>NC_057802.1:475877758-476067177 GCF_018294505.1 Triticum aestivum | reverse complement strand
AAGAAGAAGAAGAAGAAGACGAAGAAGAAGAAGAAGAAGAAGAAGAAGAAGAAGAAGAGGAAGAGGAAGAGGAAGAGGAAGAGGAAGAAGAAGAAGAAGAAATAAGAAGAAGAAATAAGAGGAAGAAAAGAAGAAGAAATAAGAAGAAGAAATAAGAGGAAGAAAAGGATAGATGGTGTGCGCTGATGATGATACACTTAAGTGATATACATATTATTATTCATGTCGGTATTTTTTTATGTTTTAGTAATTTCGTTTACTCTTTGTCATGGCAGGTCTTGAAAGATGGTGGGCGCTGGTCTGGAGCGCTCCGAGGCCCCTTCTTCATCGGCGCGTGGTGGGAGGTCTTCCATTCCACACGGACCTCTCCACCGAGCGTTGCTGGACACTATGGCGACACCGCCGGGCCCTTCTTCGTCGACCGCGGTGCCTAGCAGGGGACGAGGTAAGGGAGGGAAGAAGAGAGGAGTTGGAGCACGTGGTCGCGGGAGAGGAGGTAGGGTGACTGCTAGGGTGCCTTCCTTGCCGCCACCCCCAGCTGTTTCACCCGAGCACGTGACTGCTAGGGTGGACTCGTCCGAGGAGGAGGCTACACGGACTCCGGTCCACGAGCCTCGGGTCCATGGGCCTTCGGCCCACAAGCCTCGGGTCCGCGGGCCTTCGGCCCACGAGACCCCGGATGAGCACACGTTTGGATGGGGTACCTGGACGGATCAGCCTGAGGGGCCGAGTGGCCATGCTGATGATGGCGGGGAGCCGACTGATATTGAGGAGGAGGGGGGCACCGTCTACCAGCGTGGTTGTACACAGCTCCCGTCCGTGCCGGCGACCCGCGAGCAGAGGTGGTTGATTTTCCCTGATGGGGAGAGGTAAGTGCATTTAATCTTTTTGTACCTTCTGCATTCACGTTTCTTCAAATATCTAATGCGTTGGCTTTGTCATGCTGCAGGGGTTGGGACCACCATGAGAAAGTCCGCCGGCCCAACTCCTTCCTTGGAGTGCTTTGCAGGCAAAACTTCCCGGGGTTTGTCACGTTGCCTGGTGAGGGCCGGCTTCCAGAGCTTGGATTGAGCTGGGACCACTACTTGGCTGCCCCGGCCCCGCCGGGTGAGATTATCGACGGTGTCTTGTGCGACACGAGGTAGACGTGGTGATCAGAAAGTTCTGGGTAATTTCTCCTTTACACAATTAAAAATCTTCAACTAGCTAGTTATTAATTGTACTAATCAATATTGTCTCATTTGATTGCAGACATTCTATAGGTGTGAGGAGGGATACGAGGAGGAAGCGGCAAATGTTATCGATAACGTCTGCAAGCGCCTACTACAGAACTTACGGCACGAGGCTCGGGTGCAGGCTGTTCGAGACTACTATGCCTTGCGTGGTATCAAGAAGCCCAAGCCGACGTGTCGCGAGAAGTTCCTGAGTAAGGAGCAGTACATGAAGGTAATTCTTAAGGCCTTGTACTTACTTCCTTCATTTAGTAATTCATAGCCGTAGCGCTCAAGTTTCTATTTGCTAACTTAGGCGCCTCCGAGATGGTGTGCGGATCGGATGGATTGTTGGGAGGTGTTGGTCAATGAGTGGTGCTCAAAAGAATGGCTAGCCGTCCACAACGCGGCCAAGGACAAACGTGCCCAAATGGAAGGTGTGCCACACCATCAAGGTAGATACAACTTATATCAGTTCGGGCGGAACTGGGTATGTGGTTTGCTTCATGATTCATGAAATTCATTCATCATGATAGCTTGAGCCCTTTAATTACTAATTTACTTTGTTTGTCTCTTTCAGGCATGCTACAATAAGGCAGATAAGGTGCCAGAGGTGTACGACCTCTGTGCCATGGCCCATACTGCCTCTTACAAGAAAGTCAAGGCATTCTCTCCGTCTGACCTCGATGATGCAAACAACTTCACTAACATCTCCTCCCACGACAAGCTCGTGAAATGTAGAGATCAGGGGAAGGCGAGGAAAGGGGAGGACTTTAACCCGAGCCAGGGTCCCATTGCTCCAGAGCTGGTGATGATAGCTGGTGGCAGGAGGTCCCATGGCTCGATAGCCATTGGAGATGGACTTATCCGTTGTCCTAGCACTCTCCCGGAGATCAAGGCGCGCCAGTCGAGATCCGCTCCTGAGATAAGGCCTCGGCCAGTCCAACTCGCCTTCAAGGTTAGTTATACGTACTCAGCTATCTTTCTCTATTACATTGTGTGCGCTTCCATCAATGATTACAAATGCTAACGAGGAGTGGTGTTGCAGGCTGCTATACAGAGTGAGAGAGATAGAATGGAGAAACTTCTGGCGGAGGCGACGAAGAGGCAGCGGGAGTTGGAGGAGAGGACGACAAAGATGTTGGAGGAGGAGAGGGCACGGAATGACATGCAGGCAAGGGCCATGTATGAGCTCCTTGTGGTAAGTTTCTTCTGCAGATTAGCCAAAACATTCATGTAGTATTTGTCTCACTACTAACTAGTATGACTAAGTCGTCAAAACCAAATGTGCAGTCTGTGTGCGAGAAGTCCGGTCAGACCGCTCCACCGATGCCAAAGATTGCTCCTGGGACCACGGTGAGTTTAATTTGAATGGACATTACTTGCTAGTCTTAACATTTGAGTGTCATCATGCTAACGAGACATTGGAAATGATCTTTGGTGCAGCGTAACTCCAGACAAGCATCTCACGATCCTTCTCCAGCTACCGGCACGAGCCAGCCCGCTCCTACACCTCCATGATCACGGTAAGTTTCTCTAATGTTTTGCTTAACAAATGCATAAACACCTAGACTTAGCTCCAAAATGACCCATCTTACCTAAGTTAGCTCTAAAATGATACATTTTACCTAAATTAGCTAATAAACGATCCATTTCACCTAGGTTAGCTCATAAACGATCCATTTCACCTAAGTTAGCTCACAAACGATCCATTTCACCTAAATTAGCTCATAAACGATCCATTTCACCTAAATTAGCTCATAAACGATCCATTTCACCTAAGTTAGCTCATAAATGATCCATTTCACCTTAGTTAGCTCATAAACGATCCATTTCAACTAAGTTAGCTCATAAATGATCCATTTCACCTTAGTTAGCTCATAAACGATCCATTTCAACTAAGTTAGCTCATAAATGATCCATTTCACCTAACTTATCCATTTCACCTAAGTTAGCTCATAAATGACATATACTTCTTCTTCTAGTCACCTTTTTCTAACTTTCTTATTTGCCATTTTGCAGATTTCATTCACTTCACGGAAGCTAGCTTGCTATGATGGAGTGCTTTTTTTTTCTTTCATTCTCTTCTAGTATTCTTCTAGCTTGCTATGATGGAACTTGCTATCTTGATGAAACTTTGCATGGTAATATGTATGGATGGAACAATGTGTATGTGCAACTTGCTATGTATGAATGGATGGAACTATATATGTATGTACGATGAAACTTATGTGCTGGATATGTCATATGTTTGCTGTGAAATAGCCCTGTGAAATATATATATTTGCTATGAAAATTGTTGGATTAAAAAAGAAAAAAAAGAGGCAATGCAGGCTCTTTGCCGTCTGCCACCGACGGCAATGGGCTCTTTGCCGTCCGCGGCGGACGGCAAAGAAGCCACGTGGCAGCCACCTGTGTTCCTTGGAAGCTGACCCATTTGGTCAGTTTGCCTAAAGTGGCAGACGGAAAAGGCCTGATGCTCTTTGCCGTCAGCCGCGGACGGCAAAGACTGCCGTTAGCCACCTAACGGACTAATCGCGAATTTATTGCCGTCGGTTTTCTTTGCCGTCAGCCGCTGATGGCAAAGGCCCCTTTGCCGTCCGCTTCAGAAAGCAGACGGCAAAGAAGGTCTTTACCGATCCTATCTTTGCCGGCGCCTTTTTCCGTCCACGGCAGACGGCAAAGGCCTTTGCCGTCCGCCATCCATGCCTTTGCCGTCTGCCTTGGCGGACGGCAAAGTAGCTGATTCCTGTAGTGTTTACCGGAAGCGACGCTCGCAAAGCGGCATGCGCTAGCATTTTGGTTGTGACTTTGCCGAGAGCGACGCTCGGTAAAAGGTAGCTGCTGGAACTTGTTTGCTACAGTTAAGCCGAGCAAGACACTCGGTAAAGACCTGATGGAACCAGCGGCCGTGAGGCCACTCTATTTTGCCAAGACGTACTGTTTGGCTCTCAGCAAACTCTTTGCCAAGTGTCCGGTGGTTGGCTCTTAGCACAGTTCTACTTGCCTGAGAAGTGTACGCCGGGTGGTCTTCCCCAAGAACAATCCTCGGCAAAGGCTTTCTGTGTATTTCTGGCACTCGGCATAGTGTGCTAGGTTTGTGGTTTGTGGCAGGCGGGTATGGTTTCCTCCTCTGACATCTTAGTCGTGCGAGGTGCCAGATCTGGAGTTCGATTGTGTGTCCATGTGTTTCCTTGGTCTGACTCGTTCAACGGCAATGACTTCACATATATTGGCGAGCCACCTTGGAGGTCCACAAAGCTGCATATCAACGATGGATCCTCGTCGAGCTCGGGTTTAGAGGTGATTCATCACTTTTTCTTTGGTGGCTGCTGTGGTGGTGCTAGAGACAGGTGACTGGCGTTGGTGTCAAGCTCGGAGGATTCTTCAGCCTTGTTTGTATTTTTTACTTCTTGGCTGGTGGTCCTATGTGCAAAGGCTAGCGTTCTGTTGTTTTATCATTTTTTGCAAGATCGGTATGTACATGACTTGTACTATAATCCTTATGATATAAATGATATACGTATTATCATGCAATAAAAAGGGTTGATATATATCTGAAATCACTAAGTAAGGAGTACCCTTTGCAAAGTTCACTCCCACCTTGTTTTCGCTTTTTTTCATAAATTTATTTATTTAAAATGTTTTATCTATTAAATTATGCACCCAAATCTTGAATCGTACTCACTATTGGATTCCGTGCATTGAGTTGTTCAAAACTAGATCCCATATTAATACGTTTCGACAAAAAAAAATCACGAGAAAAAACAAACAAAAAAATCTGAACCCGGAGCACATTTTTTCCCTTTCTAAGAGACACACCTATGCCTCTCACGAAATCAAAATACGTGCCTTCACGAGAAGTAAATCTGAGTCTCTTGTGGAAGAAAAAAACTGAAACACAATATTTTCCTTTTCCGAGGCGCAATTGTGCCTCTCGCGGAAGTAAATCCGTACTTCCATGAGAAGTAAATATGTGCTTCTCGCGGAAGAGGAAAAAAAACTTGTTTTTTTTTCTTTTTCGGTAGGCACGGTTGTGCCTCTCGAAGAAGCAAATATGTGCCTCCACGAGAAGTATGTATGTGCCTCTCGCGAAAGGGGGAAAAAGAAAACATTTTTTTTCTTTCCTCTCGCTGAAGCAAATCCGTGCTAAGAAGTTAATTTGTGCCTCTCACGAAAGGAAAAAAATAAAATGTGTTCCTTTTTTTCCTTCCCCAAAGGTACGACTGTGCTCTTGCAGAAGCAAATCTCTGCCTTCACAATAAGTAAATTTATGCCTCTCGCGGAAGAAAAAAAACGAGTTTTTTCCTTTTCCGAGAGGCACGACTGTGCCTCTCGTAAAAGCAGATGCGTGCCTCCACGAGAAGTAATATGTGCTTCTTGCTGGGGAAATACGTGTTTTTCTTGCAAAAAAATATTTCTTGAAACTTTTTCTATCCAAAACAAAGGGAAAACAGGGGAAAACCGAAAAGCGAAAAAACAAAAGTATCTTGTAAAACTAGAAAACGTGTACAGAAAAATAAAAAAAAATCCAAAGTGAGGCACACGACACGTGGCGGCATCTGAGAGTGCGCCAAGTAGCGCGCTCCTAGCCCATCAAAGTGATCCTTGCGGGGACTCCCCAAGGAGTCCCCTTGAATAATGGGTGCGACAATGTCTCACTGCCAGCGACACAGAGGCAGCTCTCGCTGAAGGCACCTGCCAAAATGGGCAGGCCCTGCTTCCGTGAGGCCACTGCCTCTTTGTTTGTTTGTTTGACCTTTGGTTTTCTTTCCTTTTTTTCCTTTTATTTACACTTCCAAAAATTCTAGACACATATATTACAAAATATACTTTTCGTAATGTTTTGAAAAATGTTATTCATACATTTGAAAAATGTTAAATATTTATAGAAAAAAATATTAACCATGTATAGGAAAAATGTATACAAAAAATATTTAATATGCGTGAAAAAAGTTGATCATGTATTTAAAATATGTTAATCAAGCATTTAACAAAAATGTTAAACAAGTATTTTAAAAATATTAATCAAGTGTTTGAAAAATGTTGAACGTGTATAGAATTTTTTTGACCATGTATCAAAAAATTGATGAAATCTGTTGATCATGTATCTGAAAATGTTAATCGAGCATTAAAAATATTTCAAAATTGTTAATCAAGCATTCGGAAAATGTATAATGTGTATAGAAAAAAAATTGATCGTGCATTCGGAAAATGTTGATCTTGCATTTCAAAAATGTTAAATGTGCATAGAAAAATTTGGACCATGTATTAAAAAATGTTACTCTTGATTTAAAAAATATCAATCAAGCATTTGAAAATATTAACGTGTCTATAGGAGAAATGTTGACCATGTAATCAAAAAATGTTAATCTTTTATTTCAAAAATGTTAATCAAATATTTCAAAAATGTTAAATGTGTATAGAAAAAATGTTTACTGTGTACTCACCAAAAGAAAACAAATAAAAGACCAAAGAAACCCAAGTAAAACCAAAAAAAAGAAAAAAGTTCAAAAAAAGAAAACCGAAGTATAATAATGAAAACAATGAAAAAAAATAAAAGGACTGGACTAACGTCCAACTTGCTGTTTTTAAGCATCAGATCCAAACACCTTGTCAATTCTTAGCGACTGGCCGGAGCCAGCCATGCAAGCTGCATGCGTTCTCTATGCATGTCCGT
Source organism: Triticum aestivum (assembly GCF_018294505.1). Taxonomy (NCBI): domain Eukaryota; kingdom Viridiplantae; phylum Streptophyta; class Magnoliopsida; order Poales; family Poaceae; genus Triticum; species Triticum aestivum. Next base: position 476,060,286 of record NC_057802.1, on the reverse strand, counting down.
AGTAATCAGGTACTATAATTGAAATAGAATAATCACATGCATGTAAGACAAAACTGATGATGTCAGTATATTCTCTTTTAAAATTGAAAATTCAAAATGTTTTGTAGTTCAAACCATGGGCCGAATTAAAAAATTGTCTTCACATAAAAGATTCGTCGCGACGAGACCTTCAAAACTACTCCCTCCGTCCCATAATATAAGAGCGTTTTTGACACTACACTAGTGTTAAAAACGCTCTTATATTATGGGACGGAGGGAGTAGATCCCTTGTTGGTATGTTTCGACGAAATTTTTTTTTTTGTCAAAAGTTACCAGACCTAGGCTAAATAAGTTATCACGTCTGTGGTATGTCAGTTACCATCCTGTTTACATAAAAAATACCGGGGCATAAAAATGACTCCTCCAACAATCTCTCCACATGCAAATGCACCAGAGCATCGGAAAGCTGATGTCATTGTATATTCTCATTATTACGAAACTGTAAAATGTTTTATAACTCAAACTATCGTTTCTAATTGAAAAATAGTTTTCACATATAAAATACGTCGCGGCGAGAACTTCGAAACTAAATCCCATGTTGGCATGTTTTGATCATTTTTTTGTCAAAAAGTTACCGTAAGTTATCAGTTATGTTATATGTATATTAACACGTTATTTATGCAGAAGTGACCGGGGGTTGTGTTTTTAGCGAGTTATTTCCCTTGGTCAAAGTTACCATGGTATTCGTACCTAAATTATCAGCTCCGCGATGCATACATTACCATGATATTTGCATAGAAGTAACTAGGGTATGTTTCAACAACTTTTTATTCGGGTCTAAATTTACCGCGGTGTTTGTACCTAAGTTATCAGGTCTGCGATGTGTGAGCTACCATGTTATTCACACAAAAGTTATCAGGGGTATATTTCACCAACAGCTCTCCCCCATCACTCACCACCGTCGCCAAAGTTATCAACGCCGGGTACATAAGTTATTAGGTCTGTCACGTGTGAGTTGTCATGCTATTCACACAAAAAAGTTACTGGACGTATATTTCACCAACAGCCTCATCTTATCCGGTCGCCAAATTTACCAAGACCACTATTATCAAAAGCACCGTGCGATCAGTTTTCTTTAATATTCACGCAAGGTTGGTCACGACGCACATGTGTGTCGAGTTAGTTGATGCGTACCACGCGAGACCTTTTTCATTTTCCATTTTGACATGAGTTAGTTGATGCGTACCACGCGAGACCTTTTTCATTTTCCATTTTGACACGAGTTAGTTGATGCGCCCCACGCGACACCGTGATAACATGTTGCTCATATTACCATGCTATCAGGTCTGTATTACATTTTAAACTACCGCCTTTTCGAAGCCAATGCAAAAAATGAGTGGTTCCGAAGTACGCCCTCGCAGGACCCCGCCGTGCGCTACTCCGGCGCCGGCGTCCACCGCGCTCTGCGCTCACGCCGCGGGTCACTCCGGCCGCGGCGTCCACCTCCACCTCCCCTTCCTCCCTGCCCTCTCGGTCGCACCTCTTCCTTCCCCTCCCGCCCCGTGCGCCATGGCGACGAGCCCGAGATCTGTGACCTCTGAGTTCCGGCCAGCGGGGGAGCGCCCGGTGGTGTCTGGACTGGGGATCTTGGAGTCGGACGGCTCGGAGGTGCGGGGGCCGGCGGCGGCGCTTGCCGTGGGCGCGGAGCCGGCGTCAGGGGCGGTGAGGAATCCGGCCGGAGGCATCGCCAGCTGGGTTCAGCCACCACCAACCAAGAAGGAGCTCTGGAGACGTCGACACGGTCTGGGTGGTCAAGATGGGCGAGGCCAGGCGGCCGGCCGCGAGGCGGTGCGGCGTGAGGTCTCGCCGGAGATGCGGGACAAGTGTTTCCGCTGCCTGGAGAAGGGTCACTACAAGACCGACTGCACCAATGACATCGTGTGCTTCCGCTGCGGCCTCCCTGGCCATGGATCTAGAGACTGCAAGCGGCCGCGGAGCCCCTCTCCCGTCGACGAGCTGAGGCGTGACGCAGTGGCCAAGGTGGCTCGCCGGGCTTCGCCTCCGTCTGGCTTGTTGCCCCCTTCGGCCGGTCTCACCCCGCCACCACCCCCTCCTCGACCGGGTGCGCGTGAGGAGTGCCCGACCTGGCCGCCGCTCGTGCCGCCACGGCTACAAGTGGCGCTCGAGGTGGAGGGCGACCCGGCGGAGCTCTGCATCACCAGCAGATCGCCGATCATGGCGGACCTGGAGAGGAGGCTGCAATTCGCCATGGTGGCCTATGTGGGAGGCGCAAGGAGGACGCTTTCGCCGGTTCGGGTGCGGCAGATGTTGGAGGGCAAGTTGGCGATTCCTCCGGAGCTGGTTTCTGTGCACCGCCACCGGCCGGAGGACTTTCTGGTGGTGTTCGCCTCGGCGGAGCTCAGGAACAGGGTTTCGGCTTGCCCGTCGGTGGAGGATCAAGGGGACAGGCTCATCTTCAGGCCGTGGAACAGGCAATCGCAGGCGGTGCATTCGGTCGCGGGGTTCAAGGTTTGGCTGGAGCTCGAGGGGATCCCTCCCCATGCCTGGGATCGGTCCGTCGTGGCTGAGCTACTGAGCTCTTCGTGCAAGATCGACGCCGTAGCGCCGGAGACCGCTTCCCGTGCTGACCTGGCATCGTTCAAAGTCACTGCCTGGTCGGCAGACCCGCAGTTCATCCCGACCCTACGCTGGCTCGCCGTGCCGGAGCCGGGAGAGGAGCGGCCGCCTGCGTTTCTCCAGTACAAGGTTCTCATACACTTGGATGCATTGATGGATCTTCGTGAGGCAGGGGAGCCATGGTTCCTTGATGGATCATTGGACAGCGGGCAGAGCGGCATTCCAGATCAGGATGGTGACATTGGTGGTTCAGGGCCACGGCGGCGGAGTGTGCCGTGGCAGTTCGGAGTCCGTGATCGGCGTGGAGGCGGCTTCGTCGCCGGCGAGGGCGGCGGAGGGTGTAGCCACAGGGCCGCTGTTGGTCAGGCCAGTTCCGTGCTGGCAGATTGGCGCCTCTCTCCGATGGACGCTGCGGGCGTAGCGGGACGGGGGCCCCCACGGGTTATGGTGGCAGACAGGATAACGCGCAGGCAGTCTACTTTTGACCGGATTGCCACTGCGCCGGGGCCAGCGAAACGTTCGGCGGGAGTTTCAAACGCGGGGAACGGGAGATGTGGCACGCGGGAGGAGCCTGTGCTGGCGATTGTGACAACTGCCACACCAAGCACGAGGACGGAGGGGCATGCGACATCGGATCCGTTGCCCAATCAGTCGCGATCCCTCCTGGACCAAACAGCAAGGAGCCAGGTCTCACCTACCCGGTGGGCCAATCAGGAGTCGAGGCAGTTGGGGATAAGTAGTGGAGCAACAGTTGAGCCGCATCGGTCGGGGGACCACGATCTGCGGGCCCTGGTGCCAGCGGATCAGTTCGCTCCTCGGGATCCGAGACAGATCGAGACAACGGGCGGGCCATCTCATGGCGGGCCGACGCTCGTCTAGGAGGATGGCGACAAGGAAAACCAGGAAAGCCCCACTGCCCAGAGGGGGCATCATGAGGACGAAGACAAAGAGAGACCGACGAGACCGGCGGAACAGGAGTTGCGGGTGGACCCAGATGGCCGTGGCCCGAGGCCGAGCGCACTGGGGGAGGACCTGGGTGGGTCTGTGGTGGGGGGAGTAATCAACTCCTCCATGGCTGCCCTGCCCCAATTATTGCCGGAAGATGGGACCCACCCTGATGAGAATCATGCACATGCAACGTTGGGTGCGTCCACGTCCGTGAGCTACATGCGGGAGGGCCGAGACAATGAAAGCATCTTGATGGTGCAAGACGGGGTTGTGCCACTGATCAACAACTGCAGGAGCCTGGTATGCTCACCCATGAGGCAGGAGATTGAAGGAATGACTGCTGGTGAGGCGGTGGCCTATGGCAAGCTTAAAAGCTTCTGTTCCAACATCATTAAACGTCTCGCCCCGCCCCTGCTGAAGGAGGTGCAAGCGTCGCAACTACGCCCAGAGGCCGAGCCATTCACGCCAAAGCGTACCACGAGAGCATCAAAGAAGACCACAGCGACCAAGAGAGCTAGGGACACGCCGGTGGAAAACGTGCTTCTCCACGCTTTGGGCATGGAGCCCAATGATTTGGAGGTGGATGAGGGAGTGGTGCATGAGCTCAAGGAGCTCTTTGACTCTCCGTTGTGCGAGCAACACGTGAGGATCATCGCGGCACTTTTCGGCAAGGCACTGCCATCGCCGGAGGAGCTAGAGGCGCAAAGCTCAGTGGTGGTGTGTGCATAGTAGGGCTTCCCCTGCGGAGTAGGTGTAGTTTTTCTCCATGGATCTACACCCACAGGTGCTTTGCTGGAATGTTCGGGGCTTGAACAATCCAGCCAAGAGGAAAGCGGTGAGAGAGTTCGTGAGCACTTTGGAGGTCAACCTCATTTGTTTCCAAGAGACCAAAATGGCTGTAATAGATAGATTCACGGTGATGCAATGTATGGGGCCATCCTTTGATGGCTTTGCCTATTTGCCGGCGGAGGAGACTCGAGGGGGTGTTTTATTGGCTTGGGATAGCTCGGTGTTGGATGTGGAAGCGATACAACTTGACACAAACTGTGTCACGGGGAGGGTGCGTCCCAAGACGGGGGAGCCCTGGTGGATCACGGTCGTCTATGGTCCGCAGGGAGACGAGCGCAAATGCCAGTTTTTAGAGGAGCTCACGATGAGGCGCACGATTTGCCCGGGTGCTTGGCTTGTGCTTGGAGACTTTAACATGATTCTTAGAGCCTCCGAAAAGAATAACAACAACCTCAACAGGACTATGATGAACAAGTTCAAGGATTTTGTGGATGACCATGAGCTTAGGGAGATGTACATGCACGGTAGGAGATTCACCTGGTCCAACGAGAGAGAGGTGCCCACTCTGACCAAAATTGACAGAATTCTAATGACGGTCGACTGGGAGTTGCAGAACGCCGACTACCTTCTACAAGCGCTGTCCACCGGAGTCTCGGACCACGCGCCGCTTCATCTGACCACGAGTGCAGGTTTTTGCCCCAAGAAACGCTTCAGATTCGAGTTGTTCTGGACCAAGTTGGAAGGCTTTGAGGAGGCAGTCAGAGAGGCTTGGGTCTGCGACCCCACGATTACGGATCCGTACAAGAGGCTGGATACGTTGCTGCGCAACTCGGCGGTGTCCCTGCAAGCCTGGGGCCAGAGAAGAGTCGGAAACGTCAAGTTGTTAATGAGGGTGGCGACTTGGTTGATTCACCGGCTGGATGAGGCGCTGGAGAGTAGGGTGCTGCTGGCCCGGGAGGTCTGGCTACGTAGAACGCTCAAAAAAGCTCTCTTGGGCATGGCGGCTCTGGAACGGATTATTGATCGACAGCACTCTAGACTGAGATGGATCAGGGAAGGGGATGCTAACACTAAACTCTTCCAAGCTGTGGCAAACGGGAGGAGATCCAAAAACTTCATTGCGCACGTCAAGATCGGAGAGAACTTGGTAACCGACCAAGAGAGGAAGCTGGAGGTTTTCACCGAAGCGTATGAGAGGCTGTTGGGGACTGCACTTACGAGAGATCACACGCTCAATCTGCAATATCTAGGGATCGAGGCTAAGGACCTGAGTTGCTTGGAAGGGATGATCACCGAGGAGGAGGTGTGGCAGGTGATCAAGGAGATGCCACCGGATAGAGCGCCAGGGCCGGATGGATACATTGGCGCGTTTTTCCAAAAAGCATGGCAGATCATCAAGCTTGATATTATGGCGGTGCTGATGAAGCTTTTTGTGGGCGATTCAAGAGGTTTTGCTCGCTTTAATAAGGCCAACATTATTCTCATCCCCAAGAAACCCGACGCGGAGGAGATTGGTGATTTCAGGCCTATAAGCTTGATACACAGCATCCCCAAGCTCTTCGCGAAGGTTTTGGCCAATCGTCTAAGGTTGCAAATGCATGAGCTTGTCTCGGCGAATCAGTCGGCGTTCATTAAAGGGAGGCACCTCCACGACAATTTCCTCTTAGTTCGGCAAGTGGCCAGGAAAATACACGCAAGAAGAACCCCTAGAGTCTTCCTCAAGTTGGATATTTCGCGGGCCTTCGATTCCTTATCATGGCCCTTCCTCTTTGAGGTGTTGAGAGTGAAAGGCTTCGGTCAGAGGTGGCTTAACTGGATGGCCGCACTGCTTAATTCGGCAAGCACCAAGATGGTGGGCAATGGGGTGTAGGGACGGAAGATTTTGCATGCTTGTGGGCTGAGGCAGGGAGACCCGATCTCTCCTATGCTATTTGTCATTGCCTTGGAGGGTCTCTCGGCTCTCATACACAAAGCAATGGATGTGGGCGCCCTTGATACGTTCACCGGGATTTCGCCGATGCAGAGTGTGTCTATCTACGCAGATGACGTGGCCTTGTTCACGAAATCCTCGGCTAATGACTTGGCGGCAGTTCGAGCTATCCTCACGGTGTTTGGAGAAGCCTCCGGGCTCAAGGTCAACTACCGCAAATCAACAACGATTATCATCAGGGGCGATGAGGACGACAAAATCAGAGTAGCGACCATGCTACAGTGCAATACATCGGAGTTTCCTTGTAGATACCTTGGGCTACAGCTTGCGATCATGAGCCTGACGCGCGCGGAGTGGCAACCCATGCTGGATAAGGTGAGGCACTTCTTACCAGGCTGGCAAAAAGGTTTAATTCAGCGCCCGGGACGGCTGATCCTGGTGCAGTCGGTGGTTGCGGCAAGGCCGGTGCACCATCTGATGATTGTGGATGCGCCAGAGTAGGTTCTAGAGGACATGAACAAGTGGACGAGAGCCTTCTTCTGGGCTGGAAAGGACAAATGCAATGGAGGGCAATGTCTGGTGGCTTGGGACAAAATCTGCCGTCCCAAAGACTGTGGTGGCTTGGGCATCAAGAACTTGAAATGGCAAGCAACGGCGCTCAGAGTCAGATAGGAGTGGTTGAAGAGAACTGACGCTCAAAGGCCTTGGCAAGGGCTGCCAATGATGAGAGACGAGGAGGCTCGTGAGATTTTTGATACAGTGGTTAACATCATAGTGGGATCGGGAGAGCGGGTTCTCTTTTGGAGAGACAGGTGGATACACGGCGTCGCAGCGGCAGATATTGCACCAGCTATAGTGGCCTCGATCCCGGCAAGAACTGTCAATAGGCGCACGGTGCGCCAGGCTTTGGAGGACGGCTGCTGGACCCAGGACTTTGGCACTAACATCTCCTTCACGGCGCTCATGCAACTCATGCATCTTGACCACGCGATCAGCACGGTGGCAAGAGACCCGGAGCAGCCGGACAACTTCATCTGCCTCTCTCGTCGTCAGGCTCATATACGGCCAAGTCGGTCTACCACCATCTTTGCTCGGAGCTAAAGAAATCCCCCACTGCGGAGTGCACCTGGAGAAGTTGGGCGCCACTCAAGTGCAAACTATTCATTTGGCTTGCCCTACAAAACAGGTTGTGGACGTCGGATCGGAGAGCGAGGCACGGGCTTCAAGACCAGTCATCAACTTGCTTCACGTGCATGCAGGCGGAAGATAACATCGACCACATTTTGGCGAACTGTACATATGCGCAGGAAGTGTGGCACAGAGTGTTTGGGATCCTGCGGATCAGTGTGACCGCTCCGGTGCAGTCGGACGTGTTCATGGAGTGGTGGCTTATGGTGCGCACGGGATTCAACGGTGCGGATAGGAGAGGTTCCGACACTTTGGTAGCGGCTGGGGCATGGGCCCTGTGGAAACAGAGAAATGCCAGGGTATTCAATAGGCGAACCGACCAGAAGACGGCGATCGACCTACCATCAATGATCCTAGATGAGGTCCAAGAGTGGAGAACGGCGGGTGTGGGAGTTGGAGGCTTACAACGTTTTGTGAGAAGTTAGTTTAGTATAGCCTGGTGTTGGCGTCGCGTTGTACCCCGTCCATCGTGTTCGCACCCTGGACGGCTTTCTTGTACATTTTCTCTGCCTTCTATAAAGCTATGGTACGCCTTTGGCGTACTCTCGAAAAAAAACTACCGCCTTTTCTTATATTAAAGTTTTCAGCGTGTTTGTATCTAAGTTATCAGGTATGTTGTCCTAACATTATCAAGTTATTTATACAGAAGTTATCGCGGATGTGTCTTCAAACATTTTTTCTCAGATAAAATTTATCATTGTGTTTGTATCTAAGAGCATCTCCAGCCGTTCGGCCCCCCAGGGCGCCGAAAAAAGAGCCCCCTGAGGGCGAGCCGGCGCTAGATTAGCGCGTGGGGCGACCTAACTCCCAGTCGTCGACCCACCGGTTGCCCCGGGTTCGGCGATGATGCGTACAAAATATATGCAAACTCGGCGACACTTGCACGAACTCGGCGAAACTTCATTCAAATTTGTACATAAAACATGAAAACATGCAAACTACGACTGAACTACGCCTAAACTACGCCTAGCCGCCACCACCACCGCCGCCGTCGCCGTCGTCTACATGCCGATAAGCCTGTAGAAGCGGGTGTAGTCGCCGCCGTCGCCGTCATCGTCGCGCGGCTGGCTTGGGCCGGCGACGTCCCTGCTGCAGCCCTGGCCAGGATCGCTGAGGCGCGGTGGCGCGCTGGACGGCCCGACCTCGTCCTTCTCGTCGCCGTCGAGGACGATGACGCCGCCCTCCTCGCGCCCGCGGTGCTGGGCCTGGAGCTCCGCATACGCTCGGCGCTGGCGGCGGGCCTGCTCCCGGACGTAGTCCTCCTTCACCCACTTGAGGGCGGACTCGTCGTCGGGGGCTGCCATCTCGACGTGCTCCGGCTTCACCGGGAGCAGCCCCAGCTCGGGCTTCGGCCGGACCAGGCGAAGGGAGCGCCTCACCGGAGCCGGAGCAGGCGGGGATGGCCGGGCACCCTCGTTGATGACAAGGGCACCGCTGCGGGTGCAGCGCCCGAGCGGCATCTCCTCCGGCTCGGGCTTGACGGGGCGGAGCGCGGCCGGTGAGCCGGAACCCGACGACGAGGATGACCCCAGCTCCATCCGCCGCGGCGTCCAAGAACTACCACGGCGGCGAGAGAAGGACGGCCGCTTCGGGTACTCGAGGCGCGACACGTTGCCGGTCTCGATGTGGTCGAGGACGGCCTCGAGGGTGCGGCCTGGCACGCCCCACCACTCGCGCCGCCTGTTGGCGTTGAAGTGGCCGCGGGGGATGACGCCGTTGGTGGCGACAATCTGCTCCTCGCCGCGGCGCTGGAAGTACATGGTCCAGAGGGTGTGGCTGTCGGTGGCGTAGCGCGGCTCGTCCCTCTGCGCCTGCGTCAGGGACGAGCGGATGCGAACGATCTCGGCCCGTCGCGCTGCCCCTTCGGGCACCGGTGGCACCGGCACGCCGCCGGCGCTCAGCCTCCACGTCCTCGGCACCCGCATGTCCGGGGGCGCCGAGTACTCGGCCTCGTAGAGTAGGCGCGCCTCCTGCTCTTGGAGGTGGCGGCGGCCGAAGCCGTTCGCCGCCGCGCCGTCGCCTGGGTACCTCTCGGCCATGTTTCTCGTCGGCGGGAAGAGGGCAGTGTTGCTATCTACGCCGAAGAGGGGGGATGAGAGTTGTGGCGTGCACCGCGGGGAGGTCGCCTTTTATAGCCATAGCGGGGCTACATGCCGGGTGACGCGTGGCTGGACGCGCGTTCACTGCGGCGCCCGTGAGGCATCAATGGAGGCTGACCGGCGCGGCAGCCTTCGCATTGATTTTCGCGGGAACCGAGGCGATGAGGGCGACGAAGCGGCGTCTCGCTGACTCGGCGGTCCCATCCGCTTTCGCGCCAAAACCACTCACCCCGGCGCCCCCCCCCAAGCGCGCCGGGTTCGGCCTGGGTCCGCTGGCGCCAGTTTTGGCCCAAACCGGTGAAAACGGGCTCCTGGGGGCGCGACTGGGCCGATTTTTCAGCGCCGGCGCAGAAAAAACGCATGGGAAGGGCCTGTTGGGGGAGCGCTGGAGATGCTCTAAGTTATCATAACGTTTGTACATAAGTTATCATGTCAGCAGTGCATAAAATACCATGCTATTTACACAGAAATTAGCAAGGGTGCGTTTCAAGCACCGCTCGTGTCAAAATGTTACCACCAAGTTTCTATCTAAATTATTAGGGTTGCGGTGCATAAATTATCATACCATTTACACAAAAGTTATCGGAGTTGTGTTATTCAAAGAGAAAATTTCCCTAGTCAAAGTTATCAGCTCTATTGTGCGTATATTACCACGCTATTTGCACGAAAGTTATCAGGGGTATGTTTTTCATCAAATTTTATCCCGGGGTCAAAAAAGAGTTATCACGGTGTTTTTACATGAATTATCAGCTCTGTTGTGCGTATACTACCAACCTATTTATATAGAAGTTACCAGGGTTTGTTTTTCAATAAAAAAATCTCAAGTCAAAAGGTTACCATAGTATTTGTACGTGACTTATCATCTTTGTTGTGTCTACATTATCATGGTTTTTACACACATAAGTTACCGGGCTACATTCATTTATAATTTTTTGGGTAAAAAAGGTACCATGGTGTCTGTACGCCATTTATCGGCTTCGGTGTGCGTATAATATCATGCTATTTCCACATAAGTTACAGAAGTATGGTTTCAACAACTTTTATTCAAGGGCCAAAACACGGTGTTGGCTCCATTCTGGATGGAGCAGTAACTTTTCGTCATGGTGAATCAATGTGTACTAACATGTCAACACCCTCGAGTGAAAGATAGAAAAAGTACCTTGTAGTGAGCTATTATGCAACCCAACAGTAGTAGACTTTTAAAAAGTGGAAAAACAACCACTAGGCCATGCGTCAACTTTTATTTTTGATGAGAAAGACCATGTGTTAATTACAATGCCAAAAAATTGGATTTATTTACGTAACAGGAAATAGTTTGACATCAAAGTCGAGTCAGCTGACTTGGTTGCTGGCTTTTCTAGCAACCTAGGGGAACATGGGTTTGAATCTCAGTCCAAACACTTTATCTTTTTTCTTCTAGCGATCAACCTGCATGCGGGAATAGAAATCGGGCGGAAAAAAAAGGAACGAGCAGGCATGCGGGAATAGAAAATCTGGCGGAAAAAAAGAAACGAACATGGTCGTCCGCGCCTGTCGCTAAATTCCTGCCGGCAGGAATTTAGCTTTCCCGAAAATAAAAAAAATCATAGTATATTGAAGAAAAAAGAAAAAACGAAGAAACCCTATGCAGAAATAAAGAAAAACAAAGCACAAATTAAATAAAACGAAAAAGGGGAAAAAATGAAGCGAAGAACCACCGAAGAAAACCAATGTAAAAAACCAAAAACAACAAGCGAACAAAATCAACAGAAAAAACACAAAAGGTGAAGAAACAAAGGAAAAAATATAAAAGGAGAAAGAGAAAAACGAGCGAGACGAGCGAACTCACTCGACCAAACGAATTCAGCGAAGGGAAAAAAAGGACAAAACGGGCGGCTCAGTAACTACAATACATGGTAAAAAGCTTTTGTAGGAGTTTCTTCCATCTCGCATAAGCCGAGATATAGTTCTCGCGTTGATTACTTGCTCTCGTACGCGAATGCTATACATCGCACTAATCATTTTTCGCGCTCGCGTGGTATTGGGCCAACCCATTCACGCGCGCATGGTCGTAAAAAAGGCAGAGAAATGGAAGAAGGAAGGATCGAACACGGGTCTCACGGGAGAACTCACGCCACACTAAGCACTCTACCCAAGTTCGTTTCGTACTAGAACTAGGGCGCGTCCTACTTGAGGCTAGTCCAGCCGTTTTCTTCTGGATTTTTTTATTTTCTTTCTTTTTTCTTTTTTTATTTTCTTTCTTAATTTTTGCATTTTGTTTTTATTTGGCTATTAAGTTCGTTTGTACTCCCTCCGTAAACTAATATAAGAGCATTTAGAATACTAAAGTAGTGATCTAAACGCTCTTATATTAGTTTACAGAGGGAGTATTATTCTATTTTATGTTCTTTTTTCTTTTTTTCCCTTAATTTTACTGTTTCTTTTTCTTTTTCTTCTCCATTTTTATTTTTTCCTCATGCTTGTTTCGTTTTCACCCTAAACTTTTGTATATGTCAAAAACATTATTTTAATAAGTGATCACATTTTCTTTTATACACACTCAACATTGTCCGAACGCTTCTTCAACATTTTTAAATACTTGTTCAACATTTTAATACTTATACAACATTTTTTAAATACCCATTCAACATTTTGCAAATACTCATTCAACATTTTTTAATACTTATTCAACAATTTTAAATACTTGTTCAAAATTTTAAATACTTGTTCCACATTTTTAACACTTAATCAACATTTTCAAATACTTGTTCAGCATTTTTCAAATACGCGTTCAAATTTTTTTAATACTTTTTCGACATTTGTCAAATGCTTGTTCAACATTTTTAATACTTATTCAAAATGCTCAAATACATGTTCAACATTTTTTCAAATACTTGTTCAACAGCTTTAAATACTTATTCAATATTTATAAATTACTTGTTCAACATTTTACAGTTGTGTTTTTGAAGAGTGTTTTTGTATATATGTATAATATTTTAAATTATAAAGAAAAATAAAAAATACAGCAAAAAATTGGGAACAGAAAACTGAATAAATAATCAATAAAAAGGTCGGGGCCCCCCGTGCGGCTGGACCGGCCCATCTGGGATCCCCACAGTGCGAGGCTTCCCCATGTGCTTGGTTAAAGCGAGACATAGGGGCGCCCGCTCTTGTATGTATCGAATGACCTCCTCACGCATAGGTGCGGACAAAAGCGGGTTGGCCCATTGGGTCGCACTGCAATGAGCAGTAATGGATGGATCTCTCGCTACACTATCGGGCCGGCCCGTTAGTGATTTTTTCTTTTGGAAAAATATAGTGAAAATTGTTGCGGTCGCGAGGGATCGATCATGGGATCTCCCTGTTTCTCGACGCATGCTAGCCACTGCGGCAGCTTTGGCATGCTACACATTATGTAGGGCGCAACCTACTAGAAAGAAAACGAGTCGGTTTTGACACAGGTTCATTTTTTTCATGTTTTTACTGGTGTTTCCTTTTCTTTTGTTTCTTCATTTCTATTCAGTTTTCTCCAAGTTTTCCCCTCTTTTCTTTTTTTCTCTGGTTTTTTGTTGTTCTGTAGTTTTTTTTCTTCTCCGAGTTTTTTCATTTGTTTCTTCAGTTTTTCATTTTCCTTTTCCTTTGGTTTATTTTGTTTTTTTCTTTCAGTTTTTTAGTTTTTGTTTGTTTCTTTTTGTTTTCATTCTATATTCGAATACACATGTTCAACATTTTTCAAGTACTTGATAAACTTTTTTTTCAAATACTTGTTCCCCATTTTTTCAAATACATGTTCGACATTTTTCAAATACTTGTTCAACATTTTTCAAATGCTTGTTCAACATTTTTATATACGTGATCAACATTTCTCAAATACTTGTTCAACATTTTTCAAAATCTTTGTTCAACATTTTTCAAATACTTATTTAATATTTTTTCATATACTTGATCAACATTTTTTAAATACTTGTTCTACATTTTTTAAGTACTTGTTCAATATTTTTTAAATGTTTTATAAAGAGTATTTTTTTTGTAACATATACATTTAGTATATTTTAAAGTATAAACAAAAATACAAAAGTAAAAGCAATAAAGAAAACATAGAACATAAAAAAAACAAGAAAAAGAGGTTGTGGCCTCCTGCGCTCGTGGGCCGGGCCAGCTCTCTCGCCCCTTCAGCGAGTCCGGAGCTAGACCTGCTGAAGACGAGATATAGGCGCCCCAAAAAAATCGCCAAAAAGTAGGCAAGGTAAGATAATCCTTAGTTTGCGCCTCCAGTCTGAACAGAAGCGGGCTTTTTTTTTTTTGAGGGAATGCCATCATGGCTACTTTATTGAATTGGTAATATAGTTACATCGTTTGCAATGGCATTCACCAGAAAATCTGGGGGTTCATCGACCCACTTACAAGAAGAATTACTATCATAAGCATATTTTGCTAAAGAGTGGGCTACCTCATTAGTTTCACGAACACAGTGCATAAATTCTACAGATCCTATCATGCCAGCAAGGATAAAACAATCTGCGTAGATAGCCGATGTTTCGCTCCATATCCTGCCATGTCCTACACATGCATTGATGACCTCTGTCGAGTCGGATTCAATCTGAATTGAATGATAGCCCATGTCATTTGCAAGTAGTAGTCCATGGTACATCGCCAATACTTCAGCCGAGCATGCATCACTAATGTATGGTATAGGGGAACATGACGCAGCCAGAAACACTCCATGGTCATCTCGTATAATTACTCCAGTCGCTCCTCTATTATCCTCAGTATGGAAAGATGCATCCACGTTCACTTTAACTAAACCACCAGTTGGTCTCTTCCATGTTAATCCAACTCGTTTTATTGCTCCTGAACTGAAGGTTTTTGCTCTCTGAAAATTTAGGCAGATCGCTTGTATAGCTAAAGAGCTTCTGTTACTTGGGGGACGTTGATTCTGGTGAATTTGCTGCCTTCTCAGCCACCACATGTACCAGCAAGATACAGCAATGCCCTCCTTAAGACCAACAGAAGGTAAATTAGGCATATTATTGTCAGGCAAACATAGCAAGTGTTCTAACACTGCTGAACAAATCTTGGTGCAACTTTAAAAAACATTGAAAAAAACAATGTGTATTTGAAAAGAAAATTAACAGATCTTTGATTATTATTTTAAACATGTGTTCGAAAAAATTAAACATGTATTTGAAATATACTAAAAAACAAAAAAAATGTTTAAAATGTATATGATAAATGTACAATATGTATGAAAAGAACTAGACATGAGAACATGTATTTGAAAAACATATTATCCATTGTATTGGAAAAATGTTAAAATATGTAGACAAAATGGTCGTTATGTAAAAAATATACAATGTTTATGAAAAATTAGAATTCAAATACACATATTTTGAAAACAATCATAATAGTGTATTTGCAAAATGTTAAGCGTGTATAAAAATCATGTTCCGTAAGCACGAAAAATGTACACATGTATGAGAAAACTAGACATAAGAAACATATATTTATAAAAATGTTAATGATTATTTAAATTTGTTAAGCGTGTATAAAAATGGTATTTATTTATATGAAAATGGGCATAGAAACACCTATTTTTAAATGTAAATTTTGTATTTAAAAATTTTTTAATATGTGTGAAAATGGTCTTGGTGTATAGGAAAACTATATATATTGTCTTAAAAAGAGTAGACATGTGTTGAACAAAAGTAAAATAATATTTTTTTTTTGGAAAAAAGCTGAGGTAATTCAAAGAAAACAGTGGTACGAAGTGAAAACCAAAAAGATGTTCAAAATCGAAAAAGAAACTAAGAAAACAAAAGAAAAAAGGAAATAACAAAAATGGAAAAGAAAAACCAAATATAGAAAAAACTGAACATGACGATTTAAAACAGTGGAAAGCAGTCAACAATGCTACAAGATATGGTCGGCCCAATAATGTCGCACTGTTGACGAGACCTAATAGGTCTCAGTAGTGGCGACATATACTAGGTCCGATGACGGGCGATACATATCACTCGGGCAAGTTGTTTGCGCCAGGCACAAGGCGACACACTGATGGGCTGACCTAATTAGCTAAGATTCCAGTTTTACTGGTTGTTGTTTTTCCTTTTTCTAGTGGTTTTTAACCCTTTTCCTTTTTCAAAATTTCATTTCATTTTATTTTCATTAAAATTTTCACAGCTTTTAGAAAATTTGACAAGGTTTCAAGAATTCCCTGAATTGAATTTTTTAACTGTTTCTTTTCTAAGAAAAATAAATTAGGAAAATATTCAGAATTTTTAAAATTATTCACCTTTAATTTTTTAATTTTTTTAATTGTAAAATTTTTAAAAATTATTCACACATTTAAAATAAATATTCAAGTTTTCCCCAAAAAACATTTACCTTCTAGAAAAAGTGCTCAGCAGTCCAAATATGTTCAGCTTCTAGTGTTATGTTTATTTTTTGAAATAATATTTTGTGTTTTTTAAACCGACAGAAGATGGAAACGAAATCTCTAAAAAATCACCTGCTACACTCTGAGTTGCTAC
Organism: Triticum aestivum; assembly: GCF_018294505.1. Lineage (NCBI taxonomy): Eukaryota > Viridiplantae > Streptophyta > Magnoliopsida > Poales > Poaceae > Triticum > Triticum aestivum. The sequence continues at coordinate 476,044,207 of NC_057802.1, read as the reverse complement.
GGTTCCGCTCTAATGGGCTGGCCAAATCAGGGCGCCCTTTTACGTTATAGGTGACGAAGCATTGCTTTCGATGATAAAATTCCTTCAAGCCCAATAGAATTTGTTGTGGCTTGGATGATAGAAGATGGGAGAAGTTGCACCCAAACAAACAACCTCAAGTCCTGTTTAGTAAAAGGCACCCGTGGTCCATGTATGAGTGTGTTAATATTGGCAACAATCCATCTCAAAAATGAAAAACATTGGCAAAAATCAACTTGTCAAGTTTTGTCAAGAAATCCTGTATTACCACTTCACCAGTTATTTAGCAAAAATATCTGAGAGAGATGCCTGAACAATCCTTCACAGCCTACCAAACAAAGATCAAAATATAATAGACATTCAAGTTTTTGATGGGAAACACACATATGGTGATAGCATGGTGGTGCCAAATGTTGATCAGGTCGTGGATAGGGTGGTACATCGAAATGAACAGAGAGTGTTCTTAGGTAGCTTATTGTGTTTGGTCAACGAATTACGAGACTAGGCAACATTGAAGGCAATGGCGTTTGGAAGGGGTTAAAAAGTTGCTCATCTCCTCTAACCACCTCGAAGCAGTTAACGTGCTAAATCAAGGAATGTTGCACCCACCCCCTCCCCCCGCGTAGCCTTGGCGCCACTCACGACAACCAAATGTTCCCTGCCACCGCTGTTCCTCGTCCCTCGCCGAGGCCTTCTCCCCTCATGCGGCGCCCTATTTCGGGGGTGCGGCAGTAGGTGGCGCTCCACATTGTGGTGACCTGTGGCTGCTTCTCTTCAGCATGGGTGCGGCGGCCTAGGATGCTAGGATACCGAGGGCGTTGCGGAACCTCTTTTGTGGCGACAACAACCTTGGTGGTCGCATGAGAAGCACCAAGGCCGGGGCCCGATGGTGGTGCCGGTTGGTAGCCGGAGGTTGTTTCTGTGTATAGCATCAGGGTCTAGTGATGAGTCGGGTGGTGGTTCGAGCGGGTGACATTCCTTATGTCACGGTTCGAGGGGAGGGTTTCTTGTGGCTGCTTGGGAGTGAAAGCCTTGCTTAGGCATTGCCCAAAGTTGAGAGCCGAACACCTTTTGGAGGCGTTGTTTCTCAAGGACATATGCCCTCCTTCCTCTCTCTCTCTCTCTAGGGGAAACCCTACTTTCAACTTCTGGAATAGGCGATGGCGGCACTCATGTGTCGTAGTCCTCCATGGAGGCATTTCCTTGGAGTGATCTTTGGTTCGCGGGAGCTACCGTTGTTTTCTGCAAGATGCTAGTGTTGGGGCACGCGGTACGCTACTCTAGCGCCAAATAGAATTTCCTACCACGCAACCAAGAACATGCTGTTGCGGATAGATTACACGATCAGGTTTTATGAGTAGACACACAGTCACCACAACGGAAGTAGAGTTGGTGATGCGTGTAGCTGATTAGCCAAGTCGCCTCCTCCTCGCATAGCCGATCTCTCGCAAATGGTTCCTTATGGATCTCTCGAACAGTTCCCCACGGATCCCTCAAACAGATATTTGTGGTTCTTTCGAGCAGTTTGTCCAAGCACCGTAGATGTGATGCCTCCAAGTTATCCACACGTACGGGGAGTAGTAGGTCCGATCCTGCTGCATATGGGCATGGGGAGTGGAGGTGGCTATGGTGGGAGAAAAAAATAGCAAACCTAGAAGGTTCGCTCACTTCCCTTTATATAGACCTCTGAGGTAGGCTCAACATTTGTGGCCCACTAGGATTCCATGCCCATTTCCACTTGGATCATCCAAAAGGCTCCTACTCCTTAAGTGTGCTACCCTATAGGTGCACGTACACATGGACATGACCCGAGTCGATAGTTGGTAGTGGCTCCTAGCAAAACGTGCCAACTCCCATGTGTGCAAAAATTTGTTTGATGAACCTCGACAATGTGTCATATGCAACTTTCCTTTGCTTCACGATATATGTTGTCGAGCTCAAGGCGAGCACTTGTCACCCTTTTGGCAGCTCAACCTCTCTTCTCAAAACCGTGATATAGATTCCTGAACCGGGTTAACACTTAACCAGATTCACATGTCCATGCTTTCCAAATTCGATGACTCGAGAGGCCCCAGAGAATATCTCTCCTTATCAGAGAGGCAAATCCCATCTTGGTCAACCATGTCTCGCAACATGGCTCATGACTCACCCAAAAGCTACCTTTATAACTACCCAATTATGGAGTAGTATTTGATAGACCCTATGTGAGTCGATCCTCATCCCGAGAACATTCTAGGATCTCAGGTCTATTGAGACAAACCGATCTAGCTGCATCTCAAAGTGGGTCTGACCGACTTGGTGATCTCCATCCCCGAGTCCATACTATTGGGTTAGCATCTCTATGACCATGACTTGTGAAATATGGTCATCAACGGAATCATATACTAGTAAAAGGGTATGTGTCCGCATAACCTTATCAACTAGGGACCATCGGAACAATAATCATATAATATATAGTTTCACAAACAAGCCACATACTTATTGATACATATCATTGATGATGTTCTGATACGTTGGTAATTTTTTATTGTTCCCTGCCATTATATTATCAATATTGGATATTTTATAAGCAATTTTATGCAATTATATATCATTTTCCAGGACTAACCTATTAACCTAGTGCCCAGTGCCAGTTTTTTTTCTTGTTTTTGGCTTTTCAGAAAATCAATATCAAACAGTGAAAGGATCGAGAAGAGGGGTCTAGAGAGGGGGTGATTAGACCCTCAACAAGTAAAAATGGCAGTTTTTAAGTTCTTCAAGTTAAGATGGAGTTTTAGCACAAGTTTAAACATTCACAATACATTTCAAGCAAGCATGACAAGAGTATGAGCAGCGGAAAGAGTAAAGCATGCTAATTGCAAGAAAGTAAAGGGATGGGATTGGAGTGTGCAAACGCAATGAAGACATGGAGATTTTTGGCATGGTTCCGATAGGTGATGCTATCGTACATTCACGTTGATGGAGACTTCAACCCACAAAGGGTAACGGTTGCGCGAGTCCATGGAGGGCTCCACCCACGAAGGGTCCACGAAGAAGCAACCTTGTCTATCCCACCATGGCCATCGCCCACGAAGGACTTTCCTCACCAGGGTAGATCTTCATGAAGTAGGCGATCTCCTTGCCCTTACAAACTTCTTGGTTCAACTCCACAATCTTGTCGGAGGCTCCCAAGCGACACCTAACCAATCTAGGAGACACCACTCTCCAAAAGGTAATAGATGTTGTGTTGATGATGAACTCCTTGCTCTTGTGCTTCAAATGATAGTCTCCCCAGCACTCAACTCTCTCTCATAGATTTGGATATGGTGGAAAGATAATTTGAGTGGAAAGCAACTTGGGGAAGGCTAGAAATCAAGATTCTTGTGGTAGGATTGGTATTTCTTGATCTCAACATATGAGTAGGTGGTTCTCTCTCAGAAAATGAATGCTGAAAGTGTAGGCACGTTCTGATGGCTCTCTCACTTATGGAGATGGGGGTGGAGGGGTATATATAGCCTCCACACAAAATCCAACCGTTCCACACATTTGACCCAACTCGGTCAGACCGAATGGAAGAACTCGGTGAGACCGTTTCAGTTCAAAATGTGAATGTTAGGAATCTTGGTGGGACCGACTGGAACAACTCGGTGGGACCAATGTGCTAGGGCTTAGGGCAAACATCAACTCAGTGGCACCGATTGCATCAACTTGGTGAGACCGAAGTGAAGTAATAAGGCAACAGAGAAGATGTCAAGCCAACTCGGTGTGACCGATCACAATTTCGGTGAGACCAAAATAATTACAACAGGGAACAGAGAGTTTGCAAGGCCTTCTCGGTGAGACCGAGATCCGTATCAGTGTGAACGAAGTGTTAGGGTTTCTAGCATTGGCTATGTCATATGAACTCGGTGGTACCGGATAGGAGATATCAGTGGGGCCAAGTTTGACTTTGGGTTTTGGACATATTTGGAATGAGAAAGTGGTTGAGGGCTTTGGAGCATTATCACTAAGCATTTTGAGCAAGTAGACCATTGTGCAACACCTCACCCCCTTTTAATAGTATTGGGTTTCCTATGGACTATAGCGACCCGACCTCAGACGGTCAAGTCTCTGTGTTCAGTGTCATCCCTGGATCGGTAATGCTGACACACACAGTACTCGAAGGATTTATAACGGAGTAGCAATCACACACTTATTACATCGAATGTCTCAAAAGAGAACTTATTACAGTAAATATGGCTTAAGGCCATCTAATAAGATAACAATGGAAGGCTTGGAAGATAAAGTGAGTCCATCAACTCCAACGGCATAGCTGAGTGCATGACAAACGACCTAAAGCACCTTACTCATCGTATGAAAAGTCTGCAACATGATACGTTGCAGCCTGAAACGGGTCAGCACATGGAATATGCTGGCAATATAACACAGTTGAGAAATGAACAGATAAATACTATCACTACATGCATATATGGCTGGTGGAGGCTCTAAGGTTATATTGTTTTGCGAAAAGCCAATTTTCCCTACAACAAAGGAATAGATTTTATTTAACTATCATGGTGGTTGAAATATCATTGAGAAGGTTCCTCCAACTCAATCCCAATTAAAGTAGTCATTAACATCCCAATAGATTAATTTAGAGTGATGAGATCAAATCAATAATTCAAGTACCAGATACTCAAGATGTCCATAACCGGGGACACGGCTAACCATGATTAGTTTATACACTCTGCAGAGGTTTGCGCACTTTTCCCCACAAGACTCGATCTCCTCCGTTTGATTTCTCGCACTACATGGTGTTTGAGAAACGGATGACTGAGACACGGTCTTTCAGAAGCATTAACTCTTTACTCTGGGTAGACAGTTACACCTACTTTCCCTCTACATCTGCTAGCCTAGCACTGAAAGAGGTCACGCAACATACTCAACTATGCCAGAGCTCATAATGGCTTGTGGCTGCACACGGAAGTTTCTAGAATGAATAATCTTATGATCCCTTTGAGCCTGGGTGGCGGACCATAGGATGATCACACGGGTACTCCGGGATATCCTAGGACAACACTGGATTCTCCAGGTGCCCACAAGCAATCCACCCAGATGTGTAGTAAAGTTGCCACCTTAAGTTGACCCATTAATTAACAACTCACATCAGTCATGGATTCACTCAACCCCAATCCACGTCTACGAGCATAGCATGGCAATATAAGCATAACGTAGAAGTAACTCCCAAGGGTTTGATAAATAAACAAGTATTAGGTTCTACCTCATCAACTACTTCCCAAAACCCACAAGTTAATCACATCCTAATCATGCAGTGTTTGAGGATTGTAACTAACGCATAAAAACTGGGTATGAAAGGGGTATGATCAATGTGTTACTTGCCTTGCTGACGATCCGCAAAACCTAGAGACTCGTAGTAGCACGCTTCGCACTCCGGGAATTCTATCGCAAACAAACAATAACATACATAAGCAATCAAGCAAAGATGCCCGGGTAAATCTCAATTAAGAAGGTCTAACCAGAAAGTTCAACTGAAGAACTCCGGTTTACAAAAAGAATCAAATCAAACGGAGCAACGAAACTCAAACTATGAAAGAAACAAGATCCGATTACTAATCTGGACTAAAGTCAAATTTTACAGTACCAAAATCTTGTTCAAGTTGGTTAAAGAGAAAGAAAACTTCGAGACGAAGATCTAGGCGCTTGTTTCACCTGATTCAGATAAACGAGCGAAAAGTTATACTAGATCAAAGATCTGGGCCGGAATCGCGATCGAAAATAATCGCGGAAAAACCCTGGAAAAAAAATCCTGACGCAGAAAAATAATTAAAAAATACTAAACAAACTCCAAAAATCCTGAAATAAATTTTCTTAGTCCTCCAATAATATTGCAGACAAAGTGAACATTTATTTGGGCCTCTAATGCAATTTTGAAAAATGCACATTTTTCCTAATTCAAATAAAATCACAATAAAATCCAAATAAAAATTTCCTATTTGATTTTAAAAATTTTCCTCCAATATTTCATTTATTTTGGAGAAGTCATATTATCTCCTCTCATATATTTTAATATGAAATATTTTCGTAGAGAAAAATTAATTAGAACCAAAATGATCCTTGTTTCGATATTTGATAAATTCAAATATGAAAAACGTGAATTCCCCAACTCTCTCCGTAGGTCCTTGAGTTGCTTAGAATTTCGAGGATCGCAAAACGATATGCAATAAAATATGATATGCATGAATGACCTATGTATAACATTCCAAATTGAAAATTTGGGATGTTACAAACCTACCCCCCTTAAGATGAATCTCGTCCTCGAGATTCGGGTTGGCTAGAAAATAGGTGTGGGTGGTCTTTGCGTAGATCATCCTCTCGTTCCCAGGTGGCTTCATCCTCGGTGTGGTGGCTCCACTGAACTTTGCAAAACTTGATAACCTTGCTACGAGTAACTCGGCTGGCAAACTCGAGAATCCTGACAGGTTTCTCCTCATATGTCAAATCACTGTCCAACTGAATTGCTTCCAGGGGCACTGTGTCTCTCAGAGGAATATCGGCCATCTCTACATGGCACTTCTTTAACTGGGAAACGTGAAACATATCATGAACTCCTGACAATCCTTCGGGTAACTCCAACTTGTAGGCAACCTCTCCCATGCGTTCCAAAACTCGGTATGGTCCTACAAATCTCGGGGCTAACTTTCCCTTAACTCCAAAACGTTTAACTCCTCGCAGTGGTGACACACGGAGATATGCTCTGTCTCCGATTTCATAGACTACCTCCTTGCATTTTGAGTCGGCATAGCTCTTCTGTCTGGACTGAGCTACCTTCAGTCTATCGCGAATTAGCTTAACCTTCTCTTCAGAGTCCTTAATCAAATCCGGTACAAACAACTGGCAGTCTCCAACTTCATCCCATATCAACGGCGTTCGGCATCTTCTTCCATATAGGGCTTCGAACGGTGCCATCTTCAAACTGGCCTGGTAGCTGTTGTTGTAGGAGAACTTTGCATAGGGCAAGTTGTCATCCCAACTAGATCCATAATCTAGCGCACAAGCTCTCAACATGTCCTCCAGAATCTGATTGACTCTCTTAGTCTGTCCATCTGTCTGCGGATGAAAGGCTGTACTGAACTCTAGCCTGGTACCCAAAGTCTGGTGCAGCTGGTGCCAAAACCTTGAAGTAAACTGTGTTCCTCTATCTGATACGATGGTCCTTGGAACTCCGTGCAGACATACGATTCTGGTCATATATATCTTGGCCAACTTCACACTTGTATAGGTGGTCTTCACTGGGAAAAAGTGAGCTACTTTGGTCAGACGATCTACTACTACCCAGATAGAACATATCCTGATCGGGTCCTGGGTAATCCGGTGATAAAATCCATGCCAAGCTTGTCCCACTTCCATTCGGGTATCCACATAGGCTGCAGTAGTCCTGCTGGTTTCTGATGTTCTGCCTTCACTCTCTGACATACATCACATACGGCTACATACTCGAAAATATCCTTCTTCATACCCGTCCACCAGAAACGCTCCTTCAAATCCAAATACATCTTGGTGTTTCCGGGGTGTATCAAGTATGGCGAGTCATGAGCTTCCTGAAGTATCAACTTCCTGATCTCTGCATTATTGGGCACATATACACGGTCCTCAAACCACAAGGTGTCGTGCTCATCCTCACGAAAACCTTTGCTTTTCCTTCACTCATCTTCTCCTTTATCTCGGCAATTTCTTGGTCATCCTTCTGAGCTTCTCGAATCTTTCCGAACAATGTTGACTGAACCTCTAATGCTGCAACAAATCCTCTGTGAACTATCTCCAAGCGAAGCTCCCTGAGATCTTCTACTAACTCCCTTGGCAATCCTCCGTTGACGAGGGTATTGACATAACTCTTCCGGCTCAAAGCGTCTGCTACGACATTGGCCTTTCCTGGATGATAGTGCAACTTCATATCATGATCCTTTATGAGCTCCAACCATCTCCTCTGCCTGAGGTTCAGCTCCTTCTGAGTAAAAATGTACTTCAAACTCTTGTGATCCGTGTACACATCACAACGGTTTCCAATAAGAAAATGTCTCCAGGTCTTGAGGGAATGCACTACAACTGCTAACTCCAAATCATGCGTGGCATAATTCAACTCATGCGGTCGAAGCTGTCGTGAGGCATATGAAACAACTCTTCCGTCTTGCATAAGTACTCCTCCAAGTCCTAAGTGAGAGGCGTCGCAATACACTTGGAAATCCTTGCGTATATCCGGCAGAATCAGCACTGGGGCTGTAGTCAATCGTTTCTTCAACTCCTGGAAACTTGCTTCACACTCTTCAGTCCAATGGAACTTGGCGTCCTTCTTCAACAATGCCGTCATAGGCTTCGCAATCTTGGAGAAATTCTCAATAAATCTCCGATAGTATCCCACGAGTCCAAGAAAACTGCGGATCTCTCCAACTGAAGTGGGTGCCAACCACTCAGTGACTGACTGGACCTTGGTAGGATCCACTGCTATACCTTCTCATGATATAACGTGTACAAGAAATCCAACTTCCTTCAACCAAAACTCACATTTGCTGAACTTGGCTTATAACTAATGTTCCCTGAGTTTCTCGAGAACTAAGCACAAATGCTCCTTGTGTTCCTCTTCATTCTTCGAGTATACCAAGATATCATCAATGAACACCACGACAAACTTATCCAAGAACTCCATGAACACCTTGTTCATCATACTCATGAAATAGGCAGGGGCGTTCGTCAATCCAAATGACATAACCGTATACTCATATAGCCCATACCTTGTGGTGAAAGCTGAAACTGGCAGGCTCATCTAAGTTGAGAGGTAGCTTATTTGAACGAGTGCACTACATTCCTTAGTAAGAGTAACCAGCGCGGAACAACCACGGCCCTTCTTCCATGAGCTTCTGCCAGTCGCCAAGGCAGAAAACTGGAACAACAAACAGGTTGTCCTCCACCGCAGGCCATTCTCTAGAGGAGAGTTCCGAGAATGAATTCCAATCTGGTACCAATCGTAGAAATCGTATTGTAGAGTTCTTCTCACGCCTAGCACAACCAATCGAAGTCCAGCTTTATCCCGAGCATCCGTTGTTTGCCCCGATTGCCAATTTAAGATCAATGAGGTCTTTCAGAGAGCCGCTGCTCTTTCCATTAAATTCTAGGATCTCTTCGATCCTATGCGCAAAAGCAAGGAAAGTCTAGGTTGGCGCTCCATCTCGGCCGGCATCCTGCTCTCGAGAGGGTGTGGTCCTTGAGCGAACTAGTCATGTGCTGTGTTGCCCCAACGCAGGGGCATTTGGTGAGGAGCTACGGTCCGGTGGATGGTTTACGGTTCTAAGCCGTTGAGTTCGTGTTTTGGTAGTTGTTGTTTTGAAGGATGGCGGATCCAGAGTTGAAGGATAGCGAGGCATACCAACGCACAACCGTCGACTCCATATCCTTGTACGAGTCCACAATCACTACACGAGATGAACCTGGGTTTGGTGAATGGAAGTTGGCCTTAGGTGTAATAGGACTCCCAGTTACTGCGCGCGATCGCAAAGCCAACAAGCCTTCGCTCAGAAGCTCTTTCTTCATCTAAGGTTTTAGTAACATTAGCTGTCATCAATAGGGTGGAACGCATTAACTGTCTTAGGTATATCCTTTTCTTGAATCTTCAGCTGGTGATATCCTGATCGCAGATCGATCTTCAAAAACACTGTAGCTCCTTGCAGCTGATCAAACAAATCATTGATCATCGGCAGTGGGTACTTGTTCTTGATCGTCACTTCGTTCAACGCACGATAATCAACAACCATCCTTAACGATCCATCCTTCTTCTCAACCAAGAGCACTGGGGCTCCCCATGGTGATGAACTTCGTCGAATGTAACCTTTCTCCAATAACTCCTTAATCTCCTCCAGATCATTTGCGGGCATCCGGTATGGTCTCTTCGATATCAGTCCGGTGCCTGGCAACATCTCTATCAAAAACTCGATGTCTCGATCTGGCGGCATGCCTGGTAACTCCTGTGGAAATACATCTGGGTAATCCTTCACTATAGGCACTTCCTCCTGAACAACTCCCGTGAAAGAATTCACTTGGGTCCTCCTCGGCGCATGCCTGGATACATACTTGATCCTTTTTCCCTCCGGGGTAGTGAGCAAAATTGACTTACTGGCGCAATCGATGTTTCCCCCATACATCGATAGCCAATCCATGCCTAGTATCACATCCAATCCTTGTGACTCCAAAATTATCAGGTCTGAGGGGAAAACATGGCTTCCAATGGTCAATGGCATCTGAAAACATCCTTGACTTGCCATATACTCCGCTCCTGGTGAGCTTACTAACATAGGTGTCCTAAGTACTTTGGTGGGCAACATATACTTATCCACAAATCCCCTTGATATGTATGAATGTGATGCCCCAGTATCAAAAAGAACGATTGCAGTAAATGACTTAACCAAAAACTTACCGATAACTGCATCTGGTTGCTCTTCAACCTCCTCCACGTTTACGTGGTTCACTTGTCCCCTGTTGAAAGGGTTGGGCTTCTTCCCAGAGCTTCCATTGCCGTTCCCGTTCTTCGCTTTAGGGCATTCAGTGGCATAGTGTCCAGTCTTCCCGCACTTGAAACAAGTAATGTGACTTAGATCCTTCTTGGCGGGTGTGGCTGGGTTGGAGCGGTTCTGATTACTGCTTTCTCCACTCCCATTCCCATTCTTGGGGCCATTGTGGTTATGGGAACTTCCTCCATTGTGGGTATGGCCTCCATGGTTATGGGTAAGTCCTCCCGAGTTCGGGGTGAAACAAGGCTTTTGATGAGCTCCTGAATTGTACTTTACTTGTCCATACTTCCTCTTGCGGCTCTCAATTTGCTGTTGCTTCCCTTCAATCATAAGAGCCTTGTCTACCAACTCCTGGTAGTTGTTAAATGTTGCCACCATCAATTGCATGCTCACCTCATCATTCAGCCCTTCCATAAACTTCTCCTACTTTGCGGCATCTGTGGCCACATCATCAGGGGCATAATGAGATAGCTTACTAAACTCATCCACGTACCGCCCCACAGTACGATTTCCCTGGCGCAAGTTGCGAAACTCACGCTTCTTCATGCTCATAGCTCCAGTTGAGACATGGGCTGTGCGGAATGCTTGCTGAAACTGATCCCAAGTGACATTGGCTATAGGGAAAGTGGCTGTGTAATTCTCCCACCATGAAGCTGTTGGTCCGTCCAATTGGTGTGCGGCAAAACACACCTTCTCAGCATCTGTGCAACCTGCGGTGGTCAATTCCCTTCCAATCCTACGTAGCCAGTCATCCGCAACTATTGGCTCGGTGCTACTGGAAAACACCGGCGGCTGTAACCTCAGAAATCGGGCTAAGTTGTCAACTGGAGGCGGGTTGTTGTTGTTGTTGTTGCCTTGGTTCTGGAATAATTGCTGTATTAGGGTATTCTGCTGCTCGATCAACTGGGTGATCTCAGGTGGGAAGACAAATCCAGTGTCACGTCTCGGAGGCATCTGATGGGTTTAGAGGGGAGAGTTTAGAATAGAATGAGGTCTAGTGAGAAAGCACTACCCATATGCACACGAGACAAACACAATCATATCATATCACTCAATTAATCAAGCAAGGGCATAAATCGGTCTAGAACTATCGTTACAAAAGTGCTCGGACTACTACTATATATACAGGGGGGAATACTACTAATCATATGGTGGTCCTCTAGAAATTTTGATCGGTGGAAGACTCCATGATGTCGGCTCCAGCTTCGTCTTCATAGTCATCATCACTACCATCAGGGTCGGAGTCGGTGTCGTCGATGATGATGTAGTCTTCAGAACGAATTTCCTTGGGTTCGTCGTCTTCTCCTCCTGGCGCGGGGTCTCCCATAAAAACTCCTAGCTTCCTTGTCAGGTCGTCATTCTTCTCCACGAGTATCGTCATTTCCTCCTCATATCCATCGCGTGTAGACTTGAGTTCCTCTTCTAGCTCTATGATCCTGGTCGTCGCCTTCTTCAAATCTAACATGCCTGCGCACATCTGGTTCTCCTGGCGTCGAATGTGTTGGTTTAACTCCTGGATGAAAGCTGCAATGGACCTATCCTTCCTGGTGCTGATCATCTCCCATTGCTCGTCTCAGCGCCCACCTATCTGGTAGATAGTGTCCTTAAGATCCTTGTGATAAACCTCACCGATGCGTCCCATGGCGATGTGGGCTGCCATGCTCTTGCCTAAACTCCAGGTTGGTGCATCGAAGGAAAACTCTATGGGCTCAGTGACTGGCGTGAATGTCCTTCCAGGAACTTGAACTCGGATCATCCAATGCTCCTCTTCTGGTAAAGTGGCGGTGTAGGTTCCGGTGAAGCTTGGTATTCCAATGTTCAGGTATCTAGTGACTTCCTTCAAGTGTCGTCCAAAGGGTGTGTTTTCATCCGGTTGTGCAAACTTGTTCCTTGAGTCCGCCATCCTAAAGAGTAGAAAATAGAGAGGGGTCAGAAATGAGTAGAGAAGAGTGACCTATGGCTCATCTTAGTGGTAGTGTCCTACATTCAGTGTGTGCTCTGATACCATCTTGTAGCGACCCAACCTCAGACAGTCAAGTCTCCGTGTTCAGTCTCATCCCTGGATCGGTAATGCTGACACACACAGTACTCCAAGGATTTATAACAGAGTAGCAATCACACACTTATTACATCGTATGTCTCAAAAGAGAACTTATTACAATAAATATGGCTTAAGGCCATCTAATAAGATAACAGCGAAAGGCTTGGAAGATAAAGTGAGTCCATCAACTCCAACGGCATAGCTGAGTGCATGACAAACGACCTAAGGCACCTTACTCGTCGTCTGAAAAGTCTGCAACATGATACGTTGCAGCCCGAAACGGGTCAGCACATGGAATATGCTGGCAATATAACACAGTTGAGCAATGAACAGATAAATACTATCACTACATGCATATATGGCTGGTGGAGGCTCTAAGGTTATATTGTTTTGCGAAAAGCCAATTTTTACCTACAACAAAGGAATAGATTTTATTTAACTATCATGGTGGTTGAAACATCATTGAGAAGGTTCCTCCAAATCAATCCCAATTAAAGTAGTCATTAACATCCCAACAGATTAATTTAGAGTGATGAGATCAAATCAATAATTCAAGTACCAGATACTGAAGATGTCCATAACCGGGGACACGGCTAACCATGATTAGTTTATACACTCTGCGGAGGTTTGCGCACTTTTCCCCACAAGACTCGATCTCCTCCGTTTGATTTCTCGCACTACATGGTGTTTGAGAAACGGATGACGGAGACACAGTCTTTCAGAAGCATTAACTCTTTACTCTGGGTAGACAGTTACACCTACTTTCCCTCTACATCTGCTAGCCTACCACTGAAAGAGGTCACGCAACATACTCAACTATGCCAGAGCCCATAATGGCTTGTGGCTGCACACGGAAGTTTCTAGCATGAATAATCTTATGATCCCTTTGAGCCTGGGTGGCGGACTGTAGGATGATCACACGGGTACTCTGGGATATCCTAGGACAACACTGGATTCTCCAGGTGCCCACAAGCAATCCACCCAGATGTGTATTAAAGTTGCCACCTTAAGTTGAACCATTAATTAACAACTCACATCAGTCATGGATTCACTCAACCCCAATCCAAGTCTACGAGCATAGCATGGCAATATAAGCATAACGTAGAAGTAACTCCCAAGGGTTTGATAAATAAACAGGTATTAGGTTCTACCTCATCAACTACTTCCCAAAACCCACAAGTTAATCACATCCTAATCATGCAGTGTTTGAGGATTGTAACTAATGCATAAAAACTGGGTATGAAAGGGGTATGATCAATGTGTTACTTGCCTTGCTGACGATCCGCAAAACCTAGAGACCCATAGTAGCACGCTTCGCACTCCGGGAATTCTATCGCAAACAAACAATAACATACATAAGCAATCAAGCAAAATGCATGGGTAAATCTCAAATAATAAGGTCTAACCAGAAAGTTCAACTGAAGAACTCCGGTTTGCAAAAAGAATCAAATCAAACGGAGCAACGAAACTCAAACTACGAAAGAAACATGATCCGATTACTAATCTGGACTAAAGTTAAATTCTACAGTACCAAAATCTTGTTCAAGTTGGTTAAACAGAAAGAAAACTTTGAGACAAAGATCTAGGCGCTTGTTTCACCTGATTCGGATAAACGAGCGAAAAGTTATACTAGATCGAAGATCTGGGCCAAAATCGCGATCGAAAATAATCGCGGAAAACCCTAGAAAAAGAAAAACTGACGAACAGACTAAGGAACGAACATTCACTGTCTGCGGCTAACGGACGAACAACGTTCATTAAAACGAACGAACGAACGAACGCTCGCTGTTTAATCGAACCGAGAAAAACCAAAACAAAACCGATCTAACAAAACGAACTAGGGTTTAAAAAAACCGAACGGTTTTCTCGCGAAAACCTGCGGCGGCGCGGCTTTACCTCCGGCGAGGTCGGCAGCGGGACGGGCGGCGGCGGCGGCGACGGACTGCGGCGAGGCGCGGTGGCTAGGGTTAGGGTTTCGGGCGGCGCGGGCTGGGGTGGGCTGAGGCGGCGGCCCGGGGCGGCTTATAAAGCCCCCGGCGAGAGGTTTCCGGCTCGGGTACGGCCCGGTAAGTCGGTTTCCTTATTTTTTTAAGAAAAAATCCTAACGCAGAAAAACAATTAAAGGAAATAATAAACGGACTCCAAAAATCCTGAAATAAATTTTCGCTGTCCGCTAATAATATTGCGGACAAAGTGAACATTTATTTGGGCCTCTAATGCAATTTTGAAAAACGCATATTTTCCTAATTCAAATAAAATCACAATAAAATCCAAATAAAAATTTCCTATTTGATTTTAAATTTTTTCCTCCAATATTTCATTTTTTTTGGAGAAGTCATATTATCTCCTCTCATATATTTTAATATGAAATATTTTCGGAGAGAAAAATTAATTAAAACCAAAATGATCCTTGTTTCGATATTTGATAAATTCAAATATGAAAAACGTGAAATCCCCAACTCTCTCCGTAGGTCCTTGAGTTGCTTAGAATTTCGAGGATCGCAAAACGATATGCAATAAAATATGATATGCATGAATGACCTATGTATAACATTCCAAATTGAAAATTTGGGATGTTACATGGACTCAATGTGATCTTGGGTCACTAAAATATAAATGAAG
The DNA here is from genome assembly GCF_018294505.1 of Triticum aestivum. Classification (NCBI taxonomy): domain Eukaryota; kingdom Viridiplantae; phylum Streptophyta; class Magnoliopsida; order Poales; family Poaceae; genus Triticum; species Triticum aestivum. The sequence goes on along the minus strand of NC_057802.1, from coordinate 476,028,991 downwards.
AGTTTTGAGCTTCTGCCAATGCATGTCTTAGGCACCTTGAAGGGGTTCCACATCCTCTTGTCCTTTCCACACCATTGTTGAACTTGTCTGAAATACACTAGATAAGAGCATTAGTCCAACAAGAGATATGTTGACATTAATTACCAAAATCACCCAGGGAGCACTTCTGCTTTCAATCTCCCCCCTTTTTGGTAATTGATGACAACATACATCAAAGCTTCAGGTAAATGATATTAAGAGAATAGGTAAAGCTTCGGAGAAACATGTAACATATGCAATCATGTGACGATAGAATATAAGAACATGTGAATGCATAATTATGACAGAGCAAGCAAAGAGTTACATGTATCTTGGCTATATGCATCAAAGCAAATGATGTGGTTAAGAAGTGTACCACCATGTTTATGAATTCTTCTTGCAAACAATATGTAAATCAGCAAGAGATCATCATGCACATGAGTGTGATGCATATACTTACCTTGTGGTCTTGAGCTGGCTTTGGAAAGACTGGACTTGAGAAAACAGGTTTAGATAACACAAGAACACTCCTAAGTAAACACTACTGCAGGATGCTGCTAACGCGATACTACAATCAGAGACCCTTTGACGAAACTGTGTGCGATGCATTAATCACAAACGGTGATGTAAAAAACCGTCAAAAAAGATGCAAAACATTTGTGATGGCAGAGACATCAAACACGGTTCAGATTTTAATTGCGTGTGCGATGCAGGGCACACGGATGATCCATACGAACTGTTTGCGATGAGACAGAACACAAAAACGGACATCCATATCAAGGTATGTGCGATATACGGCATACAGTTAGCTCGTATGAAATATTTGTTATTAGGGAGTGCAACAGAAACGGTTAGCCAGATCAAGGTGTGTGTGATATATGACATACGGTTCACTCGGACGAACTGTTTTCGATTAGGGAACACAACAGAAATGGTTCAACTTAACAAGATGTGTGTGATATGCGGCATACAGTTCACATAGATGAACTGTTTGCGATGAGCCAAAAGAACACAAATGAGTCGTGTAAACAAGATGTGTGTGATACGCGGCAAGCAACCCACTCGGATGAACTGTTTGCGATGAAAAACTACAACACAGACAGTTACTATAGTTAATTCGTGTGGGATTCTATGTGTACAAAAAACTTTGAAAATTGCAAACTAGTTCCTTAGGGTGGCTAGGAGTATCGCACACGATGCGTCTGCGAGTACTCGTGTACGATGATTAGTAAGTTACACATACGTTTCCTTATGTTAACACGTGTGTGAATTTGCAATATGGACAATTAATATGCAAATGCCTTCTGGACATCGGTGCTGATCGCCACGTCCAAAACATGGGCGTCCTCTACTCTACCGCTCTACCGGGCACACGCTTAAACTGAATGAACTGTGTATGATACTAATACTTTCCATGAAGATTTAAGAACTTGGCTAACAACATTTGAGTAACATATATATAGTGGCTACACTATTCGAAAAAAGGAGGATCTTTGTAACACGGTTTTGACAACCATATGGTCCATATCTACATACTTAACATAGTAACAACTATCACATTTTAAGAGGCTGAGGGCAAACAACCATATGGTCCATATCTACATACTTAACATAGTAACAGCTAGCATGTTTTAAGAGGCTGAGGGCCAACAACCACAACTATCCACTGGAAGCAGCTTGATCACGGTGACTCGACATCTCGTCAATGAAAAGGAAGAGCCCTCCTATAGAACAGTGTCTCCAATTTTCCAATATGTATGCATTGCCACGACAAGCGAGAACTTGTTAATTTGAATGGTTCCATTTCTGCGGGAAATGCAGTACCTTGCAATCACTTTGGCGTTATTAGCAGGCACGAGTGTAATTTGACCACGCCGGGAAATCGATCCAGGAACAGCTACAATGGGCAATTTTAATTGAAATGTAGAATAAAAACCAATTGTAACATATTGTTGAAGATATATATAGTTTATGAGCATCAACATAAAAATAAGACTTTGTACCAGCGTTTCGTGTGCACAATTGGTCTTGTTCAATGTGTGCACCATAGGTATAATTAATCCCATCCAAAATCCAGCGTTCATACAATGTGCTATCTTTATCAGACTATCAACAAAGTTTATGACATGCTTCAAGTCCTTCCAGTGAAATTTGGTACGCTTAGTAACATATGGATCGTTCACTATGCATCCAACATAACCTGCTTAAAAGGTGGAAAGGTATTATTTATTCAGAACATGGCAGAAGAATATATAGTGCGCATAAATTGGTAAATAGAATTTGTTACTGTCTAGGAACGGAGTTAGAAAATGAAATCACAATTGGTTGCTTAAATAGTGATCAATTAGTCAGAACAAATACCCCGATTTTGCTAAGTAATATGCCAACATGGACAAAGTCGAAAGGACACTAACCTTGACGAGACTTTGATCGGCCGATGACGTTGAGGAAGTAAACATCCATGTTAATTAGACCAGGCTGTGGTGCACGCACTAGAATTTCATTGCCAGCTTTCAATTCATAACACTTAGACATTTTTCTCCAAAGGTCCGCATCAAAATAGGAGTGACCATCTTTATAAAGTTTTATGCTAACTATCATTGTAAATCCATGCTGCGTTATCAATATGACATCCATGGAGTCATCAACAAAGTAAAGCCCAAGATTTCCTTCTACTCCTGTTCTTGCAAAGCAAGGGATGTACTGCTTGAAATAAAAATTAAGATTGTAAATTAGATATATTGAAATAACAGAGAAAGATGCAAATATGGGAGTAACTGATAGAACAGATCAATATATAGATGAAAGCAAAGTACAAAAATACATAATTAAAAATAGATAATGTAACAAAGATTTGATGCAAATACGAGAGTAACTGAATGAACAATACAACATAAATTTGCCTATTATAGGGGGGGGATCAGCTTTGACATCTAGGCTACACGTGGCACCGTACCTTTTATCCAAATGTAGCAACAAACGGTATATGTTCACAAATTTAGGCCATGCCGACCGTGGTAGGGTGAGATTGGACATACCGAGCGCTCCCTGAAGTCATCCGGAATGGTGAGATAGAACTGCGTTTCCGACTGGCCGTGACCACACTTGTCCGATTTGTGCTCGCACTGTGGACACATGAATGAAAACCCTCGAATCAGCTAGAAGAAAAATGAATCCATGGCGATTTCCGCCGGTTCATTAACAGCGACGGACGGACTGCGATAAGAGATGAGTGAACATTTCGCTAAATTGATTACCTTCTCCGTGAAAAAAATCCCCGGACCAATCCCGCAGAAAACCCCAATCGGCCAGAGTCTAAAATGTCGGTGCAGATAGGCGGCGGAAAGAGGTAGGGGCGAAATCCCGTGTCGTTTGGAGCGTGACCTCCGCCCGCCGACGACAGCCGTCGGGTGGCCGCCGCGATAGAAGTTGATGAGGTGCAGAGTTGCAGAGGAGTCCATGAGTGGGTGGGGACGAAGTGGGCGAGGGTTTTATTTTTCCTTTTGCATGTGTGGGTGAACACACATGGTTCGCAGAGGCGACGGAGATGAATCATGTGTGATAGTAAATCACCGAGATTGAAGGGGAATCCAAATTTCCTTTGTCCTTTGTCCATGAGTTTTTTTTCTACGATGAACATAAACCCTGCAAATCACCGTGTTCAAATTTGGCGCTTTTTCGGGTTCATTTACAATATTTAGGGGATCATGTGGATTTTCTAGGCATTATTGCACATAATTCAAATTCTAACAATTGGTGCATGAAAAGGTGCACGAGAACGTTCTTGAAAACCATGATCGTGCTATTTAGTAAATTCTCATGCCTTTTACAAGGAATGGGCAGAGATTTCATGGAAAAATGTGTGGCAATAGTCAACCACAAACACGTCGTTTATTGGGTTTTCAACTGTAGAAAAATGAAATACATGCTTGAAAAACATGACGCCTAGTTTGTCATTCAGTTTCCAAGATTGAAGGGGGCGGGAATCCAAATTTCCTTCCTAGTTTGTCATTCAGTTTTTTCTACAATCAACATACTCCCTCGAATGCAACATGTTCAAATTTGGTATTTTTTCCGGGCTCATTTACTATATTTAGGGGATTATGTGCATTTTCTAGGCATTAATCCACATAATTCAAATTTGAACAATCGATGCATGAAAAGGTGCACAAGAACAGTCTGCAAAACCATACTCATGGTATTTACTAAATTCTCATGCCTTTTACAAGGAATGGGCAGAGATTTCACAGGAATTCGTGGCAATAGTCAACCACAAACGCGTCATTTACTGGGTTATCAACTATAGAAAAATGAAATATGTGCTTGAAAAGCATGATGCCTAGCATGGTGCTATAGTATGGCCTCACCGTGCCCTGGTAAAAAGCTGAGAAGGTTTGGTTTATGTCATCATGCACGCGCTTCATAAATCGAACCATCATAGAGGAAGTTCCATGCTTTCGAGAGGGAAATCACCAAGATTGAAGGGTCCAAATTTCCGTCCTAGTTTGTCATTCAGTTCTTTTCCAACGATCAACATACCCCCTCAAATGCAACGTGTTCAAATTTGACATTTTTCAGGGCTCATTTACCATATTTAGGGGATCATGTGAATTTTCTAGGCATTAATGCACATAATTCAAATTCGAACAATCGATGCATGAAAAGGTGCACAAGAACGGTCTGGAAAACCATGCTCGTGCTATTTAGTAAATTCTCATGCCTTTTAGAAGGAATGGGCAAAAATTTCAAGGAAATGTGTGGCAATAGTCAAACACAAACGCGTCGTTTACTGGATTAACAACTATACAAAAATGAAATACGTGCTTGGAAAACATGACACCTGGCGTGGTGCCATGGTATGGCCTCACCGTGCCCTGGTAAAAATTTAAGAATGTTTGCCTTATGTCGTCATGCATGCCTTTCATAAATTGAACCATCACCGAGGAAGTTTCATGGTTTCGAGGGGGAAATCACCAAGATTTAAGGGGGATCCAAATTTCCTTTGTCCTTTGTCCATGAGTATTTTTCTACGATGAACATACATTGTGCAAATCAACGTGTTCAAATTTGGCACTTTTCCGGGTTCATTTATCATATTTAGGAGATTATGTGCATTTTCTAGGCATTAATGCACATAATTCAAGTTGAAACAACCGATGCATGAAAGGGTGCACAAGAACGTCCTGGAAAACCATGCTCATGCCATTTAGTAAATTCTCATGCCTTTTACAAGAAATGAGCAGATATTTTGATGAAATGTGTGGCAAAAGTCAACCACAAACGTTTGTTTATTGGGTTTTCAACTATAGAAAAATGAAATAAATGCTTGAAAAACATGACGCCTTGCATGGTGCCATGGTATGGCCTCATCATGCCCTGGTAAAATTTTGAGAAGGTTTGGCTTATGTCATCATGCACGCCCTTCATAAACGAACCATCACCGAGGAAGTTCCATGCTTTCGAGAGGGAAATCACCAAGATTGAAGGGGAATCCAAATTTTCTTTGTTCTTTGCCCTAGAGTTTTTTTCTACGACGAACATACACCCTGCAAATCACCGTGTTCAAATTTGGCATTTTCCGGGCTCATTTACCATATTTAGGGGATTACGTGCATTTTCTAGGCATTTAGAGCATATAAATCCAATCCAGCTACAGCTGCATGGGTGTGATGTGAGGGACGTGGATTGACGTTCGATCGCGGTGCATCCTATGGTGTGCACGCGCGATCCGCGTGGCTGGGGTTCCGGCCAATCATAACGCAACACACAATTGGCTCAGCGCACACTGTTTCCAGAGGTGATGGAGATGAACCTGTGCGATAATGAACGAGCAAAATTGTAAGGGAAGCCAAATTTCCTTCGTCGTTTGTCGTTGAGCTCTTAAAAACCACCGCACTGTACAGCTGCCCGGCCAGTCCATCCTAGAGCTCTCTCCAAGCGTCGTTCATGGCACCTTGATGCACAGTAACAGGTAAGAAAGCGATGGCATCCCGCCGCGCCACGTTCCTCGCTGCCCGCGATCGCACACATGGTAAGGAAACGATGGCATCTCGCTGCGCCGAGTTCATTGCCGTCGGCGGCCACACAGTTACGTGGGCGGACTTTGAGGCTACCATGGCCGAATGGACGGTGGATCTAGATGCGGCCAAAGCCGCACAAAAGGAGCGGAAAGGGCAGAAAGCAGCCAAGAACAGAGATTCCCGCCGCAAGAAAGATGAGGCCGCACGCCGTGCTGAGGAGAGCTTGGCGGAGATCGAAGCACGATGGGCTGCCGCCTACAAGGCCGGGAAGGAGAATGCTGGCGTCTGGCCAGCATGCCCAGATGGAAGCATGTGAGAAGTAGTTAGTGCGTGTGTCGCCCGTAAGATTGTATAATTAATTACGAGCATCTACCAGTACTACATACGTACTAGTTTTAGAGCAAATTACCAGTAGTACTTTAAGTTGGTACTATCTATTATTAACGTACATTGTCGGTAAGCGCATCCTCTGAGGGCTTTGAGCATTGATTAGCATGTGTTCACTGAAGTTTTGTAGGCGCATCCCGGCCCTAAATACTCCCGAAACGTCCACCCGCAGCCACCGGAGGAGACTAGAGTTGGCCGCAGCTGGTTTTTAGTCCCACCTCGCCGCACGAGTTGGCCGCACACCGGCTTAAATTGCCACGCCGGCAGATGGCAACAAGCTTCTCTCTTGTTGCATAGGATCAAATCTGGCTATGTGAGCGAGGCAGGTTGACACTTGATTGCATTTCATAAAACGATGATTGCTCATCGGGTGTCACCTTGCCTCGTCCATGTACATTGAATAATCCTGATACAATGAAAGAGATTTTTGAAATTAGGTGTGGTTGGAGATGCTGATAGATATAAGAATTATTAGAAGATCACAAAACACACGGTTTCTATGGCGTACCCGTGTGCGTTTTTTTTGCGTTAATGATCCATAAGTCAGTTACCTGTGCGATGTTTCCTAATAAACCAGGCGTACCATTGACCAAAAAAATCAACTACATGTGTACATTTTTTGGAGACGGGATCTACCAATTTTCTCTTTTCTCGCACACGAGTATTTCATGCGCTTCGACTGCGTTGTATGTTTCCCCCGCCCAAGTTTCAAGTTTCACAGCAAAATTTTCATTAGGCGCGTGATTTCAGAATTTATTCCTCCCACCACATCCCCACCCATCAAATTTCCTCAGTGTCTCCCCCTCCCCCCTCTCCCGTACCGCCAGCTCAAACCGCCGCCACCGCAACCACAACTTCAACCACATCTACGTTCTGCCTGAGCATCATCGATCCAGTCAGGTAACCCACCGATCTTTATCACGGCCCCGGCCTGATTGCTTAAATGGCGCATGCGAAACATCCTCATGCCTCCAAATCCCCACTGCCCCTACCTCCAGAGCATCGCCGCGCAAGCCCAACCACATATCACATGGAGGTCGAGGAGCTGATGGCGGTCGATGGAGCGATGGCCGCTGTGCGTGTTGGTCTGGAGGAACACCTCGCCTCCGCCGCCGCCGACTTGGTGCAGGCTCTGGCCCAGATGAAGTGCCCTAGCGACTACCCCCAGGACTTACCAGGTATGATCTGACCAGCTCAATCTTACCAATATCACTTGCAATGGCTATGTTTTGTACGGTTGATGTATTAAGCATGTTCGTGCCTTGTTTATTTCAGTACTGCATACTGTGTGATGTTCAACTATTAACTGTCCAGCTCAATTTCACCAATACTAGCAAGAAACTTACAATACATGACTCAGGATATCATAAGAGATGCTGCCCATTTGCTATTTTTGGTGGATGCTAACCCTGTTGTACTTAACATGCATGTCCATGTACTTATGCAGGGTCATAACGGCCGATGTTGTAGTTTGCTGTCGAGGTTAGCTGCATCCCATGTCTTACGGTATTTCACATCATTTGTGCAATTGCAGTTTAACTTCTAACATTTACTGGTTGCCTGTAGGTACACATGTCAGTGGCACTGATCCACGCTTCGACCCGGAGGAAGAGCTCGCCTCTGCCGCCGCTGACTTTGGGCGGGCTCTGGCCAAGATGAAGTGCCCCAGCAACTACCTCTCAGGACTTACCAAGTATGAACTCACCGGTTCAATCTTACCAATACTAGTTGCAATTAATGGCTATGTTTTGTACGGTCAATGTATTAAGCATGTTGTAGTAAACATGCCTAACACGTTTTAGCTATTTTGCCTACCTTTTATAAACAACTGGGCCATTCTCTGCTCTGGTAGCACCTGCCTTGTGATGTTTTACTCTGCCAATTACATTTTTATTAGTACCGGTTTCAATGGCTATTAAGCCTGTTGCAATTAACAATTGTATCCATTTTTAAACAGTTGTATTTCAATGGCTACAAACTTACAAAACATGACTTAGGATGCTGTTAAGCCTGTTGCAATTAACAGTTGTATCCATTTTTTAATCTGTCCCTTTGCTGCCGTGCTACTCTCCACAATGAAGATATACTAGAGATGCTGCTCATTTGCTATTTTTGGTGGATGCTAACCCTGTTGTACTTAACATGCCTTTCCATGTACTTACGCAGGGCCATAATGGGTGATGCTGCTGTTTGCCATCGAGGTTAGCCGCATCCCATGTCTTAAAGTATTTTACATCATTTTTGCAATTGCAGTTTGGCTTCTAACATTTACTTCTTGTAGGTACACAAGTCGGCAGCATTGATCCATGCTTCGACCCGGAGGAAGAGCTCGCCTCCGCCACCGCCGACTTTGGGCAGGCTCTGGCCAAGATGAACTGCCCCAGCAACTACCTCTCAGGACTTACCAAGTATGAACTCACCAGTTCAATCTTACCAATACCAGTTGCAATTAATGGCTATGTTTTGTACGGTTGATGCATTAAGCATGTTGTAGTAAACATGCCTAACATGTTTTAGCTATTTCACCTACCTTTTTATAGACAACTGGGTCATTCTCTGCTCTGGCAGCACCTGCCTTGTGATGTTTAACTTTGCCAATTGCATTTTTATCAGTACCGGTTTCAATGGCTATTAAGCCTGTTGCAATTAACAGTTGTATCCGTTTTTAAACAGTTGTATTTCAATGGCTACAAACTTACAAAACATGACTTAGGATGCTGTTAAGCCTATTGCAATTTACAGTTGTATCCATTTTTTAATCCATCCCTTTGCTACCGTGCTACTCTTTTGCAATGAAGATATCACTATAGATGCTGCCGTTTTATTAGCATTTGCTATTTTTGGTGGATGTTAACCCTGTTGTAGTTAACATTGGCTTTCCATGTACTTACACAGGGCTACAACGGGCGATGTTGTTGTTTCCCGTCGAGGTTAGCTGCATCCCATGTCTTATACACCATCTGTTCATAAATATAAGTATTTTTAGAGATCCCAATATAGACTACATACGGAGCAAAATGAGTGAATCTAGATTCTAATCTAAACTATATCTATAATTCTATATACATCCGTATGTAGTTCATATTGAAATCTCTAAAAATACTTGTACTTAGGAACGTAGGTAGTTGTATTTTACATCATTTGTGCAATCTCAGTTTAGCTTCTAACATTTACTGGTTGCTTGTAGGTACATATATGAGCGGTACTGATCCGTGCTTCGATCCCTTTTGCGCATGGGGCAATGAGATATTCATGAACAAGCGTCAAGTGAGGAAACTAAGAAAGATTGTTAGGCGAAAGAAATGGGTGATGGAAATTAAGCTCTTTATTTACACTTTGTCCAAGACAACAATGAACTTTAGGATGGTAAGTAATGGTTTGCCTTTTCCCCCTGCAAACAAGAACTTACTCTATTAGACCTCAGTATCTGAATTTTTTTCTCTTTTCAGTGGTTTCCGAAGCTATTTACTGATGATTACCTTGCAAACTACATGACTGGAGTGGAGGCAACTATGGTTAAAGTATATAATTCATGCTACCATGATAATGCTCTAGAAGTCTTCCTGAAGGCGGTGAAGGATGGGCGGGCGATCGTCACAAGGGGTTGGACAAAAGTTGTTCGTGCCTATGGCATGCAGGAAGGCACATTATGGGCATTCCGCTTCTTCAACACCATCTGCAGTCAAAATGATTTACACCTGTCTCTTCACCTTTACCGCCTCTAAATATTGTGGTTCATCATAGTTAATTGCTGTCTAATCCTATAATTACTGAACATATTGTAATGGCAATTTTATTTATGGATTCATTGTTGAACCATTGTGCTGAGAATTTGAATTCCACGTTTCATATTTCAGAATTTCCAATTCGAATAATAAATTACAGGGAAAAATAAAATTATACAGGAGCGAATAAAATAATGTGCACACGGTTAAAAATAAAACAGCGTGTGTGGTGAAAAATAGAGAACATACGGTTCTTTGACGTGAAACGTTTGCGATGCCTGACGGACACACACACGGTTTTGTCTCATATGCGTGTGTGATTCATGGTAATACAGCAAACATTTCAAACCAGTGTGCATGTGTGACAGGAATACCAATCGCACACCGTTATGAAAATGGACACGTTGGCGTTAGTAGAGGCACCACACACATTTTACATTCTTGAAGCGTGTGCGAGAACGTACCTATCACAATCATATCGGTAGATTAAATGTTGATGTCCACCTTTTTCACATGACTATAGCGGCGCAATCGTTTGGGATGTCTCTCTGATCAGAAACGTAACATCGAGATGTAACGTGTGGGACTGGGGCGGCTTCTCATACGTTTATTCTATGGCGATCGTTAGTAGCCGCTCGCCTATCCCCGACGGTTTCTGGATCATGTGGGAAGGATCCCCCTATCGCAGTCACTCACTAGGCGACGGTTCCAAATGCCATCGCGGAAAGGGGTTAAAAACCGTTTGTATAGCACCTTACGGTACCTGTGTAAGCAGTTTCAGAAAACCACAAAAGTACCAAGACTGGGATGACATGTAATGGGTAAGTACTGAGTACTTTATTAAGATATAGACATGTCCCCAACAATTTAAAGGTGTGCAATGAATTCCAAAGATTTTTCTCCCCTTAGACATAAACTCTTTCTCCCCCTGAATCTGATAGTAGATAATGGGAGAATATAGGGTAGGGTGAGATAAAATCAGAGCACAAAATAGGGTAATATCAACTAAAATCGGAGCAACAAGGATTTTCAATAGCAACAGCTAAGATCAAACATGTTGACATGTCTTTCCCCTCTTAAGGACATGTGACTTCTCTCCTCTTTGTTGACAAGCATCTGTAGAAGAGCTTAGACGTGCTCATATGATAAGCTTTGATGCCCTCTCTCTCTTTCCCCTTTGACATCAATTTCCAAGAAGGGCACTTCTGGAGCATGAGTCAAGTAGGTGTGGTCCTTGAGAGTCACTACAAAGCAGTAGGTATTTGTGATGCTTAGAGAGAAGAATCATTGAGTGGAGATGAAAATAATAGGCAGTTAAGAAATGACAAAACATTTTCTCAGAGTTGAATCGGTGACGCCGATTCAATTTCCGTCGGTGACACTGAGATGACAGAGCCACAGAAGGTCCCGATCGGTGAGACCGAGGCAGTCCTTGTCGGTTGTACCAATGAACTGTTTACAAGGAGACCTTGTGTTTCGATCGAACCGATGAGTTTGGGTCTTAGGGACCGATATCAACACAGAGTAAAAGTTGTGGCACCTCAGCTCACTTGGCAAATGAAATCTCACAAGAATTTGCAAGGAATTATCATAAGGATTTGCATTGAATTAAACACATAATTTACAGAGAAAAGCTGAAATAAGAAAAGAGATCTAGATGAAGTTTTTTTAGAGGGAGACATAAAGACAAGAAAATCAAGTGAAATGAAAGAGAAAACAACTAAGCAAAACAACACTAGTCAACTTCATCAAGAGAGGGTCGGCAACAAAGTCACCAATGTTAGAGTATATTGACTGAGGAGTCAAGTGATATCACTTGATCGTAGGTCATACTCATCGTTTAAGCTCAAAATGGGGTTACCATTTTTTGTTTAAGCATTTGATGTATTCACATATTGTTGAGTTTCTTTGACTCATGTCTTGGAGCAAAGCTTCTCTAAGATGGAATGACATACCTTGGGTTGTGGTGTTGATCTTGATCATGTAGCCGAACTTGTGTTGGATGCTCAAGGTTGATGTAGTCCATCAAGAGTTGGGAGCACCTCTTGTAGTTTGAGTCCGTCTTCCTACATGGGTTAGTCTTGCAAGGAAGAGCACTTGTGTATCCAAAATGACAATCATGAAACTTGATACCAAATGAAATTTGATATATTGAAATTGTCAAAGGATATGTTGAATGCATTCATGCTTCCTTGTATTCAACAACCATATAGTAAGAGCTTGGTGATGTAGATATTGCTCAAGATGTGAGTGACTTGCAATCTCATGGATTTGGGCTCATCCAGGTAACTACAAGGGTTAGATAACATCCAAGGGTACAAGTATAGATCCAAGACATATGATCATCGTCATAAGAGAAACATCAAGGATTAGTCATAAAGGCTCATGCCCTGCATGTATCCAAATGGAGCTTCTACTCCAAGTTTGAGGCATCAATGATATTCAATTCACCTCTCAAACGGCAAAATACTTTCTCATCAAGTGGTTTGGTGAATATATCCGCTTGAGTAAAAGCAACTCATCAAGCGGCCCCTAAAGAATGTCATCTTCTGCCAATTGCTTATCAATACGAACATGCTTAAGATTGATGTCTCCTTTAGCCACATTATCTCGAATGAAATGATGACGAACTTCAATGTGCTTAGTTTGAGAATGTTGCATGGGATTGTGAGCAATCTTAATAGCACTTTCATTGTCACAAAGCAATGGAACATGTTTGACATGTATCCCATAATCCTTAAGGGTTTGGGTCATCCACACTAATTGAGCACAACATGATCGGGCGGCAATGTATTCCGCTTCGGTAGTAGATAAGGATACCGAGTTTTGTTTCTTGGAGGACCAAGACACAAGGGATCTACCAAGAAATTGACAAGTACCCAAAGTGGACTTTCTATCAACCTTGTCACCGGTATAGTCCGAATCAGAGTAGCCAACAAGATCAAAAGATGACATCTTAGGATACCAAATGCCAAAGTTTGGTGTATGAATTAAGTATCTCACTACCCTTTTCACGGCCTTAACATTCTTTAGGGGCCGCTTGATATCGTGCACACATGCACACACTTAGCATAATATCGGGACGGGAGGCACATAGATATAATAATGAACCAATCATAGAGTGGTAAACTTTTTGATCAACCGGTTTGCCATCCTTAGTCAAGTCAAGATGTCCACTGGTAGGCATGGGTGCTTTCATACCTTTGCTTTCTTGCATGTTGAACTTCTTGAAAAGATCCTTGGTATACTTTGTTTGAGAAACAAAGGTACCTTCCTTCGTTTGCAAACCAAGGAAAATTTTGAGTTCACTCGTCATATACATCTCAAACTTCTCTGACATTAGCCTTCCAAACTTTTCACTCAAATGGGGGTTAGTAGAACCAAATATGATATCATCCACGTAAATTTGCCACACAAATAATTCGCCATTAACCCTTTTAGTAAAAGTATAGAATCAATCTTCCCAATTTCAAAGCCTTTTTCAATAAGGAACTTGGTCAAGCACTTATACTGAAGGAAATATGCCCTAGAGCCAATAATAAAGTTGTTATTATATATTTCCTTATTCATGATAAATGTTTATTATTCATGCTAGAATTGTATTGACCGCAAACTTAAATACATGTGTGGATACATAAACAAATACCATGTCCCTCGTATGCCTCTACTAGACTAGCTCGTTGATCAAAGATGGTTAAGGTTTCCTAAACATAGACATGTGTTGTCATTTGATAACGGGATCACATCATTAGGAGAATGATGTGATGGACAAGACCAATCCGTTAGCTTAGCATAATGATCGTCCAGTTTTATTGCTAATGCTTTTCAAATACATATTCCTTCGACTATGAGATTATGCAACTCCCAGATACCGGAGGAATACCTTGTGTTCTATCAAACGTCACAACGTAACTGGGTGATCATAAAGATGCTCTATAGGTATCTCCGAAGGTGTTTGTTGAGTTGACATAGATCGAGATTAGGATTTGTCACTCCGAGCATCAGAGAGGTATCTCTGGGCCCTCTCGGCAATACATCATAAGCTTGAAAGCAAAAGTCTAAGGAGTTAGTCATGAGGTGATGTATTACGGGATGAGTAAAGAGACTTGCCGACAACGAGATTAAACTAGGTATGAAGATACCGACGATCGAATCTCGGGCAAGTAATATACCAATAGACAAAGGGAATTACGTATGTTGTCATAACGGTTCGACCGATAAAGATCTTCATAGAATATGTAGGAGACAATATGGGCATCCAGGTTCCGCTATTGGTTATTGACCAGAGAGGTGTCTCGATCATGTCTACATAGTTCTCGAACCCGTAGGGTCCGCACGCTTAACGTTCGTTGACGATATAGTGGTATATGAGTTATATGATTTGGTGACTGAATGTTGTTCGGAGTCCCGGATGAGATCACGGACATGAAGAGCAGTCTCGAAATGGTCAAGAGGTAAAGACTGATATATAGGACGATGGTATTCGGAGAGGAAGTGTTTCGGAGGGTACCGGGTACTTATCGGGTCACCGGAAAGGAGTTTCGGGCACCCCCGGCAAAGATATGGGCCTTATACGCCAAGTGAGGGAACACACCAGCCCACAAGGGGCTGGTGGGCCCCTTTAGAGGCCAGCCCTATGAGGAGGAGAAGGAAAGAGGGGAGGGAAAGGAAAGTGTGGAGTAGGACTCCCCCTTCCTTCCCTCTCCCCCCTCTTTCCTCCCCCCTTGTTTATATATGGCAGGGGGCGCGGCTTGGGAGGGACTCCAAGTAGGATTCCTCCTACTTGGGCGCCTCCTTTGGCTGCTCCTCCCTCCCTCCCACCTATATATATGTGGGAGGGGGCGCCTAGCACACAACAGACAATTGCATAGCCGTGTGCGGCGCCCGGCCCCACCGTTTACACCCCCGGGCATATTTTCATAGTGCTTAGGTGAAGCCCTACAAAGATCACTTCGCTATCATCGTCACCACGCCATCGTGCTAACGGAAATCATCTACTACCTCGACGTCTTGCTGGATCAAGAAGGCGAGGGACGTCACCAAGCTAAACGTGTGCAAAACGCGGAGGTGTCGTGCGTTCGGTACTTGATAGGTTGAAGCGCGAAGAAGTTCGACTACATCAACCACGTTGTGAAACTCTTCCGCTTACGGTCTACGAGGGTACGTAGACATACTCTCCCCGTCGTTGCTATGCATCTCCATGGATAGATCATTGCGTGTGCGTAGAATTTTTTTGTTTCCATGCAACGTTTCCCAACAGTGGCATCAGAGCCAGGTCTATGCGTAGATGATATGCACGAGTAGAACACAAAGAGTTGTGGGCGGTGATAGTCATACTTCTTACCACCAACGTCTTATTTTGATTCGGCGATATTGTGGGATGAAGCGGCCTGGACCAACCTTACATGTCCACGCACTTGAGACCGGTTCCACTGACTGACATGCAACTAGTTTTGCATAAAGGTGGCTGGCGGGTGTCTGTTGCTCCTACTTTAGTTGAATCGAATTTGACTACGGCCTATCCTTGAAGAATGTTAAAACAGCAAACTTGATAATCACCATTGTGGTTTTTGCGTACGTAAGAACGGTTCTTGCTATAACCCCATAGCAGCCACATAAAACTTGCAACAACAAAGTAGAGGACGTCTAATTTGTTTTTGCAGGGTGTGTTGTGATGTGATATGGTCAAGACATGATGTGATATATGTTATTGTATGAGATGATCATGTTTTGTAATTTATCAGCAACCGGCAG
The DNA here is from genome assembly GCF_018294505.1 of Triticum aestivum. NCBI lineage: Eukaryota > Viridiplantae > Streptophyta > Magnoliopsida > Poales > Poaceae > Triticum > Triticum aestivum. The sequence continues at coordinate 476,013,087 of NC_057802.1, read as the reverse complement.
GAGCCTTATGGTTGTCTCTTTATTGTATGAAATGCAACGCCATGTAATTGCTTTACTTTATCGCTATGCGTTAGCAATAGTTGTAGAAGCAATAGTTGGCGAGACGACCACGACACAACGATGGAGATCAAGGTGTTGAGATGGTGACGATGGAGATCATGACGATGCTTTGGAGATGGAGATCAAAAGCATGAGATGATGATGGCCATATCATGTCACATATTTTGATTGCATTTGATGTTTATCTTTTATGCATCTTATTTTGCTTAGAATGACGGTAGCATTATAAGATGATCCCATCACTAAATTTCAAGATATAAGTGTTCTCCCCGAGTATGCACCGTTGCGAAAGTTTGTCGTTTCGAGACACCACATGAAGATCGGGTGTGATAGACTCTACGTTCACATACAACGAGTGTAAGACAGTTTTGCACATGCAGAATACTTGGGTTAAACTTGACGAGCCTAGCATGTACAAACATGGTCTCAGAACACTGGAGACCGAAAGGTCGAACATGAGCCATATAGTAGATATGATCAACATAGAGATGTTCACCATTGATGACTACCCCATCTCACGTGATGATCGGACATGGGTTAGTTGATTTGGATCACGTATCACGTTGATAACTTGAGGGATGTTTATTTAAGTGGGAGTTCATTAGTAATTTGATTAATTGAACTTAATTTATCATGAACTTAGTCCTGGTAGTATTTGCAAATCTATGTTGTAGATCAATAGCTCGCGATATAGCTGCCTTATTTTTGATATGTTTCTAGAGAAAAATAAGTTGAAAGATGATAGTAGCAATGATGTGGACTGGGTCCATGATCTGAGGATTATGCTCATTGCTGCACAAAAGAATTATGTCCTTGATGCACCGCTGGGTGACAGACCTATTGCAGGAGTAGATGAAAATGTTATGAACATCTGGCAAGCTCGGTATGATGACTACTTAATAGTTTAGTGCACCATGCTTTACAGCTTAGAACCGGGGCTTCAAAAACGTTTTGAACGCCACGGAGCATATGCGATGTTCCAAGAGCTGAAATTGGTATGTCAGACTCATGCCCGTGTCGAGAGGTATGAGACCTCTACTTTGCCTACAAGAGTGAGGAGAATAGCTCAGCCAGTGAGCATGTTCTCATAATGTCTGGGTACTACAATCGCTTGAATCAAGTGGGAGTTAATCTTCCAGATAAGATAGTGATTGACAGAGTTCTCTAGTCACTATCACTAAGCTACTAGAACTTCATGATGAACTATAATATGCAAAGGATGATGAAAACGATTCCCGAGCTATTCGTGATGCTGAAATCAACGAAGGTAGAAATCAAGAAAGAGCATCAAGTGTTGATGATTAAACAAGACCACTAGTTTCAAGAAAAAGGACAAGGGAAAGAAAGGAAACTTTAAGAAGAATGGCAAGCAAGTTGCCACTCCCATGAAGAAGCCCAAAGTTGGACCTAAGCCTGAAACTAAGTGCTTCTACTGCAAAGGGAATGGTCACTGGAAGCAGAACTGCCCCAAATACTTGATGGATAAGAAGGATGACAACGTGAACGAAGGTATATTTGATATACATGTTATTGATGTGTACCCTACTAGTGCTCATAGTAGCCCCTGGGTATTTGATACCGGTTTAGTTCCTAAGATTACTAACTCGAAACAGGAGTTGCAGAATAAACAGAGACTAGTTAAGTGCGTGGTGACGATGTGTGTTGGAAGTGATTCCAAGTTTGATATGATCACCATCGCACTAAACCCTAAACCCTAAACCCTAAACCCTAACCTTCTATAGTCATGCACTCAATGCAAATGGTTTATTGAATCTCGGTCGTAGTGATACACATATACATAATATTGATGCCAAAAGATGCAAAGTTGATAATGATAGTGCAACATACTTGTGGCACTACCATTTAGGTCATATTGGTGTAAAGCGCATGAAGAAACTCCATGCGGATGGACTTTTGGAATCACTTGATTATGAATCATTTGATACTTGTGAACCATGCCTCATGGGCAAGATGACTAAAACTCTGTTCTCCGAAACAATGGAGCGTTGTATGCGGTCCGATGAGTGTTGAAGCACGTGGCACGTATCGTTATTTTCTGACATTCATAGATGATTTGAGTAAGTATGGGTATATCTACTTGATGAAACACAAGTCTGAAACTTTTGAAAAGTTCAAAGAATTTCATAGTGAAGTGGAGAATCATCGTAACAAGAAAATAAAGTTTCTACAATGTGATCACGGAGGAAAATATTAGAGTTACAAGTTTGGCTTTCATTTAAAACAATGTGGAATAGTTTCACAATTCATGCCACCTGGAACACCACAGAATAATGGTGTGTCCGAACGTCGTAACCGTACTTTATTAGATATGGTGCGTTCTATGATGTCTCTTACCGATTTACCACTACTCGTTTGGGGGTTATGCATTAGAAACAGCTGCATTCACGTTAAATAGGGCACCGTCTAAATCCGTTGAGACGACACCGTATGGACCGTGGTTTGGCAAGAAACCTAAGCTGTCGTTTCTTAAAGTTTGGGGATGCGACACTGATGTCGCTTGAAGCTACGTCGGTATTTCCCCAAAGAGGAAGAGAGGATGCAGCACAGCGGTGGTAGGTATTTCCCTCAGATATGAAACCAAGGTTATCAAACCAGTAGGAGAATCAAGCAACACAACGTAAACAGCCCCTGCACACAGATAACAAATCCTCGCAACCCGACGTGTTAAAGGGGTTGTCAATCCTTTCCGGGGTACGGCGCCTCAAGATAGGAAAACGGACGTGAGATAATTTTGTAGTAAATTGATAGATCGAACACCAAATAAAATAAATAGAAAAAAACACAGCAAGGTATTTTTGTATTTTTGGTTTAATAGATCTGAAAATAAATGCAAGGAATAAGTAGATCACAAAGGCAAATATATGAGAAAGAGACCCGGGGGCCGTAGGTTTCACTAGTGGCTTCTCTTGAGAAAAATACCAAACGGTGGGTGAAAAAATTACTGTTGGGCAATTGATAGAACTTCAAATACTCATGACGATATCCAGGCAATGATCATTATATATGCATCATGTCCAAGATTAGTAGACCGACTCCTGCCTGCATCTACTACTATTACTCCACACATCAACCGCTATCCAGCATGCATCTAGTGTATTAAGTTCATGGAAAAACAGAGTAATGCAATAAGAACGATGACATGATGTAGACAAGATCTATCTATGTAGAGATAGACCCCATCGTTTTATCCTTAGTAGCAATGATACATACGTGTCGTTTCCCTTTCTATCACTGGGATCAAGCACCGTAAGATCGAACCCACTACAAAGCACCTCTTCCCATTGCAAGATAAATAGATCAAGTTGGCCAAACAAAACCCAATATCGGAGAAGAAATACGAGGCTATAAGAGATCATGCATAAAAGAGATCAAAGAAACTCAAATACTTTCATGGATATAAAAAGATAGATCTGATCATAAACTCAAAGTTCATCGATCCCAAAAAACACACCGCAAAAGAGTTACATCATATGGATCTCCAAGAGACCATTGTATTGAGAATTCAGAGAGAGAGATGAAGCCATCTAGCTACTAACTACAGACCCGAAGGTCAACAAAGAACTACTCACGCATCATCGGATAGGCACCAATGGAGGTGGTAAACCCCATCCGAGATGGTGTCTAGATTGGATCTGGTGGTTCTGGACTCTGCGGCGGCTGGATGAATATTTCGTTGACTCCCTAGGTTTCTGGAATATTGGGGCATTTATAGAGCAAAGAGGCGATCCGGGGGCACCCGAGGTGGGCACAACCCACCAGGGCGCCTGGGCCTCCTGGCACGCCCTGGTGGGTTGTGCCCCCCTCGGGGCACCCCCCAGATGTAGCTAGGGCCCATTACGTTCCTTTTGGTCCATAAAAAATCTCCGTGGAGTTTCGTTGCGTTTGGACTCCGTCTGATATTGATTTCATGCGATGTAAAAAACATGCAGAAAACAACAACTGGCACTATGTCAATAGGTTAGTACCAAAAATGATATAAAATGACTATAAAATGATTATAAAACATCCAAGATTGATAATATAACAGCATGGAACAATCAAAAATTATAGATACGTTGGAGACGTATCAGCATCCCCAAGCTTAACTCCTACTCGTCCTCGAGTAGGTAAGTGATAAAAACAGAATTTTTGACGTGGAATGCTGCCTAACATGTCATATCATATTTCTTTTCTTTATAGGATGGACATTTGGACTTTTATGTTGTTCAAAGCAATAGTCTATTTTTGACATGACAATTTTAATACTCAAGCATATCTACAAGCAACCATGTCTTTCAGAATATCAACGCTAAAATAAGTTATCCCTAGCCCATCATGCTCAACCATTGATCCATTCATGAAACACACTCGAATATTAGTTACATCCAATACTTAAGTATGATCATATTGCCTCCTAGTTGGTGCTTTTGTAAGAGAAGATGGAGACTCAAATTCAAAATAAAAATTGCACAAAGTAAAAGAATGGCCCTTCGCAGAGGGAAGTAGGGATTTGTAGAGGTGCGAGAGCTCAAAGCGAAAAAAATTAGAGATAAAAACATTTTGGGAGGTGTATCCATCCCACCAACGAAAATGACTTAGAGTTCCCAACACTTTCCATGCTAGATATATCATAGGCGGTTCCCAAACAGAAAATAAAGTTTATTCCTTTTTCAACCATACTTTCACTTTCCATGGCTAGCCGTATCCACGGTTGCCCTCCATACCAACACTTTCCAAGGAATTTATTATTAGACAACATAAAGTAAATTCATTTTTCATTTCGGGACTGGGCATCCCTAAAACCTTTGCCTTACTCTCGTGCAATGACAAGTGAATAAACACTCATCGTGAGAATAACACATCTAGCATGGAAAATATTAGCCACCCCTCACCGCTCTGCGAGCGAAACAAACACACAAAAGAGAAGTTTATTTTGAAAATTTGGGACGGCACATGCAAATTTGCTTAGAACGGCAAGAGAATACTGCATATAGGTAGATATAGTGGACTCATGTGGCAAAACTGGTTTAAAGGATTTTGGATGCACAAGTAGAGATCATACTTAGTGCAAAATGAAGGCTAGCAAAAGATTGAGAAGCGACCAACCAAGAAACGGATAATCTCATAAGCAAGCATTACGCATAAATAACACCGAATAATTCACCACAAGTAGGATATAATTTCATTGCATAACTATTGACTTTCGTGCTTGCATGGGGAATCACAAACCTTAACACCAATATTCTTACTAAAGCATAATTACTCATCAACATAACTCACATATCACATCATCATATCTCAAAACTATTACTAAAAACCAATTTTATTTTGTCCAATGATCTTCATGAAAGTTTTTATTATATCCTTCTTGGATATCTATCACTTTGGGACTAATTTTCATGTGTTGCTTTTCATAAGCTCAAACAAATATAAGTGAAGATCATGAGCATAAATAAATTTCTTTCTCTCAAAATAATTTAAGTGAAGCAAGAGAGAATTTCTTCAAAATTTTACTAACTCTCAAATAAATCTAAGTGAAGCAAGAGAGCATCTCTTCAAAAATACTAAGCACACCGTGCTCAAAAAGATATAAGTGAAGCAGTAGAGCAAGTCCATAGCTCAAAAAAGTTTAAGTGAAGCATAGAGAGCAATTCTAACAAGTCATGACATAATTTTGGCTCTCCCAAATAGGTGTATCCAGTAAGGGATCAAGACTTAAAACACAAAATAAAACAAGCAAAGACTCATATCATACAAGACGCTCCAAACAAAACACATATCATGTGACGAATAGAAATATAGCTTCGAGTAAAATACCGATGGTCGTTAGAAGAAAGAGGGGATGCCACTCGGGGGCATCCCCAAGCTTAGTTGGTTGCTCATTTTTGGATAATAGCTTGGGATGCCGGGGCATTCCCAAGCTTAGGCTCTTCTATCCTTTGTTCCTTCATCCATCGTAAGATAACCCAAAACTTGAAAACTTCAATCACACAAAACTCAACAAAACCTTCGTGAGATCCGTTAGTATAAGAAAGCTAGCCACTACTAAGTACTGTACCAAATCAATTCATATTTTTTTGCATTATATCTACTGTATTCCAACTTTTATATGGCAAAAACTTATCAAAGAAAACCATAGAGCCATCAAAATAAGCACACAACGCAAAGAAAACAGAATCTGTCAAAACAGAACAGTTTGTAGCAATCTAACTATTTTGAAAACTTCTGGAACTCCAAAAATTCCGCAAAATTAGGAAGACCAGGGTAATTTGTATATTAATCTTCTGCAAAAAGAATTAGGGCAAAAGCACTTTTCTGTGATTTATGAAATTTATTTCGTGAGTGCATAAGTTTCTGTTTTTCAGCAAGATCAAACAACTATCACCCAAGAAGATCCTAAAGGCTTTACTTGGCAAAAACACTAATTAAAATGACTGTGGTGTTTCTGCTCCCGGGCTCAGCTGCACCCGCGCTGATGAAAAAATTCAAAACAAATACTAGAAAAATTCAAAAAAAATCCAATTTTTTCGGGTGGTAGATAATTTCATGCGTGAGGTTCGCTGCAAATTTTAACTCATTTGAACATTTGAGCAGCTCTCTGCAAAAAAGACAAAATCGGGGTCTGTAAAAAAGTTTACTGTTCACGCACTGTTTTGACCCGATTTGTCTTTTTTGCCGAGAGCTTCTCAGATATCCAAATGAGTTGAAATTTGGAGCGGACCTCACGCATCAAATTATCTATCACACAAAAAATTGGATTTTTTTTGAATTTTTCTAGTATTTGTTTTGATTTTTTTTCTGATCGGGAGCAGCTGAGCCTGGGCACCAATTTATATTTTCGAATTAACACACAAAAAACACAATCATAACAGTAGCATAATTGTGCTAACACTCAAGAATAGAAAGCAAAAATAAAATTTATTCATTGGGTTGCCTCCCAATAAGCGCTATAGTTTTACGCCCTTAGCTAGGCATAAAGCAAGGATCTAAGTTTTGTCATCTTTGGTTCGAGATCCATAAGATGCCCTCATGATTGATTCATAAGGTGGACTAATTCTTGTTCTAGGAAAGTGTTCCATACCCTTCCTCAAAGGAAATTGGAACTTAATATTGCCTTCTTTCATATCAATCACGGCACCGATAGTGCGTAAAAATGGTCTAGCAAGAATAATTGGACAAGGCAGATTGCAATCAATATCAAGAACAATAAAATCTATGGGCACATAATTACTATTTGCAAGAATAAGAACATCATTAATTCTTCCCATAGGCTTTTTAATAGTAGACTCCGCCAAGTGCAAATTTAAAGAACATTCCTCAAGATCGGTAAGACCAAGCACATCACATAAAGATTTCGAAATTGTAGAAACACTAGCACCCAAGTCACATAAAGCAAAACACTCATAATTTTTAATCTTGACTTTGATAGTAGGTTCCCACTCATCATGCAATTTTCTAGGAATTGAAACTTCTAATTCCAATTTTTCTTCAAAAGCTTTCATCATAGCATCAACAATATGTTTAGTAAAAGCTTTATTTTGTTCATAAGCATGGGGTGAATTTATCATGGATTGCAACAAAGAAATACAATCAATCAAAGATCAACTATCATAATTAAAGTCTTTGTAATCCAAAAGAGTAGGCACATCACTAGCTAAAGTTTTGACCTCTTCAAACCCACTTTTATCAATTTTCTCAACAAGATTTTCACCCTCCGAAATATTGGGACGCCTTCTACCTAAAGTTGAATCTTCTCCAGTCCCTTTTTCATCAATCTTAACTTTACTAAACAAGGAATCAATAGAAGAAACACCAATCATTTTAAGATCTTCATCACTTTTGGGAAAGAAATCACTAGAAAACGCTTTTTCTAAAAATTCTCTTTTAGCTCTAAGCATAGCGGTTCTTTTCTTACTTCCATCCATGGACACATAAAGAGATTTAATTGATTCATCTACTTTAGGCACAAAAATTTTCATCTTGATATTTTCCACATCATGAGCAATTCTATCAACACTTCTAGACAAATCATCAATCTTACTCAACTTTTCTTCTATGGAAGTGTTGAAAACTTTTTGTGTGTTGATAAATTATTTAATATTATTCTCAAGATCAGAGGTGTTCCTATTATTATTATAATATTGATTTCCATAGGAATTACCATAATTATTAGAGGAATTACTAGGAAAAAGGCCTAGGATTAAAATTACCTCTATAAGCATTGTTGTTGAAATTATTTAGAGAGATAAAATTCACATCTATGGCATCACTATTTTGCTCAATCAAAGTAGGCAAAGGCATATCATTAAAATCAAGAGGAGCACTTTTACTAGCAACCAATTTCATAACAGCATCAACTTTTTCACTCAAAGAAGAAATTTCTTCAATCGAATTAACTTTTTTACTAGTAGGAGCCCTTTCGGTATGCTATTGTGAATAATTTTCCATGATATTATCAAGCAATTTGGTGGCTTCACCCAGGGTAATTTCCATAAAAGTACCACCCGCTGCGGAATCTAAAAGATTACGAGAAACAAAATTCAATCAAGCATAATTTTTTTGTATAATCATCCAAAGATTTAACCCATGAGTTGGGCAATTCCTTAGCATCATTTTCATCCTGTCCCAAGATTGTGCTACATGCTCATGTTCAAGTTGCTTGAAATTCATGATCTGGGTTCTAAGGGAAATAATTTTTGCGGGAGGAAAATACTTAGTGATAAAAGCATCTTTGCACTTATTCCAAGAATTGAAACTATTGCGAGGCAAAGAAGAGAACCAATTTTTTTCAGAATCACGCAAAGAAAATAGAAATAATTTCATCTTCACCACATCATTGCCCACATCTTTTTTCTTTTGCATATCGCATAATTCCACGAAGGTATTAAGATGGGACGCGACATCCTCATTAGGAGTATCGGAAAATTGATCCTTCATAACAAGATTCAGCAAAGCTGTATTAATATCACAAGACTCCGCACTAGTGGCGGGAGGAGCAATCGGAGTGCCAATAAAATCATTGTTGTTGGTATTTGAGAAATCACATAACTTGGTGTTCTCTTGAGTCATGATGACTACACAACAAGATTGCACTCAAAAACAGATCCGTCAAGAAAACGGCGAACGGAAAAGAGAAGTGAATAAAATGGCAAATTTTTGTGAAGTGGGGGACAGGAAAACGAGAGGCAAATGGAAAATAATGTAAATTGCGAGGAGATGAGATTTTTGATTAGGAACCTGGTATATGTTGAAGATCCTCCCCGGCAACGGCGCCAGAAATTCCTTTTGATGTCGCTTGAAGCTACGTCGGTATTTCCCCAAAGAGGAAGGGATGATGCAGCACAGCGGCGGTAGGTATTTCCCTCAGATATGAAACCAAGGTTATCGAACCAGCAGGAGAACCAAGAAACACAACGTAAACAGCCCTTGCACACAGATAAGAAATCCTCGCAACCCAACGTGTTAAAGGGGTTGTCAATCCCTTTCGGGGTACGGCGCCTCAAGATAGGCAAACGACGTGAGATAATTTTGTAGTAAATTGATAGATCGAACGCCAAATAAAATAAATAGAAATAAAACGCAGCAAGGTATTTTTGGTTTAATAGATCTAAAAATAAATGCAAGGAAAAAGTAGATCGCAAAGGCAAATATATGAGAAAGAGACTTGGGGGCCGTAGGTTTCACTAGTGGCTTCTCTCGAGAAAAATAGCAAACGGTGGGTGAACAAATTACTAATGGGCAATTGATAGAACTTCAAATACTCATGACGATATCCAGGCAATGATGATTATTATAGGCATCACGTCGAAGATTACTAGAGCGACTCCTGCCTGCATCTACTACTATTACTCCACACATCGACTGCTATCCAGCATGCATCTAGTGTATTAAGTTCATGGAAAAATGGAGTAATGCAATAAGAACGATGACATGACGTAGACAAGCTCTATCTATGTAGAGATAGACCCCATCGTTTTATCCTTAGTAGCAACGATACATACGTGTCGTTTCCCTTTCTGTCACTGGGATCAAGCACCGTAAGGTCGAACCCACTACAAAGCACCTCTTCCCATTGCAAGATAAATAGATCAAGTTGGCCAAACAAAACCCAAATATCAGGGAAGAAATATGAGGCTATAAGAGATCACGCATAAAAGAGATCAAAGAAGCTCAAATACTTTCATGGATATAAAAAGATAGATCTGATCATAAACTCAAAGTTCATCGATCCTAGCAAACACACCGCAAAAGAGTTACATCATATGGATCTCCAAGAGACCATTGTATTGAGAATTCAGAGAGGGAGAGATGAAGCCATCTAGCTACTAACTACGGACCTGAAGGTCAACAAAGAACTACTAACGCATCATCGGAGAGGCACCAATGGAGGTGGTGAACCCCATCCGAGATGGTGTATAGATTGGATCTGGTGGTTCTGGACTCTGCGGCGGCTGGATGAATATTACGTCGACTCCCCTAGGGTTTCTGGAATATTGGGGTATTTATAGAGCAAAGAGGCGGTCCGGGGGGCACCCGAGGTGGGCACAACCCACCAGGGCGCGCCCTGGTGGGTTGTGCCCCCCTCGGGGCACCCCCAGGCGCAGTCAGGGCCCATTACGTTCCTTCTGGTCCATAAAAAATCTCCGTGGAGTTTTGTTGCGTTTGGACTCCGTCTGATATTGATTTCCTGCGATGTAAAAAACGTGCAGAAAACAGCAACTGGCACTTGACACTATGTCAATAGGTTAGTACCAAAAAATGATATAAAATGACTATAAAATGATTATAAAGCATCCAAGATTGATAATATAATAGCATGGAACAATAAAAAAATTATAGATACGTTGGAGACGTATCAGACGCTTATGTCAAAAGGCTTCAACCTGATAAGCTCGAATCTAAATCGAAGTGCGTCTTCATAGGATACCCTAAGGAAACAATTGGGTACACCTTCTACCATAGATCTGAAGGCAAGATCTTTGTTGCTAAGAATGGGTCCTTTCTAGAGAAGGAGTTTCTCTCGAAAGAAGTGAGTGGGAGGAAAGTAGAACTTGATGAAGTAATTGTCACTGGTGCGCGTCGGTCCTAAACAAACGATTTTTTACCCCTTTCTGCGACGGCATTTGGAACCGTCACCAAGTGAGTGTGTGCGATAGGGTGTCCTTCCCACATGACCCAGAAATCGTCGGGGATAGGCCCTCCTGGGACCCAGGCTGGGGCCGTGTGCGATCGGGCGAGGCATCGAAACCCAATCATTTCCGTAGGTATGTACATCCCACACGGTGAATCCCAGAAATCATTACCGTAGGTATGTACATCCCACACGGTGAATACCAGAAATCATTTCCGTAGGCATGTACATCCCACACGGTAATCTAAGAAAATCATTTCCGTAGGTATGTACATCCCACACGGTGAATCCCAGAAAAACATTTCCGTTCGTATGTATATCACACACAGTCAATCCAAGGAATACGTTTCCATTCTTATGTACATCCCACACAGTCAATCCAGGGAAAACGTTCCCGTTCAAATGTACATCCCACACGGTTTTATGTATAGGCTCGTGTGTGAAAGGTGTAACTATCGCACACGCTATGGCTTGGTTAACTGTTTGCTTTCATTAACTACATCACACACGATTTGATGTAGAAAACTGTGTGGCATTGGGCTATCCATTGCAAGCGCTTTTACTGCTAGAACTGTTTGCAAAGGTCGATGAACGTTTGTTCTATTTTTTATTTTTGCCTGTAATTTATTATTCTAATTGGAAATTTTGAAATACGAAACGTGCAATTCAAATTCTCAGCACAATAGTTCAACAACGAATCCATAAATAAAATTGCCGGTACAATATGTTCAGTAATTACAGGATTAGGCAGCAATTAACTATGATGAACCGCAGTATTTAAAGGCGGTAAAGGTGAAGAGACAAGTGTAAATCATTTTGACTGCCGACGGTGTTGAAGAAGCGGAATGCCCATAATGTGCCTTCCTGCATGCCATAGGCACGAATCACTTTTGTCCAACCCCTTGTGACGATTGCCCGCCCATCCTTCACCGCCTTCAGGAAGACTTCTAGAGCATTATCATGGTAGCATGAATTATATACTTTAACCTTAGTTGTCTCCACTCCGGTCATGTAGTTTGCAAGGTAATCATTAGTAAATAGCTTCGGAAACCACTGAAAAGAGAAAAATATCATATACTGAGGTCTAGTAGAGTAACTTGTTGTGGGCAGGGGAAAAGGCAACACATTACTTACCATCCTAAAGTTCACTGTTGTCTTCGACAAAGTGTAAATAAAGAGCTTAATTCCAATCACCCGTTTCTTTCGCCTAACAATCCTTCTTAGTTTCCTCACTTGACGCTTGTTCATGAATACCTCATTGCCCCATACGCAAAAGGGATCGAAGCATGGATCAGCACCCCTCAGATATGTACCTACAAGCAACCAGTAAATGTTAGAAGCTAAACTGTGATTGCACAAATGATGTAAAATACAACTACCTATGTTCCTAAGTACAAGTTTTTTTTGAGATTTCAATATGAACTACATACGGATGTATATAGAATTATAGATATAGTTTAGATTAGAATCTAGATTCACTCATTTTGCTCCTTATGTAGTCTATATTGGAATCTCTAAAAATACTTATATTTAGGAATAGATGGTGTATAAGACATGGGCTGCAGCTAACCTCGACGGCAAACAACAGCATTGCCCATTGTAGCCCTGTGTAAGTACATGGAAAGCCAATGTTAACTACAACGGGGTTAACATCCACCAAAAATAGCAAATGGTAATAAAATGGCAGCATCTGTAATGATATCTTCATTTCGAAAGAGTAGCACGGTAGCAAAGGGACGGATTAAAAATGGATACAACTGTTAATTGCAACAGGCTTAACAAAATCCTAATTCATGTTTGTAAGTTTGTAGCCATTGAAATACAACTCTTTAAAAATGGATACAACTGTTAATTGCAACAGGCTTAATGGCCATTGAAACCGGTACAGATAAAAATGCAATTGGCAGAGTTAAACATCACAGGGCAGGTGCTACCAGAGCAGATAATGGCCCAGATGTCTATAAAAAGGTAGGGAAAATAGCTCAAACGTGTTAGGCATGTTTACTACAACATGCTTAATAAATCGACAGTACAAAACATATCCATTAATTGCAACTGGTTTTGGTAAGATTGAACTGGTGGGTACATACTTGGTAAGTCCTGAGAGGTAGTTGCTGGGGCACTTCATCTTGGCCAGAGCCCGCCCAAAGTCAGCGTGGCGGAGGCGAGCTGTTCCTCCGGGTCGAAGCGTGGATCAGTGCCACTGACATGTGTACCTACAGGCAACCAGTAAATGGTAGAAGTTAAACTGCAATTGCACAAATGATGTGAAATACTGTAAGACATGGGATGCAGCTAACCTTGACGGCAAACAACAGCATCGGCCGTTATGACCCTGCGTAAGTACATGGACAAGCATGTTAAGTACAACAGGGTTAGCATCCACCAAAAATAGCAAATGGGGCAGCATCTCTAGTATATCTTCATTGCGGAGAGTAGCATGGTAGCAAATGGACAGATTAAAAAATGGATACAACTGTTAATTGCAACAGGCTTAACAACATCCTAAGTCATGTTTTGTAAGTTTGTAGCCATTGAAATGCAACTGTTTAAAAATGGATTCAACTGTTAATTGCAACAGGCTTAATAGACATTGAAACCGGTACTGATAAAAATGCAATTGGCATAGTTAAACATCACAAGGCAGGTGCTGCCAGAGCAGAGAATGGCCCAGATGTCTATAAAAAGGTAGGGAAAGTAGCAAAAACGTGTTAGGCATGTTTACTAGAACATGCTTAATACATCGACCATACAGAACATAGCCATTAATTGCAACTGGTATTGGTAAGATTGAACTGGTGAGTACATACTTGGTAAGTCCTGAGAGGTAGTTGCTGGGGCACTTCATGTTAGCCAGAGCTCGCCCAAAGTCAGCGACGGCGGAGGCGAGCTGTTCCTCCGGGTCGAAGCATGGATCAGTGCCACTGACATGTGTACCTACAGGCAACCAGTAAATGGGTAGAAGTTAAACTGCAATTGCATAAATTACGTGAAATACTGTAACACATGGGATGCAGCTCACCTCGACGGCAAACAAAAGTATCGGCCGTTATGACCCTGCGTAAGTACATGGACAGGCATTATAAGTGCAACAGGGTTAGCATCCACTAAAAATAGCAAATGGGCAACATCTCTAGTGATATCCTGAGTCATGTATTGTAAGTTTGTTGCTGGTATTGGTGAAATTGAGCTGGACACGGTAATATTTGAACATCACACAATGTGTAGTACTGAAATAAACAAGGCACGAACATGCTTAATACATCAACCATACAAATCATAGCCGTTGCAAGTGGTATTGGTAAGATTTAGCTGGTCAGATCTTACCTGTTAAGTCCTGGGGGTAGTCGCTGGGGGACTTCATCTGGGCCAGAGCCTGCACCATGTCGGCGGCGGCGGATGCGAGGTGTTCCTCCGGGTCAACACGCACAACGGCCATCGCGCCATGGACCGCCATCAGCTCCTGGCGGGCGGGCGGGCGGGGGGGGGGGGGGGATTTGGAGGCATGAGGATGTTTCGCAGGCGCCATTTAAGCAATCAGGCCGGGGACGTGATAGAGATCGGTGGGTTACCTGACTGGATCCGAGCAGAATGTAGATGTGGTTGAAGCTGTGGTTGCGGCGGCGGCGGTTTGAGATGCCGGTAGGGGGAGGCGCGAGGGAGGGGGGATACTGAGGGGAAGGGGATGTGGTTGGAGGAATAAATTCTGAAATGGCGCGCCTAATGAAAATTTCGGTGCGAAATTTGAAACTTGGGCGGGGAAAATACACAACGCAGACGAAGCGCGTAAAATACTCATGGGCGAGAAAAAAGAAAGTTGGAAGATCCCGTCTCCAAAAAATGTACACGTGTACTTGATTTTTTTCGGTCAATGATACGCCTGGTTTATTAGGAAATATCGCACAGGTAACTGACTTATGGGTCATTAACGCAGAAAGCAGACGGGTACCGCATAGAAACCGTGTGTTTTGTGATATTCTAATGACTAACGCAAAAACGCACACGGGCACACATGCTAATCAACGCTCAAAGCCCTCAAAGGATGCTCTTACCGACATTGTACATTAATACTACAAACTTAAAGTACTAGTGGTAATTTGCTCTAATACTACAAACTTAAACTACTTCTCACATGCTGCCATCAGGGCATGCAAGCCAGACGCCGGCGTTCTCCTTCCCGGCCTTGTAGGCGGCGGCCCACCGTGCTTCGATCTCCGCCAAGCTCTCCTCACCATGGCGTGCGGCCTCTTTTTTCTTGCGGCGGCGGGACTCTCTTTTCTTGACTGCTTTCTGCATTTTCCGCTCCTTCTGTGCGGCTTTGGCCGCCTCTAGATCCACCACCCATTCGACCATGGCAGCCTCAAAGTCCGCCCATGTAACTGTCTGGCCTCCGGCGGTGATGAACTCGGCGAGGCGAGATGCCATCGCTTCCTTACCATGTGTGCGGTCGCGGGCGGCGAGGAACGCGGCGCGCTGGGATGCCATCGCTTCCTTACCAGTTACTGTGCGCCGCGGTGCCATGGAAGACGCCTGGAGAGAGCTCTAGGACGGAGGGGTCGGGAAGCCATACAGTGCGGTGGTATTCAAGAGCTCAACCACAAACAACAACAGAAATTTGGCTTCCCTTACAATTTTGCTCGTTCATTATCGCACATGCTTCATCTCCGTCGCTTCCGGAAACAGTGTGCGCTGAGCCTATTATGTGTCGTGTTATGATTGGCCGGAACCCTAGCCACGCGGATCACGCGTGTGCACTGTTGGATGCGCCGCGATCGAATGGCAATCCACGTCCCTCACATCACACCCGTGCACCTATAGCTGGATTGGATTTATATGCGCTAAATGCCTAGAAAATGCACATAATCCCCTAAATATGGTAAATGAGCCCGGAAAAATGCCAAATTTGAACATGGTGATTTGCAGGGTGTATGTTCGTCGTAGAAAAAAAATCCAAGGCAAAGAACGAAGAAAATTTGGATTCCCCTTCAATCTTGAAGATTTCCCTTTCGAAAGCATGGAACTTCCTCGGTGATGGTTCGATTTATGAAGGGCGTGCATGACAACATAAGCCAAACCTTCTCAAATTTTTACCAAGGCATGGTGAGGTCATACCATGGCACCATGCCAGGCGTCATGTTTTTTAAGAATTTATTTCATTTTTTCTATAGTTGAAAACCCAACAAACAGACATTTGTGGTTGACTATTGCCACACATTTCATCGAAATATCTGTCCATTCCTTGTAAAAGGCATGAGAATTTACTAAATGGCACGAGCATGGTTTTCTAGGCCGTTCTTGTGGACCCTTTCATGCATCGATTGTTTGAACTTGAATTATGCGCATTAATGCCTAGGAAATGCACATAATCCCCTAAATATGGCAAATGAACCCGGAAAAGTGCCAAATTTGAACACGGTGATTTCCATGTTGTATGTTCATCGTAGAAAAAAACTCGTGGACAAAGGACAAAGGAAATTTGGACCCCCCTTCAATCTTGGTGATTTTCCCCTTGAAACCATGAAACTTCCTCGGTGATGGTTCGATTTATGAAAGGCGCGCATCACGACATAAGGAAAACATTCTCCAATTTTTACCAGGGCATGGTGAGGCCATACCATGGCACCACGCCAGGCGTCATGTTTTCCAACCATGTGTTTCATTTTTTGTATAGTTGTTAACCAAGTAAACGACGCGTTTATGGTTGACTATTGCCACACATTTCCTTGAAATATCTGCCCATTCCTTGTAAAAGGCATGAGAAATGTGCTAAATAACATGAGCATGGTTTTCCAGACCGTTCTTGTGCACCTTTTCATGCACCGATTGTTCGAATTTGAATTATGTCCATTAATGCCTAGAAAATGCACATAATCCCCTAAATATGGTAAATGAGCCCGGGAAAATGTCAAATTTGAACACGTTGCATTTGAGGCGGTATGTTGATCGTTGGAAAAAAACTGAATGACAAACTAGGACGGAAATTAGGATTCCCCTTCAATCTTGGGGATTTTCCCTCTCGAAAGCATGGAACTTCCTCGGTGATGGTTCGATTTATGAAGGGCGTGCATGACGACATAAGCCAAACCTTCTCAAATTTTTACCAGGGCATGGTGAGGTCATACCATGGCACCATGCCAGGCGTCATGTTTTTTAAGCATTTATTTCATTTTTTCTATAGTTGAAAACCCAACAAACAAACATTTGTGGTTGACTATTGCCACACATTTCATCGAAATATCTGTCCATTCCTTGTAAAAGGCATGAGAATTTACTAAATGGCACGAGCATGGTTTTCTAGGCCGTTCTTGTGGACCCTTTCATGCATCGATTGTTTGAACTTGAATTATGCGCATTAATGCCTAGGAAATGCACATAATCCCCTAAATATGGCAAATGAACCCGGAAAAGTGCCAAATTTGAACACGGTGATTTGCAGGTTGTATGCCTATCATAGAAAAAAACTCGTGGACAAAGGACAAAGGAAATTTGGATCCCCCTTCAATCTTGGTGATTTCGCCGTCGAAACCATGAAACTTCCTCGGATGATGGTTCGTTTTATGAAAGGCGCGCATCACGACATAAGGAAAACATTCTCCAATTTTTACCAGGGCATGGTGAGGCCATACCATGGCATCACACCAGGCGTCATGTTTTCCAACCATGTGTTTCATTTTTTGTATAGCACGAGCATGGTTTTCTAGACCGTTCTTGTGCACCTTTTCATGCACCGATTGTTTGAATTTGAATTATGTGCATAATTAATGCCTAGAAAATGCACACAATCCCCTAAATATTGTAAATGAGTTCGGAAAAATGCCAAATTTGAACACGTTTCATTTGAGGCAGTATGTTGATTGTTGGAAAAAAACTGAATGACAAACTAGGACAGAAATTTGGATTCCCCTTCAATCTTGGTGATTTCCCTCTCGGAAGCATTGAACTTCCTCGGTGATGGTTCGATTTATGAAGGGCGTGCATGACGACATAAATCAAACCTTCTCAGCTTTAAACCAGGGCACGGTGAGGCCATACCATGGCACCATGCCAGCTGTCATGTTTTTCAAGCACATATTTCATTGTTCTATAGTTAATAACCCAGTAAATGACGCGTTTGTGGTTGACTATTGCCATGCATTCCATTGAAATCTCTGCCCATTCCTGGTAAAAGGCTTGAGAAATTACTAAATACCATGAGTATGGTTTTTCCAGACCGTTCTTGTGCACCCTTTCATGCACCAATTGTTTGGATTTGAATTACATGCATTAATGCCTACAAAATGCACATAATCCCCTAAATATTATAAATGAACCAAGAAAAGTTCAAATTTGAACACGGTGATTAGCAGGGTTTATGTTCATCGTAGAAAAAAGCTCATGGATGAAGGACAAAGGAAATTTGGATTCCCATTCAATCTCGGTTATTTACTATCGCACACGATTCATCTCCGTCACCTCTGCGAACCGTGTGTGTTCATTCACACATGTAAAAGGAAAAGAAAACCCTCGCCCACTTCATCCCCACTCACTCGCCGCGGACTCCTCCGCAACTCTGCACCCTAAGCTCGAAGGCTGTTGGCGGCGGGCGTAGGTCGCGCTCCAAACGGCACCGGATTTCGACTCCACCGCTTTCCGCCATCTATCTGCACCGACATTCTAGACTCTGGTCGACTGGGGTTTTCTATGGGATTGGGCGGGGATTTTTCTCATGGAGAAGGTAATCAACTTAATTAGTAAAATATTCACTCATCTCTTATCGCAGTCCGTCCGTCGCTGTTAATCAACCGACGGAAATCGCCGTGGAATCATTTTTGTTCTAGCTGATTCGTGGGTATTCATTCATGTGTGCCCAGTGCAAGCACAAATCGGGCAACTATGGTCGTGTCCAGGGGGAAACGAAGTTCTATCTCACCATTCCGGATGACTTCAGGGAGCGCTCGGTATGTTCAGTCTCAACCTACCACGGTCGGCATGGCCTAAATTTGTGAACATATACCGTCTGTTTCTACATTATCTATATATTTGCATCAAACCTTTGTTACATTATCTATTTTTAATTCTATATTTTTGTACTTTGCTTGCATCTATATATGGATATGTTCTATCAGTTACTCCCATATTTGCATCTTGCTCGGTTATTTCAATATATCTAATTTACAATCTTAATTTTCATTTCAACCAGTACATCCCTTGCTTTGCAAGAACAGGAGTAGAAGGAAATCTTGGGCTTTACTTTGCTGATGACTCCCAGGATGTCATATTGACAATGCAACATGGATTTACAATGACGGTTAGCGTAAAACTTGATAAAGATGGTCACTCCTATTTTAATGCGGACCTTTGGAGAAAAATGTCTAAGTGTTATGAACTGAAAGTTGGCAATAAAATTCTAGTGCGTGCACCACAGCCTGGTCTAATTAACATGGATGTTTACTTCCCCAACGTCATCAGCCGATCAAAGTCTGATCGAGGTTAGTGTCCTTTCAACTTTCTCCATGCTGTCATATTACTATTTAAGCAACCAGTTGATCACTATTTAAGCAACCAATTGTGATATCATATTCGGACTCCGTTTCTAGGCAGTAACAAATTTTGTTTACCAATTTATGCGCACTATATATTCTTTTGCCATGTTCTGAATAAATAATACCTTTCCACCTTTTAAGCAGGATATGTTGGATGCATAGTGAACAATCTGTATGTTACTAAGCGCACCAAATTTCACTGGAAGGACTTGAAGCATGTCATAAACTTTGTTGATAATCTGACAGAGATAGCACAGCGTATGAACGCTAGATTTTGGATGGGATTAATTAGACCTATGGTGCACACACTGAACAAGACCAATTGTGTGCACAAAGCGCTGGTAAAAAGTCTTATTTTAATGTTGATGCTCATAAACTATATATATATATATATATATATATATATATATATATATCTTCAACGATATGCTACAATTGTTTCTTATTCTACATGTCAACAGAAATTGCCCCCTGTAGCCGTTCCTGGATCGATTTCCCGGCGTGGTCGAAGTACACTTGTGCTTGCTAATAACGCCAAAGTGATTGCAAGGTACTGCATTTCCCGCAAAAATGGAACCATTCAAATTAACAAGTTCTCGCTTCTCGTGGCAATGCATCCATATTGGAAAATTGGAGACACTGTTCTACTCCTGCTCTACCAAGGCACAGGAGGGCTCTTCCTTTTCATTGACGAGATGCCGAGTCGCCGTGATCAAGCTGCTTCCAGTGGATAGTTGTGGTTGTTGGCCCTCAGCCTCTTAAAATGTGCTAGTTGTTACTATATATGCTAAGTATGTAGAGATGGACCATATGGTTGTTGGCCCTTAGCCTCTTAAAATGTGATAGTTGTTACTATGTTAAGTATGTAGATATAGACCATATGGTTGTCAAAACCGTGTTACGAAGATCCTCCTTTTCTCGAATAGTGTAACCACTATATATATGTTACTCAAATGTTGTTTCCCAAGTTCATAAATTTTCATGGAAAGTATTAGTATCATACACAGTTCATTGAGTTTAAGCGTGTGCCCGATGTCCAGAAGGCATTTGCATATTAACTATCCATATTGCAAATTCACACACATGTTCACATAAGGAAACGTATGTGTAACATACTAATCATCGCACACGAGTACTCGCAGAGGCATCGTGTGCGATACTCCTAGCCACCGCAAGCAACTAGTTTGCATTTTTCAAAGTTTTTTGTACACACATAATCACACACGAAGTAACTATATTGACCGTCTGTGTTGTAATTTCTCATCGCAAACAGTTAATCCGAGCGTATCACATACATCTTGTTTACACGACTCGTTTGTGTTCATTTGGCTCATCGCAACCAGTTCATCCATGTGAACTGTATGCTGCATATCACACACATCTTGTTACGTTGAACCGTTTATGTTGTGTTCCCTAATCGAAAATAGTTCGTCCGAGTTAACCGTATGACGTATATTGCACACACATTGATATGGCTGCACGTTTCTGTTGTTCTACCTCATTGCAAACAGTTCGAATGGATTAACCGTGTGTCCTGCATGGCACACTCATTTTTATGGCTGCCCGTTTCTGTTGTTCTGCCTCATTGCAGACAGTTTGAATAGATTAACCGTATGCCCTGCATCGCACATGCAACTAAAATCTTAACCGTGTTTGATGTATCCATCATCGCAAATGTTTTGCACCTTTTTGACATTTTTTACACCACCGTTTGTGACTATGGCATCGCACACAGTTTCGGCAAAGGGTCTCTGATCGTAGTGTCCGTTAGTAGTCTCCTGCAGTAGTGTGTACCTTCTCTCGAATTGGAGAGTAGCACATCACGGAAAACCATTCCCGTGATGCCTACACCAACTAGAGAGGAACCTAATGATTATGATCATGAAACTTCAGATCAAGTTACAACTTGACTTCATAGGTCGAACAGAGCACGTTCCACACAAGAGTGGTACAGTAATCCTGTCCTGGAAGTCATGTTATTAGACCATGGCGAACCTACGAACTATGAAGAAGCTATGACGAGCCCAGATTCCGATAAATGGCTTGAGGCCATGAAATCTGAGATAGGATCCATGTATGAGAACAAAGTGTGGACTTTTGTGGATTTGCCCAATGATCAGCAAGCCATTGAGAATAAATGGATTTTCAAGAGGAAGACCGACACTGATGGTAATATCACTATCCACAAAGCTCGACTTGCCACAAAAGTGTTTTCGACAAGTTGAAGGGGTTGACTACAATGAGACCTTCTCACCCATAGTGATGCTTAAGTCCGTCCGAATCATGTTAGCAATTGCCGCATTTTGTAATTATGAAATCTGGCAAATGGATGTAAAAAACTGCATTCCTTAATGGATATTAAAGAAGAGTTGTATATGATGCAACCAGAAGTTTTTGTTGATCCTAAAGGTGCTAACAAAGTGTGCAAGCTCCAGCGATCCATCTATGGGCTGGCGCAAGCATCTCAGAGTTGGAATATATGCTTTGATGAGGTGATCAAAGCATATGATTTTATACAGACTTATGGTGAAGCCTATATTTACAAGAAAATGAGTGGGAGCTCTGTAGCATTTCTGATATTATATGTGGATGACATATTACTTATTGGAAATGATATAGAATTTTTGGATAGCATAAAAGGATACTTGAGTAAGAATTATTCAATAAAAGACCTCGGTGAAGCTACTTATATATTAGGCATCAAGATCTATAAAGATAGATCAAGACGCTTGATAAGATTTTTTTCATTGAGTTCATACCTTGACAAGATTTTGAAGGAGTTCAAAATGGATCAGTCAAAGAAGGAGTTCTTGCCTGTATTGTAAGGTGTGAAGTTGAGTAAGAGTCAAACCCTGACCACGGCAGAATATAGAGAGAGAATGAAAGTCATTCCCTATGCCTCTGTAACATCCCAAATTTTCAATTTGGAATGTTATACATAGATCATTCTTGCATAACATATTTTATTGCATTTTGTTTTGCGATCCTAGAAATTCTATGCAACTCAAGGACCCACGGAGAGAGTTGGGGATTTCATTATTTTCATATTTGGGTTTCTCAAATTTTGAAAATAGGATCATTTGTTTTAATTATTTTCTCTCCGAAAATATTTCATATTAAATATATGAGAGGGGATAATATGACTTCTCCAAAAATAATGAAATATTGGAGGAAAAATATTAAAAACAAACATTTGATTTTATGTGAACTAGGAAAAATATGCGTTTTTAAAATTGCATTTTAGGCCCAAATAAATGTTCATCTTGTTCTAAATATTTTATTCAGACGGAGAAATTTGTTTTGGCATTTTTAGATTTTTATTTATTTTTCTAGGATTTATTTAAGTTTCGGCAAAATTGATATATATATATATATATATATATATATATATATATATATATATATATATATATATATATATTGCCCGCGGACCGAACTGGGCCGATGGCCCAGCTGGCCCATCTGCCCGCGCCGCCTCGCCCGAGCATGGCTGAGCCGGACTCCCGCCGCCGCCACCCGGGGTGCCCCCTCCCCCAAGTCGGATGCCCCCCGACCCCTTTAAGTACCCCGCCCGCCGCCACCTCTTCCCCACCCCGAGCCGAGCCACCCCGCCGCCGAACGCCGCCGCCGCCGCAGGGAGCGCCGCCGCCCGACGCCAACCCTGCCGGAGCCCGTCGCCGGAGCCGCCGCCATCCCGCGCCTCGCCGGAATCCCGCCGGACCCGAGGTAGCCGCCGCCGCCGGTCTTTCCCGGAAAACCGATCGGTTTTTTTATATAACCCGCGGTTGTTTTCTTCTATAGATCGGTTTAGTTTTTTCGGTTTATTTATTTTTTGTACGTTCGTCCGTACGTTCGTTTTAACGAACGGTTTTCGCCCGATAGTTACAAACAACGAACGTTCGTTCGTTAGCCTGTTCGTCAGTTTTTCTTTTTCTCGAATTTTTCGCGATTATTTTCGATCGCGATTTCCGATCTGTTTTTCGTTTTAGTATAACTTTTCGCTCGTTTATCGGAATCGGGCGATTCAAGCGCCTAGAGTTTCGTCTTGAAACCCTCTTTCTGTTTAACCAACTTGAATGAGATTTTGGTACTGTAAAATTTGACATAGGTCCAGATTAGTAAACGAAGCTTGTTTCGTTCGCCGTTTGAGTTTCGTTGCTTCGTTTGATTTGATTCTTTTTGCAAACCGGAGTTCTTAAGTTGAACTTTCTGGTTAGATCTCTTATTTTGAGTTTTATCCGTGCACCCTTGCTTGATTGCTTATGTATGTATTGTTTGTTTGCGATAGAGTACCCGGAGTGCGAAGCGTGCTACTACGAGTCTCTAGGTTTCACGGATCATCAGCAAGGGAAGTAACACTTTGATCATATCTCTTTACCACCCAGTTTTATTGCATTAGATCAATCCTCAAACTATTGCATGATTAGGATCTGATTAAAATGTGGGTTCTGGGAAGTAGATGAGGTAGTACCTATTGCCCTGTTTATTATCAAACCTTTGGGAGTTACTTCTACGTTTGCTTATATTGCTATGCTATGCTCGTAGACGTGGATTGGGTTCGAGTGAATTTTCATGACAGAAGTGAGATTGTTAAATTAATGGTTCAACTTAAGGTGGCTACTTTAATTTACATCTGGGTGGATTGAGGCACCTGGAGAACCTAGTGTTGCCTGTATTTTTGTTTATCCCGGAGTACCCGTGTGATCATCCTATGGACCGCCACCGAGACTCCACGGGATCATGAGATTATTCATGCTAGAAACTTCCGTGTGCATATGGGCTCTAGCATAGTTGAGTAGGTTACATGACCTCTTGAAGAGGTCGGCTAGCAGATGTAGGGGCAAGTAGGTGTAACTGTCCACCCGGAGTAAAGAGTATTGTTTCTGAAAGACTGTATCTCGGTCATCCGTTTCTCAAACACCATGTAGTGCGAGAAATCAAGCGGAGGTGTCAGGACCCCGATTCTAAGTCACACCGACCTAGCCTATAACACCTCATATCACTTTGCGGCCTCACGCACGGTATTCCCACGGGTGTCGCCTTACCATGGCCCGGGACCGTTTGCGCCTTTTGGCTCACGTATATGATAGTGTCGCTAGCATCCATATGACAGAGAACCCGGGCCGACATGGCTAGTGGTGAACCCAAAGTGGCACTAACTTACGGGGACAGGCATACATGAATCAACATCGAGCATGTCGGTCAGCAGCGTGCGAATCCGGGCTGTAGCACTGGGCTAACAGGACTCCGGGAACCCGGGCAGTAGCAGGCTAGGCAGGACTCCGGATATCACCGCGTGACATTTCCCCGAAGGGACAGACACATGAACGAAGTGAAACACATGTCGGCTAGTCAAGTGTTCCAGAGCAGTAGTGCTGGGCTAGCAGGACTCCGGTGAACCGGGCTGTAGCGGACTACTATGGCTCATGGAAGCACAAGACTACATTTCCCCATAAGAGAGGCTACCAAGGATAAACAACTAGGTTGTCGGATCCCACACATACCAAGCATTTCAATCATACACACAATATGCTCGATATGTGAAAATACAACATGGCATCACAACATAACTGTACGACTCAAGTACTTATTCATTAGGCTCCGAGGAACGAGATATTACAAACATAGGTCTCATGGCCCAACATTTAGAGCATACAAGTCAAACACATGCGGAAGCTTAACATGTCTGAGTACAGACATCTACAAATGAAAAAGGCTGAGAAGCCTGACTATTTACTAGACCTTGCCGAGGGCACAAGATCGTAGCTGAGGTATCAAGCTAAACGTCGAAGTCCACACGGAACTACTAGCGAGACTGACGTCTCTCTGCAAAACATAAAATAAGCAAACGTGAGTACAAATGTACCCAGCAAGACTTACATCAGAACTATCTACATATGCATCGGTATCAACCAAGGGGGTGGTGGAGTTTAACTGCAGCAAGCCAGCTTTGACTCGGTGGCTATCCTAAACTACGACTGCAAGTAACTCTTTTGAGGTGGCGCACACGAGTCCACATATTCACCATATCAATACTCCACTATGGATCCGCTCCCGTCTCCCTACGAGAACGCCATCCATAGCACTCACGCTTATCTTGCGCATTTTAGAGTATCCACCTTCACTTGTCTATGAACTGTTATAGGCAACCCAGAAGTCCTTTACCACGGACACGGCTATTCGAATAGATCATATTAACCCTGCAGGGGTGTACTTCGTCACACACGCTCTCAGCACTTACCGCCGTTTACACAACATGTACTCGGCAACCTTCAAGCGGAAGCCCAGCGAGGGTGTCGGCCACAGCCTACCTAAACGCTCAAGTCTCTAGTCCAGGTTTATCGCCTATTCAGGTTCCATCCGCAGGGAGTCCGGCCGAGGATTCCACATACGGCCCCGAACGATGTGTGCAGGGTTCCCGAGACACCAAACGGGCGACTCAGTACACCGGGCCACGAGCCTACCATATCACAGCCCACCCCTCGGGTCAGCGCTGTCCACGGCCTCCAGCTTACTACAAACACCAGAAACTACATGCAACTCCTGGACAGAGGACAAGGGTGATTAAGAAGCCGAGGGGGTCCATTGGTTTCGGGCCCAATGCGTGGTAGTAACTGTTTCATGGATCACAAACACAGAACTCAGTTCCTGAGGACGGCTGCAATGAGACAACCCACCATGTACTCCTACATGGCCTCTCACCGCTACCTTTACCAAATCGTGTTCACACACTTAGCTCACACATAGTAGGACGTGTTCATCACCATTCCAACTCATCCCCGATGAATCAGACCTGACACAACTCTAAGCAATAGCAGGCATAACAAAAAAGCATGATTGAGTAGGCACATCAGGGCTCAAACAACTCCTACTCATGCTAGTGGGTTTCATCTATTTACTGTGGCAAAGACAGGTCATGCAGAGGATAAGGGGTTCAACTACCGCAGCAAGTAACAGATGAATCGTTGTTGTCCTAATGCAGTAAAAGAGAGCAGGAGCGAGAGAGTGGGTTTGTATCGGAATGGACAAGGGGGTTTTGCATGCCTGGCACTTCTGAAGATATTATAGTTCTTCATCGGTGTCATCGAACTCATCGTCGGAATCGCGGCTATCGAGAGGGGACAATTACCGGCAACAGAGAGGAAACACAATCAAAGCAATGCAACAATATGATGCATGGTCGTGACATTTCAAGAATGTTATGATTTACATTAATGCATCTAACAACAGTTTAAATGAAGTCCATATGAACTAAGGGGTCATATGCAAACTCCACATTTAGCATTTAAAATGTCGTTATCATGTTTTCACCTATATAGCTGGTATAACTTAGTTTGACATGCATGAAAGTGATACAGACTGATAGATCGCATTTTTCTGATAATTTTTCATATATAATTTGTTTCATTTGGAGTTACGGATTAATTTCTATGAATTTTAGAAGTTTTGGGCATTTTCTGGAATTTCCTGTATAAAAATAATTCCAGTAATTAAATTAATGCGTCAGCATTGCGTCAGGGTGACGTCAGCTGGTCAGTGGGGTCGTCCAGGTCAAACCTGACGTGTGGGGTCCACACGTCAGTGTCACTGTTAGTAAACTAACTAATTTAGAATTAATTAAAAGTTAATCCAGGTTAATTAGCAGGCGGGCCCCACTTGTCATTGACTCAGGGGAGGGGGTCAGCCTGGGTCAAACGGGGTCAACTCGCCGGCGTTTAACCGCCGGCGAGGCCAGACGCGGCGGCGAGCCACGGGTTTGCCCTACGGGGCACCGTTTGGCGTGCGGAGCACAGCTACGGGATGCGGACGCTCGTCCGCATCCAACCGTGGGGGTGGCGCGGCCGGGGAGTGGCCGGAGTGGCGCCGGCGACGAGCTCGGCGGCGGCGCGTGCGGGTGAGCTACGTGCAGTTGCTACGGAGCTCGAGAGCGAGAACGAGAAGGGGGAGAAGGTAGCGGAGCTCACTGCGGTCACGTAGAAGTAAACGGCGCGGTCGAGGACGGGTTGACGATGTCGGGAGGTCACCGGCGATCTCGGAGCAGAGGCGGCGAAGTCGAAGGTGCAGGGGGCGATGCAGGCCGTTCGGCGTTGCCTGACTCGGCTGAGAGGACGAGGGCGTTGAGACGGAGCTGCTGGACAGCACGGGAAGGCGAGGGGAGCACGGTGGCTGCGATGTTCACGCTGGCGCGAGCTCGGCAGCGTCGGCCATGGCGAAGGCGAGGCGAGGGAGAGGTGCAGGGGGCGAATGAGGTGTCGGGGCGGTCGAGCGGGCGACGTGGGCGTCGTCCAGATCCTCCAGAGGCGCGGGCGGCAAGCAGGTGACGCCGTGGCGCGCGCGGCGGCGTCGCGGTGTCCCTCCTCTGCCTACTGGCAGAGGTGGGGGATGACTGGCACGGCCGGGTGGGCTGGGCCTCTGCTGGGCCGCGGGTGGGCACCAGGTAAGTGGCCTCTGGCCTTTCTCTCTCTTTTTTTTATTTGTTTCTGTTTTCTAATATTCTGTAGTCTTTAGGGCTTTATTAAAAATACTTAGACACTTCCAAAAATCGTGAAACTACTCATGATCACTGTTGGGAATATATCCTACAGTAAACATTTTAGTTTATGATTATTTGAGCATTTAAAATATTTAATAGCATTTAAATACCCAAATGCAAATAGAGTATGATTTAATCCAGAGCCCAAATATGTCATGGAAAGATGTGCATCACCTCTGGTTACTTTTTCCAGCATTTTCCATGAATGATGAACATTTTTGAAAGCCATTTGGATTTACTGGAAATATTTTGGTTGAACCTAGTGAATTCGTTTAATGCTAGGTTTTAGGCAATCCCCATTTCAAGTTTCTTTCAAAGTTTAAACATGATGCACACATGAAGTTAGCCTAGTGCAATGTCAGAAGCTAGGGATGTGACAACTCACCCCCACTAAACAAGAATCTCGTCCCGAGATTCTAGTCGTGAGGTAAGAAGACAGAGGGACACAAGCTAACACAATCTTCACGATCCAGATGTCTTTCTCGAGGATGTTGATTCATTGCATCACCTTGATCTCAACATCTTGCTTTGAGAACTACATCCAACATAACAACGAATAGAGAGAGAGAATTTAAGAAGAATCGATCTTCCTGAGGTTCGAGCAACTTAGGATCATCTTAATGATCACAAGATCAACTCACAGAATGGGACATAGAAACATCTCTGGAGCTGAGAGGCAAAACATGCATCAGGAGGGACGGAAGAAACAATTTGACGAAGGTTTCAGAATAGCGAGGAAGAATTGCCATGATTCCATAATGGGGCACCTTGGAAAAGGTGACTCGTAGAATTATTCCCTCAAGTGGCAAAAAGAATTACTTTTGATATAAATATCATTGAAACTCTTTATGCTAGCCTAAGGCAATCACAAACGATCGTTCGAGGGAGTTCGGGAGAACGACACACTCGGGCTAGAATGGACGATGTGGACTACCTTGTTGAAGACAACGAAATGGATGATTTTTGCTTATCATCGGAAATGAATGGGACTCATGGTAAGTCCACCTTTGAAGATGGACCTGGACAGCAACTGCTGAGAAGGGCAGCCCATGGAAAAATGGCACGATGGGGTGCAAGCTGGGAACAAAATGCAACCGTTGGGAATGTTCCAACCATCATATCTGCCTGAGATTCAGATCCGATTGGTGATAGGATACTTGAGACTCAGCATGTCTGAAAAGAAAGTTTGCAACACAATTCGACGAGATGGCGTTGCGAGATTCTCGAGGAATGAACTTTGGTAGCAAGCTCCAAAACATGAGCGGGTTCTGCTACAAACATGTGAACACATTGTCCTAGATAAGCATGGCCACAGAGTAGTCTTACAATAAAACACTACCGAGTTCAGGTGGGGAACCATCATCTAGGGTAACGAAGTCTTGTGCATGACCTAGGATTTGCACAACAACTCCTTTTCCTTGAACAAATCAATCAGTGGCTTGGTGTGCTAGGAACACATATAGAACGAAGGTTGCAAGTCTCCGAACCACAAAATACTTCGCACGTATGCATGACCGATTTTGGGATGATTCCAAAAGAAGCAACATTGACTTTCTCAAATCCACGACGGCAACTTGCATCAGATGCACGTGAATTAGAGGAAGTCACTACTTTCATCCAAACATATGCTTCATGAACGGAACATGAAGGCATTGTTTACAAAGTTTCCAACACTAGCTTAATGTTTAACACGAATCATGGGGAAAACAAGATGCTGCTGATGGGCTCAACAGCAACTCATCGGAATTTCCATATCACTGGACTTCCACCATCGTGTGAACACGGTGATAGCATTGGTCAGACCTAAAAGATGTAATGGTGTATGCTCGAGGGATCAACCACGAGTAAGACAACATTACGAACATCGTTGGTTCTGATTTGACTTGACGATAGCCCATACTCAAATCAAAGATTGGTAAGATAATAGATCCAACAACTGATCACGAGGGTCAATCAATGAAGATATCATCTTTCTTTAACACACACACACACACACACCAAGATATCCCTTAATGATGAACTAAGTCAGACAAAGCTTTTATCTTCCAACTCTCCAAGTTGTTGTTTAGCTCAACCAACTAGCTCAGGGGTATCCAACACAGATTCTTGGAGAAGGGGTGGTTTATAGGAAACCAACTTGATCACGAGCTCAACATAACGGTCAGGGAGCAACCTGGTGATACTTCCGAGAAGATATTCAGGAAATCACGAACCAGCGATATGTTACTAGGCTCGAGAACAATCTCGCCTTTCAGAGCAAGACGATATGATCAATAAGCAAGGGATTGAATAATCCTAACTCATTGATCGAAGAGTGCACCGGAAATAAGGACTAGGTAGCACGATCAACCTTAGGATGTGATTCAGTAACCCAGTAACCAACACGCTAAGGATGAAATTATTGTCCTTTAACTACCAAGCAACGGAGTTGCTAGGAGTATTGATTTCACGCATCACGATTCACTTGTCGGTGTTCCGGTTACAATAACACGGGACCGAGAAATGAATGATGATGGCGAGGAGTATCACTGCGTCAAGAATTCACAAAAGGTGGTGCAATTCCTACGATATTCTCGACATAAAGGGGGTAATACTCGAAGGTAGAACAGAACAAAAGCTGGTTAGGCATTTGATCTGCGGAATACAACTACTTTGACCCAATCCCAGAGATGGACGAGGTACTGGAGTTTGTTTCTCCTAGTCATTCCGGATTAGAATGGCTTGACAGACCACAAGAATAATAGGCATCGATAACACAAATGCACAATTACTCCTGACTATCAATTGATAGACGAGGGCCAGAAAATAACTAAAGAGGGACA
Source organism: Triticum aestivum (assembly GCF_018294505.1). Classification (NCBI taxonomy): domain Eukaryota; kingdom Viridiplantae; phylum Streptophyta; class Magnoliopsida; order Poales; family Poaceae; genus Triticum; species Triticum aestivum. The sequence goes on along the minus strand of NC_057802.1, from coordinate 475,982,019 downwards.
ACCCAAAGGAACATATGTTTTTCTGAGTTGTGGATGCATGGATTAGTATGTCGAACAAATTCAACATATTTCTTCCGGATAACCCATGCAGAGGAGGAAGGACTGGCAGAGTCACAATATGAATGGAGTACTCCTCAAGAGCGCCCTGGTTGTGATCTTTTGGTTAAAAGAACTTCTGCCATGATGGTTCATGGTATTGGAAGAATGAAATACCACGGACCTCGAGGACTAATGCAAAGGTTACTAATAACCTAAAGGAACGAGCAAACACTATCAACAGGAGGTAAGTGGAGTGAATCTTGGGCTCAAGAACCCAGAAATAGAATGCCTACTAACTAAATGGCATCACGGGATGCTTTCGAGAATAATGGCCAGAATCATCACACTGGGGATGCAAAGCATTGCTAGATTACTGAGTGGTTCTCTAAAACACCTAGGGTCATAATAATAACTCCAACATATATGTCAAGGCAACAGAGTACCTCAACTCAACGATTAGTGTGGTTAATCTGGCCCAAAGGAACATCGAGAACGGAAAGAAGGGATTTGCAAATGCATCAGATTATTTAGAAGCCTGGGATGACTCGGACAGCATAACGGCTGTAAATGCTCAAAGGATTTGAGACATCCTACAAAATGGTGGCATAACCACTCAACATCACAATATAAACTTCCGGGATCAGTGGTCAACATACGGAAGTAGTAGGAACTAAACTGAGGCTTAAATCCATCAATCCTATGAGTCTACGGATTAGTAACACGTGATCCTGATAGAAAGATGACAAGCCTAGTTCTTAATCCCCGTAGAAGAGAAGAGGGTGACTCAGATCAGAAGGGCATAAGGTAAAGGAGTAAAAAGAGCCTTACGTTCCCTCCCACAATCAATTCCCTTATATAACTAAAGCATTTCTAGACACAACTTCGACTAGTTTGGCTTGGTAATCCTACAGGCAGTCAGGCTCTGATACCAACGCTGTCAGGACCCCGATTCTAAGTCACGCCGATCTAGCCTGTAACACCTCATATCACTTTGCAGCCTCACGCACGGTATTCTCACAGGTGTCGCCTTACCATGGCCTGGGACCGTTTGCGCCTTTTGGCTCACGTATATGATAGTGTCGCTAGCATCCATATGACAGAGAACCCAGGCCGACATGGCTAGTCGTGAACCCAAAGTGGCACTAACTTACGGGGATAGGCATACATGAATCAACATCGAGCATGTCGGTCAGCAGCGTGCGAATCCGGGCTGTAGCACTGGGCTAACAGGACTCCGGGAACCCGGGTTGTAGCAGGCTAGGCAGGACTCCGGATGTCACTGCGTGACATTTCCCCGAAGGGACAGACACGGGAACGAAGTGAAACACATGCCGGCCAGTCAAGTGTTCCGGAGAAGTAGTGCTGGGCTAGCAGGACTCCGGTGAACCGGGCTGTAGCGGACTACTATGGCTCATGGAAGCACAAGACTACATTTCCCCATAAGAGAGGCTACCAAGGATAAACAACTAGGTTGTCGGATCCCACACATACCAAGCATTTCAATCATACACACAATATGCTCGATATGTGTAAATACAACATGGCATCACAACATAACTTTACGACTCAAGTACTTATTCATTAGGCTCCGAGGAGCGAGATATTACAAACATAGGTCTCATGACCCAACATTCAGAGCATACAAGTCAAACACATGCGGAAGCTTAACATGTCTGAGTACAGACATCTACAAATGAAAAAGGCTGAGAAGCCTGACTATTTACTAGATCCTGCCGAGGGCACAAGATCGTAGCTGAGGTATCAAGCTAAACGACAAATTCCACACGGAACTACTAGCGAGACTGACGTCTCTCTGCAAAACATAAAATAAGCAAACGTGAGTACAAATGTACCCAGCAAGACTTACATCAGAACTATCTACATATGCATCGGTATCAACAAAGGGGGTGGTGGAGTTTAACTGCAGCAAGCCAGCTTTGACTCGGTGGCTATCCTAAACTACGACTGCAAGTAACTCTTTTGAGGTGGCGCACACGAGTCCACATATTCACCATATAAATACTCCACTATGGATCCGCTCCTGTCTCCCTACGAGAACGCCATCCATAGCACTCACGCTTATCTTGCGCATTTTAGAGTATCCACCTTCACTTGTCTATGAACTGTTATAGGCAACCCAAAAGTCCTTTACCACGGACACGGCTATTCGAATAGATCATATTAACCCTGCAGGGGTGTACTTCGTCACACACGCTCTCACCACTTACCGTCGTTTACACAGCATGTACTCGGCAACCTTCAAGCGGAAGCCCAGCGAGGGTGTCAGCCACAGCCTACCTAAACGCTCAAGTCTCTAATCCAGGTTTATCGCCTATTCAGGTTCCATCCGCAGGGAGTCCGGCCGAGGTTTCCACATACGGCCCCGAACGATGTGTGCAGGGTTCCCGAGACACCAAACAGGCGACTCGGTACACCGGGCCACGAGCCTACCGTATCACAGCCCACCCCTCGGGTCAGCGCTGTCCACGGCCTCCAGCTTACTACAAACACCAGAAACTACGTGCAACTCCTGGACAGAGGACAAGGGTGATTAAGAAGCCGATGGGGTCAATTGGTTTCGGGCCGAATGCGTGGTAGTAACTGTTTCATGGATCACAAACACAGAACTCAGTTCCTGAGGACGGTTGCAATGAGACAACCCACCATGTACTCCTACATGGCCTCTCACCGCTACCTTTACCAAATCGTGTTCACACACTTAGCTCACACACAGTAGGACATGTTCATCACCATTCCAACTCATCCCCGATGAATCAGACCTGACACAACTCTAAGCAATAGCAGGCATGACAAACAAGCATGAATGAGTAGGCACATCAGGGCTCAAACAACTCCTACTCATGCTAGTGGGTTTCATCTATTTACTGTGGTAATGACAGGTCATGCAGAGGATAAGGGGTTCAACTACCGCAGCAAGTAACAGATGAATCGTTGTTGTCCTAATGCAGTAAAAGAGAGCAGGAGCGAGAGAGTGGGTTTGTATCAGAATGGAAAAGGGGGTTTTGCTTGCCTGGCACTTCTGAAGATATTATAGTTCTTCATCGGTATCATCGAACTCATCGTCGGAATCACGGCTATCAAGAGGGGACAATTACCGGCAACAGAGAGGAAACACAATCAATGCAATGCAACAATATGATGCATGGTCGTGACATTTCAAGAATGTTATGATTTACATTAATGCATCTAACAACAGTTTAAATGAAGTCCATATGAACTAAGGGTTCATATGCAAACTCCACATTTAGCATTTAAAATGTCATTATCATGTTTTCACCTATACAGCAGGTATAACTTAGTTTGACATGCATGAAAGTGATCTAGATGGATAGATTGCATTTTTCTGATAATTCTTCCTATATAATTTGTTTCATTTGGAGTTACGGATTAATTTCTATGAATATTAGAAGTTTTGGGCATTTTCTGGAATTTCCTGTATAAAAATAATTCCAGTAATTAAATTAATGCGTCAGGGTGACGTCAGCTAGTCAGCGGGGTCGTCCAGGTCAAACCTGACGTGTGGGGTCCACACGTCAGTGTCACTGTTAGTAAACTAACTAATTTAGAATTAATTAAAAGTTAATCCAGGTTAATTAGCAGGCGGGCCCCACTTGTCATTGACTCAGGGGAGGGGGTCAGCCTGGGTCAAACGGGGTCAACTCGCCGGCGTTTAGCCGCCGGCGAGGCCAGACGCGGCGGCGAGCCACGGGTTTGCCCTACGGGGCGCCGTTTGGCGCGCGGAGCACAGCTACGGGATGCGGACGCTCGTCCGCATCCAACCGTGGGGGTGGCGCGGCCGGGGAGTGGCCGGAGTGGCACCGGCGACAAGCTCGGCGGCGGCGCGTGCGGGTGAGCTACGTGCAGTTGCTACGGAGCTCGAGAGCGAGAACGAGAAGGGGGAGAAGGTAGCGGAGCTCACTGCGGTCACGTAGAAGCAAACGGCACGGTCGAGGACGGGCTGACGACGTCGGGAGGTCACCGGCGATCTCGGAGCAGAGGCGGCGAAGTCGAAGGTGCAGGGGGCGATGCAGGCCGTTCGGCGTTGCCTGACTCGGCTGAGAGGACGAGGGCGTCGAGACGAAGCTGCTGGACAGCACGGGAAGGTGAGGGGAGCACGGTGGCTGCGATGTTCACGCCGGCGCGAGCTCGTCAGCGTCGGCCATGGCGGAGGCGAGGCGAGGGAGAGGAGCAGGGGGCGAATGAGGTGTCGGGGCGGTCGAGCGGGCGACGTGGGCGTCGTCCAGATCCTCCAGAGGCGCGGGCGGCAAGCAGGTGACGCCGTGGCGCGCGCGGCGGCGTCGCGGTGTCCCTCCTCTGCCTACTGGCAGAGGTGGGGGATGACTGGCACGGCCGGGTGGGCTGGGCCTCTGCTGGGCCGCGGGTGGGCGCTAGGTAAGTGGCCTCTGGCCTTTCTCTCTCTTTTTTTATTTGTTTCTGTTTTCTAATATTCTGTAGTCTTTAGGGCTTTATTAAAAATACTTAGACACTTCCAAAAATTGTGAAACTACTCATGATCACTATTGGGAATATATCCTACAGTAAACATTTTAGTTTATGATTATTTGAGCATTTAAATATTTAATAGCATTTAAATACCCAAATGCAAATAGAGTATGATTTAATCCAGAGCCCAAATATGTCATGGAAAGATGTGCATCACCTCTGGTTACTGTTTCCAGCATTTTCCAAGAATGAACATTTTTGAAAGCCATTTGGATTTACTGGAAATATTTTGGTTGAACCTAGTGAATTCCTTTAATGCTAGGGTTTAGGCAATCCCCATTTCAAGTTTATTTCAAAGTTAAAACATGATGCACACATGAAGTTAGCCTAGTGCAATGTCAGAAGCTAGGGATGTGACAGGAGGCGATCGAGTCTTGTGGGGAAAAGTGCGCAAACCTCTGCAGAGTGTACAATCTAATCATGGTTAGCCGTGTCCCCGGTTATGGACATCTTGAGTATCTAGTTCTTGGATTATCATGTGAATCTCATCATCATGTTACTTAATTTAATTTGATTGGGTTAATCATGTTCTTAATTGGGATTGAGTTGGAGGTACCTTCTCAATGTTTAACAACCACCATGATAGTTAAATAAAATTTATTCCTTTGTGGTAGGGAAAAATTGGCTTTTCGCAAAACAGTAACCATAGAGCTTTCCACCAGCCAAATATGCATGTAGTGATAGCATTATTCTGTTCATTACTCTCTATGTGTTACATTGCCATCATATTCCATGTGCTGACCCGTTTTTGGGCTGCAACATATCATGTTGCAGACTTTTCAGACGACGAGTAAGGTGCCATAGGTCGTGGTCTTATACTCAGTGATGCCGTTGGAGTTGATGGACTCACTCTATCTTCCAAGCCTTCCGCTGTTATCGTTTTTAGATGGCCTTAAGCCGTATTTATTGTATTAAGTTATCTTTTGAGATATTCGATGTAATAAGTGTGTGATTGCTACTCTGTTATAAATCCTTCAAGTACTGTGCGTGTCAGCATTACCGATCCAGGGATGACACTGATGCACAGAGACTAGACTGTTTGAGGTCTGGTCGCTACAAAGATGGTATCAGAGCACACGCTGACTGTAGGACACGACCACTAAGCTAAAGCCCTAGATCACTACTCTCTTCTCATTTCTAACTCCTATCCTTCTCTTCCACTCTTTTAGGATGGCGGATGCAAGGAACAAGTTCGCGCAACCGGATGAGGATACACCTTTTGGACGACACTTGAAGGAAGTTACTAAGTACCTGAACATCGGAATACCAAGATTCACTGGAACCTACAACGCCACACTACCAGAAGAGGAGCGCTGGAAGATTCAAGTTCAAGTTCCAGGAAGGACGTTCATGCCAACCACTGAGCCCATAGAGTTATCCTTTGATGCACCAACCTGGAGTCTAGGAAAGAGCATGGCAGCCCACATCACCATGGGATGCATTGGAGAAGTGTACCACAATGATCTCAAGGATACTATCTATCAGATTTGTGGGCGCTGAGACAAGCAATGGGAGATGATCAGCACCATGAAGGATGGATCTATTGCAGCTTTCATTCAGGAGTTAAACCAGCACATTCGTCGCCAGGAGAACCAGATGTGCGCAGACATGATAGAACTGAAGAAGGCAAAGACAAGGATCATGGAACTGGAGGAAGAACTCAAGGCTACACGCGATGGATATGAGGAGGAAATCGCAACATTGTTGGAGAAGAATGACGACCTGATAAAGAAGCTAGGAGTTTTCATGGGAGACCCAGCACCAGGAGGAGATGATGACGATTCTACTTGCCCGGAGAACTACATCATCATCGACGACACTGACTCGGACCCCAGTGATGATGATTGGGAGGATGAAGCTGGAGCAGATATTATGGAGTCTTCAACTGAGCAATTTTTCTAGTAGACCACCAAATTAGTAGTAGTATTCCACCATGTATATAGTATAGTCCAAGCACTTTGTAACAATAGTTAGACCGATTGTATGCCTTGTTTGAATTGATTGGAGTGATATGATTGTGTTTGTCTAATGTGCATATGGGTAGTGTTTTCCCTCTAGACCTCATTCTATCCTTTTTTCTCATCTTTTCTAAACCCATCAGATGCCTCCGAGACGCGACACCAGATTTGTTTTCCCACCAGAGATCACTTAGTTGATTCAGCAGCAGAATGCCCTGATGCAAGCGCTAGTTCAGAACCAAGGCAACAACAACAACAACCCACCACCACCACCTGTTGATCACTTAGCCCGTTTTCTTATGCTGAATCCGCCGGTGTTCTCCAGTAGCACCGAGCCGATTGTGGCAGATGATTGGCTCCGCAAGGTTGGAAGGGATCTGACCACTGCAGGATGCACAGATGCGGAGAGAGTGCGTTTTGCCGCACATCAGCTTGATGGACCCGCAACATCATGGTGGGAGAATTACACAGCCACTCACCCCATTGACACCGTCACATGGGACCAGTTTCAGCAAGCTTTCCGTACCGCCCACGTTTCAGCAGGAGCTATGGCCATGAAGAAGCGTGAGTTTCGCAACTTACGCCAAGGAGGACGTACCGTTGGCCAGTACGTGGAGGATTTCAGTAAGTTAGCACGTTATGCCCCAGATGACGTTGCTACGGATGCAGCTAAGCAGGAGAAGTTTCTGGAAGGACTGGATGATGAGCTGAGCATGCAGTTGATGGTGGCAACTTTTAACAACTACCAGGAGTTGGTAGATAGAGCTCTCATGATTGAAGGGAAGCAGCAGCAGATTGAGAGCCGTAAGAGGAAGTATGGACAAGGAAAGTACAATACAGGAGCTCACCAGAAGCCTTGTTTTACCCCGAACTCGGGAGGACACCTTCAGCATAACCATGGAGGTCACAATCACAATGGAGGGAGCTCGCACAATCATAGTGGCCCCAAGAATGGCAATGGGAACGGAGGAAGCAACGGACAGAACCGTACCTACCCATCAACCCCAGCCAAGAGGGATCTAAGCCACGTTACTTGTTTCAAGCGCCAGAAGACTGGACATTATGCAACTGAATGTCCGGAAGCTAAGAATGGAAATGGCAATGGAAGCTTGGGGAAGAAGCCGAACCCTTTCAACAGGGGACAGGTGAACCACGTTAATGTGGAGGAGGTTGAAGCACAGCCTGATGCAGTAATAGGTAAGTTTTTGGTTAAGTCATTTACTGCAATCGTTCTTTTTGATACTGGTGCATCGCATTCATACATATCAAGGGGATTTGTGGATGAGTTTAAGTTGCCCACCAAAGTTCTTAGAACACCTATGTTAGTAACCTCGCCAGGAGCAGAGTATATGGCAAGCCAAGGATGTTTTCAGATGCCATTGGCCATAGGTAGGCATGTTTTCCCCTCAGACCTAATAGTTTTGGAGTCGCAAGGTTTGGATGTGATTTTGGGAATGGATTGGCTATCGATGTATGGAGGAAATATCGATTGCACCAGTAAGACGATTTTGCTTACTACCCCAGAAGGAAGAAGGATTAAGTATGTATCCTGGCATGTGCCGAAGAGGACTCAAGTGAATTCCTTATCAGGAGTTGTACAGGAGGAAGTGCCAGTGGTGAAGGATTTCCCTGACGTATTTCCAGAGGAGTTGCCAGGCATGCCACCGGATAGAAACGTCGAGTTTTTGATTGAGCTTTTGCCAGGCACTGGGCCAATATCTAAGAGACCGTACAGGATGCCCGCTAAGGATTTGGAAGAAATTAAGAAGCAGATTAAGGAGTTACTGGATAAAGGATATATTCGCCCAAGTTCGTCACCTTGGGGATCACCCGTACTTCTAGTGGAGAAGAAAGATGGATCGTTGAGGATGGTTGTTGATTATCGTGGATTGAATGAAGTAACAATTAAGAACAAGTACCCACTGCCGATGATCAATGATCTGTTTGACCGACTACAAGGAGCTAAAGCATTTTCCAAGATTGATTTGCGATCAACCACCAGTTGAAGATTCGAGAGCAGGATATACCCAAGACAGCTTTTACCACAAGGTATGGGCTATATGAGTACACCGTTATGTCATTTGGCCTGACTAACACACCCGCCTATTTCATGAACATGATGAACAAAGTGTTTATGGAGTTTTTGGATAAGTTCGTCGTAGTATTCATTGATGATATTCTGGTCTATTCGAAGAATGAAGAAGAGCATAAGGAGCATTTGCGTTTGGTACTCGGAAAGCTCAGAGAACATCAGTTATATGCCAAGTTCAGCAAGTGCGAGTTTTGGTTAAAGGAAGTTAGATTACTTGGGCATGTTATATCCGGAGAAGGAATAGCAGTAGATCCCACTAAGATTAACACTGTGACAAATTGGGAGTCACCCACGACAGTTGGAGAAATTCGGAGTTTTCTGGGACTCGCAGGATATTACCGGAGAATCATCGAGAATTTCTCGAAGATTGCAAAGCCTATGGCGGAGTTGTTGAAGAAGGACACCAAATTCATTTGAACTGAGGAATGTGAGGCTAGTTTCCAGGTGTTGAAGAAATGTTTGGTTACAGCGCCAGTGTTGATTTTTCCAGATCAACGAAAGGATTATGAAGTATATTGTGACGCTTCTCGTCGAGGACTTGGAGCAGTGCTAATGCAGGAGGGAAGAGTTGTTTCATATGCATCACGACAGGTTAAACCCCACGAGTTGAATTATGCTACACATGATTTGGAGTTAGCAGCCGTAGTACATGCGTTGAAGACGTGGAGACATTTTCTCATCGGAAACCATTGTGAGGTGTACACGGATCACAAGAGTTTGAAGTACATTTTCACACAGAAGGAGTTGAATCTCAGGCAAAGGAGATGGTTGGAGCTCATTAAGGATTATTATATGAGATTGCATTATCACCCAGGGAAGGCTAACGTAGTAGCCGATGCGTTGAGCCGCAAGAGCCATGTCAACACACTCATGACTGGAGAGTTACCCAAGGAGTTAGCAGAAGATCTTCGTGAACTATGTTTGGAAATAGTTCCGAGAGGCTATGCAGCAGCATTGGAGATTCAGTCTACTTTGATGGATAGATCAGAGAAGCTCAGAAGACAGACAAGGAAATTGCTGAGATAAAGGAAAGGATGAGTAAAGGAAAAGCCAAGGGATTTCGTGAAGATGAGCACGATACCTTATGGTTTGAGGACCGCATTTATGTGCCCAATGATCCGGAGATCAGGAAGTTGATCTTGCAAGAGGCCCATGATTCACCATATTTGATTCACCCAGGAAATACCAAGATGTACCTGGATTTAAGGGACAGTTTCTGGTGGACCAGAATGAAGAAGGATATTGCGGAGTATGTAGCAGTTTGTGATGTATGTCAGAGAGTAAAGACAGAGCATCAGAAGCCTGCAGGATTGCTACAACCATTGCCGATACCCGAATGGAAGTGGGATAAGCTAGGCATGGATTTAATCACAGGATTGCCCAGGACTCGTTCAGGCTATGACTCGATATGGGTTGTAGTCGATCGTTTGACGAAGGTAGATCATTTCATCCCAGTTAAGACCACTTATACAAGTGCAAAGTTGGCAAAGATATACATGACCAGGATCGTATGTCTGCATGGAGTTCCGAGGACCATTGTATCAGATAGAGGAACCCAGTTTACTTCAAAGTTTTGGAATCAATTGCATGAAACTTTGGGTACCAGGCTAGAGTTCAGTACATCCTTTCATCCACAGACAGACGGACAGACCGAGAGAGTCAATCAGATTTTGGAGGACATCCTGAGAGCTTGTCCGCTAGATTATGGATCTAGTTGGGACGACAATTTGCCATATGCAGAGTTCTCTTACAACAACAGTTATCAATCCAGTTTGAAGATGGCCCCTTTTGAAGCTCTGTACGGAAGGAGGTGCAGGACACCGTTGTTGTGGGACGAAGTTGGAGACCGCCAGTTGTTTGGACCAGATTTGATTAAAGAGTCTGAATAGAAAGTGAAGTTGATTCGCGACAGGCTCAAGGTAGCCCAGTCCAGGCAGAAGAGTTATGCGGATTCTAAACGCAAGGAGACAGTTTACAAAGTCGGAGACAGAGTTTATCTTCGAGTATCACCACTTCGAGGAGTGAAGCGCTTTGGAGTTAAGGGAAAGTTAGCGCCACATTTTGTAGGACCATACAAAGTTTTGGAGCGTATGGGTGAAGTTGCTTACAAGTTGGAATTGCCCGGAGGATTGTCGGGAGTTCACGATGTGTTCCATGTTTCTCAGCTGAAGAAGTGCCACGCAGAGATGGCTGAGATACCACTGAGAGATACAGTGCCATTGGAAGCGATTCAGCTGGATAGCGATTTGACCTATGAGGAGAAACTAGTCAAGATTCTCGAATATGCCAGCCGAGTCACCCGCAGCAAGGTTATCAAGTTTTGCAAAGTTCAGTGGAGTCACCATACCGAGGATGAAGCCACCTGGGAGCGAGAGGAAGATCTACGGAAGGACCACTCTCACCTATTTTCTAGCCAACCCGAATCTCGAGGGCGAGATTCATCTTAAGGGGGGTAGGTTTGTAACATCCCAAATTTTCAATTTGGAATGTTATACATAGATCATTCTTGCATAACATATTTTATTGCGTTTTGTTTTGCGATCCTAGAAATTCTATGCAACTCAAGGACCCACGGACAGAGTTGGGGATTTCATTATTTTCATATTTGGGTTTTCTCAAATTTTGAAAATAGGATCATTTGTTTTAATTATTTTCTCTCCGAAAATATTTCATATTAAATATATGAGAGGGGATAATATGACTTCTCCAAAAATAATGAAATATTGGAGGAAAATATTAAAAACAAATATTTGATTTTATTTGGATTTTATTTGAACTAGAAAAAAAATATGCGTTTTTCAAAATTGCATTTTAGGCCCAAATAAATGTTCATCTTGTTCTAAATATTTTATTTAGACGGAGAAATTTGTTTTGGCATTTTTAGATTTTTATTTATTTTTCTAGGATTTATTTAAGTTTCGGCAAAATTGATTTTTTTTAAAATATATATATTTTTTGCCCGCGGACCGAACTGGGCCGAAGGCCCAGCCGGCCCATCTACCCGCGCCGCCTCGCCCGAGCGTGGCCAAGCCGGACTCCCGCCGGAGTCCGGGTCAGCGCCGACGCCGCCGCCCGGGGGTGCCCCATCCCCCAAGTCGGACGCCCCCGACCCCTTTAAGTACCCCGCTCGCCGCCACCTCTTCCCCACCCGAGCCGAGCCGCCCCGCCGCCGAACGCCGCCGCCGCAGGGAGCCGCCGCCGCCCGCCCTCACCGCCGCCCGACGCCAACCCCGCCGGAGCCCGTCGCCGGAGCCGCTGCCGTCCCGCGCCTTGCCGGAATCCCGCCGGACCCGAGGTAGCCGCCGCCGCCGCCGGTCTTTCCCGGAAAACCGGTCGGTTTTTTTATAAAACCCGCGGTTGTTTTTATTATAGATCGGTTTAGTTTTTTTCGGTTTATTTATTTTGCGGACGTTCGTCCGTACGTTCATTTTAACGAACGGTTTTCGCCCGATAGTTACAGACAACGAACGTTCGTTCGTAAGCCTGTTCGTCAGTTTTTCATTTTCTCGGATTTTTCGCGATTATTTTCGATCGCGATTTCCGACCTGTTTTTCGTTTTAGTATAACTTTTCGCTCATTTATCGGAATCAGGCGATTCAAGCGCCTAGAGTTTCGTCTCGAAATCCTCTTTCTGTTTAACCAACTTGAACAAATTTTTGGTACTGTAATATTTGACTTAGGTCCATATTAGTAAACGAAGCTTGTTTCGTTCGCCGTTTGAGTTTTGTTGCTTCGTTCGATTTGATTCTTTTTGCAAACCGGAGTTCTTAAGTGAACTTTCTGGTTAGATCTCTTTTCTTGAGTTTTATCCGTGCACCCTTGCTTGATTGCTTATGTATGTATTGTTTGTTTGCGATAGAGTACCCGGAGTGCGAAGCGTCCTACTACGAGTCTCTAGGTTTCACGGATCATCAGCAAGGCAAGTAACACTTTGATCATATCTCTTTACCACCCAGTTTTATTGCATTAGATCGATCCTCAAACTATTGCATGATTATGATCTTATTAAAATGTGGGTTCTGGGAAGTAGATGAGGTAGTACCTATTGCCCTGTTTATTATCAAACCTTTGGGAGTTACTTCTACGTTTGCTTATATTGCTATGCTATGCTCGTAGACGTGGATTGGGTTCGAGTGAATTTTCATGACTAGATGTGAGATTGTTAATTAATGGTTCAACTTAAGGTGGCTACTTTAATTTACATCTGGGTGGATTGAGGCACCTGGAGAACCCAGTGTTGCCTGCATTTTTGGATATCCCGGAGTACCCGTGTGATCCTCCTATGGACCGCCACCGAGACTCAAAGGGATCATGAGATTATTCATGCTAGACACTTCCGTGTGCAGCCACAAGCTATTATGGGCTCTAGCATAGTTGAGTAGGTTACATGACCTCTTGAAGAGGTGGGCTAGCAGATGTAGGGGAAAGTAGGTGTAACTGTCCACCCGGAGTAAAGAGTATTGTTTCTGAAAGACTGTGTCTCGGTCATCCGTTTCTCAAACACCATGTAGTGCGAGAAATCAAGCGGAGGCGATCGAGTCTTGTGGGGAAAAGTGCGCAAACCTCTGCAGAGTGTACAATCTAATCATGGTTAGCCGTGTCCCCGGTTATGGACATCTTGAGTATCTAGTTCTTGGATTATCATGTGAATCTCATCATCATGTTACTTAATTTAATTTGATTGGGTTAATCACGTTCTTAATTGGGATTGAGTTGGAGGTACCTTCTCAATGTTTAACAACCACCATGATAGTTAAATAAAATTTATTCCTTTGTGGTAGGGAAAAATTGGCTTTTCGCAAAACTGTAACCATAGAGCTTTCCACCAGCCAAATATGCATGTAGTGATAGCATTATTCTGTTCATTACTCTCTATGTGTTACATTGCCAGCATATTCCATGTGCTGACCTGTTTTCGGGCTGCAACGTATCATGTTGCAGACTTTTCAGACGACGAGTAAGGTGCCATAGGTCGTGGTCTTATACTCAGTGATGCCGTTGGAGTTGATGGACTCACTCTATCTTCCAAGCCTTCCGCTGTTATCATTTTTAGATGGCCTTAAGCCGTATTTATTGTATTAAGTTATCTTTTGAGATATTCGATGTAATAAGTGTGTGATTGCTACTCTGTTATAAATCCTTCAAGTACTGTGCGTGTCAGCATTACCGATCCAGGGATGACACTGATGCACAGAGACTAGACTGTTTGAGGTCTGGTCGCTACAGCCTCAGCCATAGGTTCTATAGAGTATGCATGTTGTGTACCATACCTGTTGTGTGCCTTGCCATGAGTCTGGCAAGGGGATACAATAGTGATCCAGGAGTGGATCACTGGACAACAGTCAAAATTGTCCTTAGGTACCTAAAGAGGACTAAGTAAATGTTTCTCGATTATGGAGGTGATAAAGAGTTCGTCCTAAAGAGTTACGTCGATGCAAGCTTTAACACTAATCCAGATGACTCCGAGTCTCAATCTGGATACGTATTGGAAGGGGAGCAATTAGCTAGAGTAGTTCCATGCAGAGTATTGTTGACATAAAAAATTGCAAATATACATACGGATCTGAATGTGGCAGACCCGTTGACTAAACTTCTCTCACAACCAAAATGATCACACCTTAGTACTCTTTGGGTGTTAATCACATGATGATGTGAACTAGATTATTGACTATAGTAAACTCTTTGGGTGTTCGTCACATGGCAATGTGAACTATGGGTGTTAATTACATGGTGATGTGAACTAGATTATTGACTCTAGTGCAAGTGGGAGACTGAAGGAAATATGCCCTAGAGGCAATAATAAAGTTGTTATTTTATATTTCCTTATTCAAGATAAATCTTTATTATTCATGCTAGAATTGTATTGATTGGAAACTTAAATACATGTGTGAATACATAAACAAATAAGGTGTCCCTAGTATGCCTCTATTAGACTAGCTCGTTGATCAAAGATGGTTAAGGTTTCCTAACCATAGACATGTGTTGTCATTTGATAACGGGATCACATCATTAGGAGAATGACGTGATGGACAAACCCATCCGTTAGCTTAGCATAATGATCGTTCAGTTTTATTGCTAATGCTTTCTTCATGTCAAATACATATTCCTTCGACTATGAGATTATGCAACTCCCGGATACCGGAGGAATACCTTGTGTTATATCAAACATCACAACGTATAATTGGGTGATCATAAAGATGCTCTACAGGTATCTCCGAAGGTGTTTGTTGAGTTGGCATAGATCGAGATTAGGATTTGTCACTCCGAGTATCCGAGAGGTATCTCTGGGCCCTCTCGGTAATACATCATAAGCTTGCAAGCAAAAGACTAATGAGTTAGTCACGTGGTCATGTATTACGGAACGAGTAAAGATACTTGCCGGCAACGATATTGAACTAGGTATGAAGATACCGACGATCGAATCTCGGGCAAGTAACATACCAATAGACAAAGGGAATTACGTATGTTGTCATAACGGTTTGACCGATAATGATCTTCATAGAATATTTAGGAGCCAATATGGGCATCCAGGTTTCACGATTGGTTATTGACCGGAGAGGTGTCTCGGTCATGTCTACATAGTTCTCAAACCCATAGGGTCCGCACGCTTAACGTTCATTGACGATATAGTGTTATATGAGTTATATGATTTTGTAACCGAATGTTGTTCGAAGTCCCGGATGAGATCATGGACATGACAAGCAGTCTCTAAATGGTCGAGAGGTAAAGATTGGTATATAGGACGATGGTATTCGGACACCGGAAGTGTTTCGGAGGGTACCAGGTACTTATCGGGTCACCGGAAAGGAGTTCGGGCACCCCCGGCAAAGATTTGGGCCTTATGGGCCAAGTGAGGGAACACAGCAGCCCACAAGGGGCTGGTGCACCCCTATAGAGGCCAGCCCTATGAGGAGGAGAAGGAAAGTGGGGAGGGAATGGAAAGTGTGGAGTAGAACTCCCCTTCCTTCCCTCTCCCCCCTCTTTCCTTCCCCCTTGTTTATATATGGAAGGGGGCGGCTTGGGAGGGACTCCAAGTAGGATTCCTCCTACTTAGGCGCCTCCTTTGGCTACTCCTCCCTCCCACTCACCTATATATATGTGGGAGGGGTCGCCGAGCACACAACAAACAATTGCATAGCCGTGTGCGGCGCCCCCCTCCACCATTTACACCCCCGGTCATATTTTCGTAGTGCTTAGGCGAAGCCCTGCGGAGATCACTTTAGCATCATTGTCACCACACCGTTGTGCTGACGGAACTCATCTACTACCTCGATGTCTTTCTGGATCTAGAAGGTGAGGGACCTCACCGAGCTGAACGTGTGCAGAACGCGGAGGTGTCGTGCGCTCGGTACTTGATCGGTTGAAGCGCGAAGAAGCTCGACTACATCAACTGCGTTGTGAAACACTTCTGCCTACGGTCTACGAGGGTACGTACACATACTCTCCCCCTCGTTGCTATGCATCTCCATGGATAGATCATTGCGTGTGCGTAGAATTTTTTTGTTTTCCCATGCAACGTTTCCCAACATATACTATGCTCTAGGAGCTTGTTTAAGACCATAAAGAGCTTTGTGAAGTTTGTAGACATGATTAGGTTTCTTAGGATTTACAAAGCCGAGAGTTTGTTTAACATACCCTTCCTCATCAATTTCTCCATTAAGAAAAGCACTCTTAATGTCCAGTTGGTATAAAGTGATGTCGTGGTGATTGGCATAAGCAAGTAAGATGTGTATGGACTCAAGTCTAGCAACAGGCGCATATGTCTCACCATAGTCCATACCTTTGACTTGAGTGTACCCTTGTGCGACGAGACGGTCCTTGTTGCATACAACTTGTCCATCTTCATCTTGCTTATTCCGAAACACCCATTTGGTTCCAATGATATTGTGGTTGTCGTATGGCTTTTCGACCAAAGTACACACTTGATTCCTCTCGAAATTTTGTAGCTCTTCATGCGTAGCGTTCGCCCAATCCGGATCCTCAAGAGCTTCTTCTACCTTCATAGGTTCAATACTATAAATTAATGAGTAGTGTTCACAAAACTTTGCTAAACGAGTTTTAGAGTGAGTGATTCTCCCGGTTTGAATATCATCAAAGATTTTTCGACAGGATGGTCTCTTGTGACTCTTGCTCTAACTCATGAGAGCTTTTGTTTGGGTTGGGGTGGAACATCCTCTTCATTGTATTCTTCTCCTTGTCCTCCTACATTTTTGTTGGCGTTGTTGTTCTCTTGTGGAGGTGGAGAGGGAGGTCGATGTGGTTCAACTTGTTGTACTTCCTCATCTCCTCCGTCTTGATGTGTTCCACTTGTGGATGCCTCCAAATCAACTTGTGGTTCACCTTGATGTGAAGTCGAGGCTTCCACTTGAACGGACGAGGTACTTTCCTTCACCTCCTTTGGGAGAATCTTGCCAATGGACAAATCTTGGATTGCTTCCGAAGGATCTTTGCCACCTACATCAATTGGCAATTGCTCTACTTGCGAGCCGTTAGATTCATCAAACTTCACATCTACCGTCTCTTCAACCTTTTGGTGAAATTGTTGTAGACACGGTAAGTGTGAGAGTTTGAGCCATAATCGAGTAGGAAACCTTGATTAGCCTTAGGGTCAAATTTCAAGCAAATATGATTATCAAGAATGTAGCACTTTGAGCCAAATACTCGAAAGTATGCAACTTGGGGTTTGTTACCGGTGAGAAGCTCATATGCCGTCTTGCCGAGAAGCTTGTGAAGATATAGTCAATTTGTAGCATGACAAGCTATCTCAACCGCTTCCGCCCAAAAAGTGTCTTGGCGTCTTCTATTTGTCAAGCATCGTTCTTGCCATCTCAATAAGTGTCCGATTCTTTCTCTCAACAACTCCATTTTGTTGAGGTGTGTACGTAGCCGAGAACTCATGTGAAATCCCTTCTTCGTCAAGAAAGGTATCGACATTGGCGTTATTGAACTCCGTTCCATTGTCGCTTTGAACCTTCTTGATCTTCACTTCAAATTGGTTTTGGTCCTTGCTAGCAAAGTTCTTGAAGATCTTTTGGACCTGCGATTTATCATCAAGAAAGAATACACACGTACTTGAAAAGTTGTCAACAATGATCAAACCGAACGAGTTACCACCGAGACTCTTGTAGGCGTTGGGACCAAAAAGATCCTGTCACAACCCCAGAATTGTTTGTAATTAGTTGCATCTGCATCCTTGCATCATGTTTAAATTCAAAGGAAATTTGAATTGGGGATGACCAAGCCCTAGCACTAAATCAATTCAAATAGGTTCAGCTAAAAATATTTTTCAATGAACCCAAATGGCCTTCAAAAATGTTCATCATTTTTGGAAAATGCTGGAAACAGTAACCAGAGAGGATGCACATTTTTTCATGACATTTGGATTTTTGAATCAATTCATATTGTATTTGAATTGGGGTTATTAATTCATATAAAATATTTAGTAGCTCCAATACTTCTGATTTTTGGTGAGGGGCTTTGGAATAATCCAACTAGTCCCTACAAGAATTATCAGAAGCAACAAAAATGGTTTAGTACTTTTACTAAATCAAAACAGAGCAAAGAAAATAGAAAACAAAATGAGAAGAAGGAAAGGGAACTAACCTGGGCCACCTACCTGTAGCAGCAACCCAGCAGGCAGGCCCAGCCCACTGGCCCCTGCCAGTCACCTGCTACCTCCCACCAGGCAGGCAGGGAGATGCGTGTCGCGCGCGCTCGACCGTGGCCACCTCCTGCTTGCCCCTCCCTCGATCTGATCCGTGCCTGGAGACACCCCTGACCTTCTCTCGCTTTCCCCTCCTCCCTCTGCCTCGCTCCCCTCCTCGACAGCTCGATTCCGAGCACCACCCGAGAGCCACCATCGTCGCCGTTCGTCACCCGCGTGGCCAGCGACGCCGCCTCGCCGCAGGACCATGCCTAGACGACCGGCCATGCTCCACTTCACCTCCCCGTGGACGCTCAGGAGCAGGGAAGCGCCACACCGTCGCCATCACGCCGTCTTCAACCTCGGTACCCGCCGGTCGCCATCGCCGATTCGCCGCCTTCATCGCGCCCCCGAGCCCACTAACCATCCCAGCGTGTTCCCTGTGAGCTCCTGATCTTCCCCCTCTGCTTCCCCCCCCTCCGTTCCTGTCCGCTAGCCCGTCCCGCCAATGCCGTGGCTCCGGCCACCGCTAACCTCGCCGCCGCCGCCGCAACGGTCCATCCCCGGCAGCCCTGCGGCCTCCCTAGATGCGCACGGGCCTGGCTTCCCCCTAGTGCCCTCGGCGCGCCCAGCCACTGCCCCTAGCACCACTCCGGCGAGCCGCCGCCGCACTGTGTGGTCGCCGTCGTTAAGCCGCGGGCTAACCACACCATTAGGGCCTAACCACACTGCTAATTACACACCGCAGTCTTTGCCAGCAGGCCCCCGCGGCTGGTCAAATCCTAGTCAACGCGGGGTTTAAAACCCGCTTAGCTACTGTAACACTGACATGTGGGACCGACACGTCAAATTTGACTTCGTTGACTGCCGACGCAGTGCTGACCTAAGGCTGATGTCATAATAGCTTTTCTAGGATTTTAAATAAATCAGAAATGATTTATTTATTTCAGAAAACAGTTAAAACTTCTAAAAATCATAGAAATTAATCTATAGCTCAGATGAAAACAATTTATATATCAAAAATGATCAGAAAAATCCAATCTTACCATCTGTACTAGTTTCATGCATGTTTAAACAACTTAATCTTGCTGTTTAGTTCAAAACATGTTTGGTAGCCTCTCTTACCGGGAAATGTCTCCTAGTGCTTCCAGTGAGCCATGGTAGCTTGCTACTGCTCCGGAACACTTAGGCTGGCCGGCATGTGTCCTTCTTCGTTCCTGTGTCTATCCCTTTGAGGAAATGTCACACGGTGTTTACCGGAGTCCTGTTAGCCTGATACAGCCCGGATTCTCCGGAGTCCTGTTAGCTCAGCTGGTACAGCCCGGATTCACTCGCTGATGACCGACACGTTCGTTGCTGGGTCATGTATGCCTGTCCCTGTAAGTTAGTGCCACTTTGGGTTTACGACTAGTCATGTCGGCCCAGGTTTTCTGTCATATGGGTGCTAGCGACACTGTCATATACATGAGCCAAAAGGCGCAAACGGTCCTGGGCCAGGTAAGGTGGCACCCGTGGGAATATCGTGCGTGAGGCCGCAAAGTGATATGATGTGTTACATGCTAGATCGGTGTGAATTAGGATCGGGGTCCTGACAGCTTTGGTATCAGAGCCTGACTGCGTGTAGGATTACCAAGCCAAACTGGTCGAAGTCGAGTCTAGAAATGCTTTAGTTATATAAGGGAATAGATTGTGGAAGGGAACGTAAGGCTCTTTTTACTCCTTTACCTTATGCCCTTCTGATATGAGTCATCCTTTTCTCTTCTACCGGGATTAAGAACAAGGCTTTTCATCTTTCTATCAGGATCACGTGTTACTAATCCGTAGACTTATAGGACTGATAGTTTCAAGTCTTAGTTCAGTTTCTACTACTTCCGTGTGTTAACAGTTGGTCTCGGAACCTTGATATTGTGATGTTGAGTGGTTATGCCACCATTTTGCAGGATGTCTCAAATCTTTTTGAGCATTTACAGCCGTTTGCTGTCCGAGTCATCCCAGGTTCTAAATAGTCTGATGCATTTGCAAATCCCTTCTTCCCGTTTCCGATGTCCTTTTGGGCCAGATTAAGCACACTAAACGGTCTGTTGAGGTACTCCATTGCCTTGACATATATGTTGGAGCTAGTATTATGACCCTAGGCATCCTAGAGAACCACCCACTAATCTAGCAATGCTTTATATCCCCAGTGTGATCATTCTGCCACCATTCTCGAAAGCATTGTGTGATGTTATTTAGTATGTAGGTATTCTGTTTCTGGGTTCTTGAACCCAAGAATCACTCTACCCACTTCCTGTTGATAGTGTTTGCTAGTTCCTTTAGTATGTTAGTAATCTTTGCGATAGTCCTCAAGGTCCGTGGTATTTCCTTCTTCCAAATACCATGAACTGCTTATGGCAGAAGTTCTTGAACCAAAAGATCACAACAAGACTGCTCTTGATGAGTTCTCCATTCTATATTGTGACTCTGCCAATTCTACCTCTCCGCATGGATTGTCCGGAAGAAACCTGTTGAACTTGGTTCGACATACTAATCTATGATCCACAACTCAGAAAGTTATATGTTCCTTGAGTTGCCCCTCCTCAGCTGTATTCCGACCCTAGTCTATCAACTGTTGGTCAAGAGTAGTTATGCATTCGTGTTATCGATGCCTATTATTCTTGTGGTCCGTCAAGACGTTCTGTTTAGAATGACTAGGAGAAACAAACTCCGGTACCTTGTCCATTTCGAGGATTGGGTCAAAGTACTTGTATTCCATAGATCAAAATGAAATGCAGCTTTTGTTCTGTTCTACCCTAGAGTATTACCTCTTTTTTCAAGAATATCATAGGAATTGCACCACCTCTTATGAATTCTTGACGCAATGATACTTCTTGCTATCATTGTTGATTCCTCGGTTTCCGTGTTATTGTAACCAGAATGCCGACAAATAAACTGTGATGTGTGAAATCAATACTCCTAGCAACCATGTTTCTTGGTACTTAATGGACAATACTCTCATTCTTAGTGTGCTGGTTATTGAGTCATCATCCTAAGAATGATCGTGCTACCTAGTCCATATTTCATGGTGCACTCTCCGATCAATGAGTTAGGATTGTGTCAATCTCTCGCTCTTTTCATCATATCGTCTTGGCCTGAAAAGCAAGATTGTTCTCGAGTTTAATAACGTATCGGTGGTTCGTGATTTTCCGAATATCTTCTCGGAAGTACCACCGGGTTGTTCCCTGACCGTTATGTTGAGTTCGTGGTCAATTTGGTTTTCTTATAAACCACCTCTTCTCCAAGAGTCTTTGTTGGATACCCCTGAGCTAGTTGGTTAAGCTAAACAACAACTTGGAGAGTTGGAAGATAAAAGCTTGCCCGACTTAGTTCATTCCAAAGGGATATCTTTTGTGTGTGTGTGATGAAGAAAGATGATATCGTCATTGATTGATCCTTGTGATCAATTGTTGGATCTACTATCTTGTCAATACTTTGATTTGAGTGTGGGCTATCGTCAAATCAAATCAGAACCAACGATGTTCGTAATGTTGTCTTACTCGTGGTTGATTCCTCGAGCATACACCATTATATCTTTTGGGTCTGACCAATGCTATCACCTTGTTCACATAGTTATGGAGTCCTAGTTGTATGGAAACCCCGGTGACTTTATGTTGAGCCCATCAACAGCATTTTATCTCCTCCATGATTCATGTTGAACATTAAGCTAGTGTTGGAAACTTGTGTAAGCATTTTGTTTATGTCCTGTTCATGAAGGATATGTTTGATGTAAGTAGTGACTGCCTCTAAGTCCACGTGCATTTGATGCAAGTTGCCGCCGTGAATTCGAGAAAGTTTTTTTTGCCTCCTCTGGAATCATCCCAAGCCAGTCATGCACACGTGCGAAGTATTCTGTGGTTTGGAGACTTGCAACCTTCATTCTATATGTATCCCTAGCACACCAAGCCACTGATTGATTTGTTTAAGGTAAAGAGGTCTAATTTAAGTGCACAAGACTTCGATATCTGCAATGATGGTACCCCGCCTGAACTCGGTAGTGTTCACATGTGTGTTGCAAAATCAGCTCATGTTTTGGAGCTCGCTATCGTAGCTCATTTCCTGAGAATCTCGCAACGTCATCTCGTCGGCTTGTGTTGCAAACTTTCTTTCCAGACATGCTGTCTGAAATATCATGTCACCGACCAGATCTGAATCCCATGCAGATATGATGGTTGGAAATTTTCCAAGATCTATGATGTAGGTCCCAACAACGTTGATGTTCTGGCCGACACACCTAGCCGGGAGATCTATCATTGTAGTATCTTGATTGAGCAATTTGACCATCTTCTCCATGAGGATTTCGTGCAACTTATTCTAGAAGTTGTTCCTTACGAATTCTTGTGCTCCTAGTTTCTTCGAATATACTGTAACCATTCAAAGAGTGGAATCACTCCCGACTGTTGAGCTATTCCCCAGTTACCAGAATCATTCCTAGCATTTGCATTTTGTTCCCAGCTGGCACCGCCATTGTGCCAATTTCCCATGGGCCGCCCTCTCAGTAATTGCTGTTCAGGATCATCTTCGAAGTGGTCCTACCATGGGTCCCATCCACTTCCAATGATAAGCAAAAACCATCCATTGCCTTGTCTTCAACAAGGTAGTCCATGTCATCCATTCTAGTATGAGTATGTCATTTCTTCAAGCTCCTTCACACGATCGTTTGTGATTGCCTTAGGCTGGTATAAAGAGTTTCAATGATCTTTATATCAAAAGTAATTCTTTTTGCCACTTAAGGGAATAATTCTATGAGTCACCTCTTCTAGGGTGTCCTGTTATGGAATCATGGCAATTAACTCCTCGCTACGTTGTGACTGAGCGTGGAATTGTTGCCTACAAAAATTGAACCTTTGTCATCTGTTCCTCTCAACCCCTCCCTATGTGTGTTTTCTGTCTCAACTCAAGAGGTGTTCTTACGTCTCACTCCATGAGTTGATCTTGAGTTGCACGATCTTCAAGAAGATCGATTCTTGTAGAGCTTCTTTCTGTCACCATCGTGTTGGATGAAGATCTCGAAAGCGAAGACGTCAAAGATCAATATGCAGCAATGAATCAATGTCTTCAAGAGGGCAATTAGATCATGAAGATTGTGCTAGCTTCGTGTCCCCTCTGTCTTCTTACCTCACGTCTTGAATCTCGGGATGAGATTCTTGTTTAGTGGGGGTGAGTTCTCACAGCCCCGGAATAGTTTGTAATTAGTTGCATCTGCATCCTTGCATCATGTTTAAATTCAAAGGAAATTTGAATTGGTGATGACCAAGCCCTAGCACTAAATCAATTCAAATAGGTTCAACTAAAAATATTTTTCAATGAACCCAAATGGCCTTCAAAAATGTTCATCATTTTTGGAAAAAGCTGGAAACAGTAACCAGAGAGATGCACATTTTTCCATGACATTTGGATTTTTGAATCAATTCATATTCTATTTGAATTGGGGTTATTAATTCATATAAAATATTTAGTAGCTCCAATACTTCTGATTTTTGGTGAGGGGCTTTGGAATAATCCAACTAGTCCCTACAAGAATTATCAGAAGCAACAAAAATGGTTTAGTACTTTTACTAAATCAAAACAGAGCAAAGAAAATAGAAAACAAAACGAGAAGAAGGAAAGGGAACTAACCTGGGCCACCTACCTGTAGCAGCAACCCAGCAGGCAGGCCCAGCCCACTGGCCCCTACCAGTCACCTGCTACCTCCCACCAGGCAGGCAGGGAGATGCGTGTCGCGCGCGCTCGGCCGTGGCCACCTCCTGCTTGCCCCTCCCTCGATCTGATCCATGCCTGGAGACACCCCTGACCTTCTCTCGCTTTCCCCTCCTCCCTCTGCCTCGCTCCCCTCCTCGACAGCTCGATTCCGAGCACCACCCGAGAGCCACCATCGTCGCCGTTCGTCACCCGCGTGGCCAGCGACGCCGCCTCGCCGCAGGACCATGCCTAGACGACCGGTCGTGCTCCACTTCATCTCCCCGTGGACGCTCAGGAGCAGGGAAGCGCCACACCGTCGCCATCACGCCGTCTTCAACCTCGGTACCCGCCGGTCGCCATCGCCGATTCGCCGCCTTCATCGCGCCCCCGAGCCCACTGACCATCCCAGCGTGTTCCCTGTGAGCTCCTGATCTTCCCCCTCTGCTTCCCCCCCCTCCGTTCCTGTCCGCTAGCCCGTCCCGCCAATGCCGTAGCTCCGGCCACCGCTAACCTCGCCGCCGCCGCAACGGTCCATCCCCGGCAGCCCCGCGGCCTCCCTAGATGCGCACGGGCCTGGGCTTCCCCCTAGTGCCCTCGGCGCGCCCAGCCGCTGCCCCTAGCGCCACTCCGGCGAGCCGCCGCCGCATAGTGTGGTCGCCGTTGTTAAGCCGCCGGCTAACCACGCCATTAGGGCCTAACCACACTGCTAATTACACACCGCAGTCTCTGACAGCGGGCCCCCGCGGCTAGTCAAATCCTAGTCAACGCGGGGTTTAAAACCCGCTTAGCTACTGTAACGCTGAGATGTGGGACCGACACGTCAGATTTGACTTCGTTGATTGCTGACGCAGTGCTGACCTAAGGCTGACGTCATAATAGCTTTTCTGGGATTTTAAATAAATCGGAAATGATTTATTTATTCCAGAAAACCGTTAAAACTTCTAAAAATCATAGAAATTAATCTATAACTCAGATGAAAACAATTTATATATGAAAAATGATCAGAAAAATCCAATCTTGCCATATGTACTAGTTTCATGCATGTTTAAACAACTTAAACTTGCTGTTTAGTTCAAAACATGATAATGCACTATTTGAATCCATAACTTGAGTTTGAATTTGAACCATTGGTTCAAGTAAGCTCAAACGTTTCTGTTCTAGTTGCATTAGCCTAAATCAAATCATATTGCCATGTCATGATCATGCATCATATTGTTGCATTGCATTGATTGTGTTCCTTCTCTGTTTGCCGGTGTTGTTCCCCCTAAGTAGACGTTTGTTCCGACGATGAGTTCGATGACACCGATGAAGAGCTATACTATCTTCAGAAGTGCCAGGAAAGCAAAACCCCCTTGTTCATTCCAATACAATCCCACTCTCTCGCTTCTGCTCTTTTTTACTACATTAGGACAACAATAATTCAACTGTTACATGATGTGGTAGTTGAACCCATTTCTCTGCATGACCTGTCATTGCCACAGTAAATAGATGAAACTCACTAGCATGAGTAGGATTTGTTTGAGCCATGACGTGCCTACTCATTCATGCTTGTTTGTCATGCCTGCTACTTCTTAGAGTTGAGTCAGGTCTGATTCATCGGGGATGAATTGGAATGTGGTGAACATGTCCTATTGTTGAGAGCTAAGTGTGTGAACATGATTTGGTAAAGGTAGCGGTGAGAGGCCATGTAGGAGTACATGGTGGGTTGTCTCATTGAACCCATCCTCAGGAACTGAGTTCTGTGTTTGTGATCCATGAACATTTACTACCACGCATTGGAATGCTTAAGTGCCCCTCTCGCCTTATTAACCGCCTCGATCTCTGTCCAGGAGTTGCAACTAGTTTCTGGTGTTTGTAGGTAGTGTTAGTAGTCTACCAAGTGGCACCCAGTACAGGTGGGCTTGTGACAGACTAGGCACCGTGGCACAGTGTACCAAGCGTAGATCCATCCGACGAGGTGGGCTTGGGAACCCTGCACACATCGTTTGGGGCCGTGAGCGATACCCCGGCCGGATCTCCTTGCGGATGGAACCCGAATAGGCGATAAACCTGGACTAGAGACTTGTGTGGTTAGTCAGGTCGTGGCCGAGTCCCTCGCCAGGCTTCCGCTTGAAGGTTGCCAAGATACATGACGTGTACATGGTGGTAAGTGGCAAGAGCGTGTGTGAAGAAGTACACCCCTGCAGGGTTAACATCATCTATTCGAATAGCCGTGTCTGCGGTAAAGGAGACTTCTGGGTTGCCTGTACAGTTCATAGACAAGTGACACTGGATACTTTAAAATGCGCAAGATAAGCGTGAGTGCTATGGGCGGCGTCCTCGTAGGGAGACGGGAGCGGATCCATAGTGGTGTATTGATTGGTGAATATGTGGACTCGTGTGCGCCACCTCAAAAGAGTTACTTGCAGTCGTAGTTCAGGATAGCCACTGAGTCAAAGCTGGCTTGCTGCAGTTAAACTCCACCACCCCTTTATTGATACTGATGCATATGTAGCTAGTTCTGATGTAAGTCTTGCTGGGTACATTTGTACTCACGTTTGCTTAATTTATGTTTTTGCAGACAGACTTCAGTCTCGCTAGTAGTTCCGCGTGGACTTCGACGTTTAGCTTGTTACCTCAGCTACGATCTTGTGCCATCGACAGGGTCTTGTAGATAGTCAGGCTTCTCAGCCTTTTTCATTTGTAGTTGTTTGTACTCAAACAAGTTAAGCTTCCGCTTGTGCTTGTTGCTTGAATGACTTGAATGCTGGGTCATCAGACCCATGTTTGTAATATGTGGCTCTTCAGAGCCTAATGAATAAATACTTGAGTTGTAGAGTTTTGTTGTGATGCCATGTTGTATTTGCACATATCGAGCATATTGTGTGTATGATTTGAAATGCTTGGTATGTGTGGGATCCGACAACCTAGTTGTTTATCCTTGGTAGCCTCTCTTACCGGGAAATGTCTCCTAGTGCTTCCAGTGAGCCATGGTAGCTTGCTACTGCTCCGGAACACTTAGGCTGGCCGGCATGTGTCCTTCTTCGTTCCTGTGTCTGTCCCTTCGAGGAAATGTCACGCGGTGTCTACCGGAGTCCTGTTAGCCTGCTCCAGCCCGGATTCTTCGGAGTCCTGTTAGCCCAGCTGCTACAGCCCGGATTCACTCGCTGATGACCGACACGTTCGTTGCTGGGTCATGTATGCCTGTCCCTGTAAGTTAGTGCCACTTTGGGTTTACGACTAGTCATGTCGGCCCGGGCTCTCTGTCATATGGGTGCTAGCGACAATATCATATACGTGAGCCAAAAGGCGCAAACGGTCCCGGGCCAAGTAAGGTGCACCCGTGGGAATACCGTGCGTGAGGCCGCAAAGTGATATGATGTGTTACATGCTAGATCGGTGTGACTTAGGATCGGTGTAGTGACCCGACCTCAGACGGTCACGTCTCTGTGCTTAAGTGTCATCCCTGGATCGGTATGCTGACACACACAGTACTCGAGGATTTATAACAGAGGTAAATCACATGTATAAAGTAACGTAAAATATTATTACCTCAATCCAAATAGCGGAAGTAACAAGGTTGTGGATTCCCATCAACACCAACGGCAAAGTTGAGTGTAGAAATCGTAACCCTAACGTATCACTTACTCGTCGTAAGAAAATCCTGCAACATGAGACGTTGCAGCCACAAAAGGTCAGTACATTGAATGTACTGGCAAATTCACACCATAGGATAATGATGAATAATAATTATCACTACATGCATATATGGCTGGTGGAAAAGCTCTATGGTTATAATGTTTTTGCGAAAAGCCAATTTTTCCCTACTGCAAAGGAATATATTTTATTTAACTACAAAGTTTGTTGAAAAACATTGAGAATGGTAAACCCCATCTCAATCCCAATTAAAAGTAATTAACAACCCGACAAATTAATTATATAGAGTGATGAGATCAACAGGATAATCCAAGAACCAGATACTCAAGATGTCCATAACCGGGGACACGGCTAACCATGATTAGTTTGTACACTCTGCAGAGGTTTGTGCACTTTTCCCCACAAGACTCGATCTCCTCCGTTGGATTTCTCACACTACATAATGTTTGAGAAATGGATGACCGAGACACAGTCTTTCCGAAGAGGTCCCCTTAACTGATAGATAGGCCGGTACACCTACAATCCCCTACATCTGCTAGCCCATCTGGAAAGGTTTCCCACAACTTACTCAACTATGCCAGAGCCCATAATGGCATGTGGCTGCACACGGAAGTTTCTAGCATGAATAATCTTATGATCCCTTTGAGACTGGGTGGCAGTCCATAGGAGAATCACACGGTACCTCGGGATTTCCAAAAATACAGGCAATCACTGGAATTCCCGAGGTGCCTCAATCCACCCAGATGTGTATTAAAGTTGTCACCTTAAGTTGGACCATTAATTTAACAATCTCACAACTGTCATGGATTCACTCAAACCCAATCCACGTCTATGAGCATAGCATGGCAATATAAGCATAACGTAATAGTAACTCCCAAGGTTTGAATGCAGGGCAATAGGTTCCTAGCTCATCAACTACTTCCCAATACCCACATGTTATCAATCTGGGTATGAAAGGGATATGATCAAAGTGTGAACTTGCCTGTACTGATGATGAAGATGATTCGCACTCATAACTCCTGATAGCTCTACTTGTCACACTCCGGTCAATCTATCGTGAGCAAGCAATAGTAACCACACATAAGCAATCAAGCAAAAGAATCGAAGAAAAGATCACGGAAAACTTCGAAAACAAGCAAATAACTCTTGCAACATAAAACAGTTTCTAACAGTACCAAAATGCCTTATCGGAAAGTTTAGGTCAAGAGCTTCGCTTTGCAAAAAGAATCAACACAAACGGAGTTACGGAACTCAAGTTATGAACAAAAGAAGTCTGAATATGAATCTGAACAAATTTCGAAATTTGAAAATTTCAAAAAAGTTGACGTGACAGGTTAACTGGATAGGTGATAGCAAGACGAAACTATAGGCGCTGGTTTCATCTAATTTGGATGAACGAGTAAAAAGTTATGGCTATTTGGAAAATCAGGGCCAAGCTGTTTTACAGAAGAAAAATAGCTACGGCTAAAAGAATTCTAAGTCTAACGTATAAATACAGAAAACAAATAGAAAAGACGACTTCGGAGTGAGGAGACAACTTCCAAAAGTCCCGCCAGAGAGGAGAAATATATTTTTCTTTAGTGAATCTAGTCGAACCAAAATATTGATTTAACCCGAATCGGATGATTTTTTGAAGGCTCTATGGGTCTATATTTATTGGTGGAAAAGAGGCTTAAAGGTCAAAGGTTAGGCAATGTGGGACTAAACGTAGATGAAAAGAAAAGAAACAGCGAAGAAAAAAGGCGCCTCGCATGGGCCTAAAGGCCTTCGGCCGGCCGCGCGCGCACGCTGCGGCTGCAGTTTTTTTTATTCGGCCAACAGGAAAAATATCATTTGTGAAAAAAAAATCTGGGGAAAGAATATGGCCGGTTGGGCCTGGCCCATATAGGGAAAAAATGATGGGGCGCTCGCTGTTACTATGATGCGCATGTGGGCGGCAAATAATTATGGGCCGCACGTACATTTTTTTTTAAATAGAAACAGAAAGGAAAACTGAATAACGAAAATAAAATAAACATTTTATATAGGCATATTATATATCAAAATTTTCAGAAAAAGATTTTCTACGACATGAATATTTTTCCAAAGTCCAATAAAATCCACACAAATTTAAATAAAGCAAAGAGTGCTACTACTCTAATAAAATCCAATAAAAATCATTTTAAAAATACCAAAATGATTTCAAATTTATTACTCTCCAAATTTTCTGTTGTAGGGAATCATGTTACCCTATTTTCCATATATTTTATTTTTGGAGAAAAATAATTTGAATAAAACCCAAATAACTCCAACTTGAAAATAATTTCCAAAAGGACTTTAAATTTGATATTTTTAAACTCCCAACTCATATTTCATATATTTTGAAGAAGTCATTTTATCTTCTCTCATGAAAATCATTGAGTTGCTTGCAGTTTTCTGAATTTGAAAATATTTCCAAATAAAATTCAAATTTTTTCGAAACCCTTTTCATTTATTTAAAATGGAAGAGGTCATGTCATCTTCTCTCCAGGGTTTTGTGATGAAAAGAATTTGAATTCATGGAGATCAAAATGCAAAACGAAAAGTTTGGGAAAGTCCTTTTATTCCCTCTCATTTAACTTTCAAAAAGTTTCAAATTTCACTCAATTTCACACAATCAATCAAACAAGCAATCAAATTTATCTATTTAATATAACATTCCAAAATTTAGAATTTTGGGATGTTACAATCGGGGTCCTAACAGATCCATATGAAGTAGCTCAAGCGATCTTCTCGTGGTCATGATGTTCTTCACGGGATGACTTCCTCCAACCTGTTTTCCTGATTGACAAGCACTGCAAAGTCTATCCTTGTCAAATATGACATCTTTAACACCAAGGATATGATCACCTTTAATAAGCTTATCAAGATTTCGCATGCCCACGTGACCTAACCTTCTTTGCCATAACCAACCTTTAGAAGATTTAGCAATTAAGCAAGTACGAGGTTGAGCTCTCTTAGTGAAATCAACAATGTATAGATCACCTCTATGAATACCTGTAAAGACCATATTATTATGATTATCTCTTCGAAACACTTGGCAATCTACTTCAGTAAATAGAACATTCAAACCTAAGTCAGCTAGTCTAGATACAAAAAGTAGATTATAACCAAGAGATTCAATGAGCATAATGTTTTGAATGGAGCTATCATGGGAGATGGCCACCTTACCGAGGCCAACTAGCTTACCCTTGGCATTGTCACCAAAAGTGACATACTTGCGGGGTCCTTCGTTCTCAGCAAGCTCACGAAACATGTCTTTATCTCCGGTCATATGATCAGTACATCCACTATCAAGAACCCACTCCTTTCCTCCAGCCATGTAACCACAAAGGTTAGCCATAAGAGCAAAGTCTCTCATTGACTCATCAAGATCAAAGTCACTATCATCAAGCATCCTCATCATAATATCCATGTTCAACATCACCGTGTGAATGATCATCACCTAGAGAGAGTGATTCATTAGATTTATGACCACAACAATGTGCATGTTTATGAATTCTAATAACTTGCAAGATGATGCTACTAATGACTCCAACATCTCCTTTGGCACGCATAAGGTCACGGAGCTCAAATAGACAATCATCAAATTTAGGATCACTAGTATCCATATTTTGAAAAGCAATGGACTTTTGAAGAATCTCATCTAGATTTTTCAAGGAATAGTTTGGAAAACGCTCCTCAAGATATTTCCATATAGTATAATTAAGCACATTCAAATATAGGCAAGCATACAAGCAAATTTCTAGGCAATCCTCTCATGATAAGATCAATAGTCCTAAGATTGCGGGTCATGTCAAGATACTCATCGGGGGGTAGGATGCAAAGGATCAATGGGGGCGCGTAAGGGCTAGTAATATACTTGGTCAAATTATATTCATTGAAAATCTGAAGCATCTCATTCTTACAAGAGCTATAGAACTCTCCATCAAGCATAGGCACTCTACGTCTAATACTCCCAATCGTAGACTCATCCATCTTCCTCCAATGGTGATTAAACCAAAGCAATGGAGACTAACGCTCTGATACCAATTGAAAGGATCGAGAAGAGGGGTCTAGCAGGGGGTGATTAGACCCTCAACAAGTAAAAAATGGCAGTTTGTAAGTTCTTCAAGTTAAGGTGGATTTTAGCACAAGTTTAAACATTCACAATATATTTCAAGCAAGCATGACAAGAGTATGAGCAGCAGAAAGAGTAAGGCATGCTAATTGCGAGAAAGTTAAGGGATGGGATTGGAGTGTGCAAACGCAATGAAGACACGGAGATTTTTGGCGTGGTTCCGATAGGTGGTGCTATCATACATCCACGTTGATGGAGACTTCAACCCAGGAAGGGTAACGGTTGCGCGAGTCCATGGAGGGATCCACCCACAAGGAGTCCACGAAGAAGCAACCTTGTCTATCCCACCATGGCCATCGCCCACGAAGGATTGCCTCACTCGGGTAGATCTTCATGAAGTAGATGATCTCCATGCCCTTACAAACTTCTTGGTCTTGTGGGAGGCTCCCAAGCAACACCTAACCAATCTAGGAGACACCAGTCTCCAAAAGGTAATAGATGTTGTGTTGATGATGAACTCCTTGCTCTTGTGCTTCAAATGATAGTCTCCCCAACACTCAACTCTCCCTCACAGATTTGAATATGGTGGAAAGATGATTTGAGTGGAAAGCAACTTGGGGAAGGCTAGAAATCAAGATTCTTGTGATATGATTGGTATATCTTGATCTCAACACATGAGTAGGTGGTTCTCTCTCAGAAAATGTATTCTGGAAGTGTAGGCACGTTCTGATGGCTCTCTCACTTATGGAGAAGGGGGTGGAGGGGTATATATAGCCTCCACACAAAATCCAACCATTACACACATTTGACCCAACTCGGTCAGACCGAATAGAAGAACTTGGTGAGACCGATTCAATTCAAAATGTGAACGTTAGGAATCTCGGTGGGACCGACTGGAACAACTCGGTGGGACCGATCTGCTAGTGCTTAGGGCAAACATCAACTTGTTGGCGCCGATTGCATCAACTCGGTGAGACCGAAGTGAAGCAATAAGGCAATAGAGAAGATGTCAAGCCAACTCTGTGTGACCGATCACAATTTTGGTGAGACCGAAATAATTGCAACAGGCAATAGAGAGTTTGCAAGGCCATCTCGGTGAGACCGAGATCCGTATCGGTGTGACCAAAGTGTTAGGGTTTCTAGCAGTGGCTATGTAATATGAACTCGGTGGCGCCGGATAAGGGATATCGGTGGGGCTTTGGAGCAATATCACTAAGCATTTTGAGCAAGTAGACCATTATGCAACACCTCATCCCCTTTAATAGTATTGGCTTTCCTATGGACTCAATGTGATCTTGGATCACTAAAATATAAATGAAGAGTCTTGAGCTTCGGCCAATGCATGTCCTAGGCACCTTGAAGGGGTTCCACATCCTCTTGTCCTTTCCACGCCACTGTTGAACTTGTCTAAAATACACTAGATAAGAGCATTAGTCCAACAAGAGATATGTTGACATTAATTACCAAAATCACCCAGGGAGCACTTGTGCTTTCAAACAGAGTCCAAACGGACAAAAAACTTTGGATTAATTTATTCTGGAGCAGAAGGGACCGTAGAAGGTTCGGGAGAAGACGTGAAGAGCCACGAGGGAGCGACAAGCTCGGGGGGTGCGCCACAGGGGGTAGGCACCCCCTCTAGGCTTGTGGCACCTCTTGATCTAATTCCGCCTCTATAAATTCCCAAATATTCCCAATACATCTGAGAGCCACCCAAAATACTTTTTCCGCCGCCACAAGTTTCTATTCTTTCGTGATCCCATCTGGAGGCTTTTTCCGGTACTCTACCGGAGGGGGAATCGATCACGGAGGGCTTCTACATCAATCTTGTTGCCCTTCCGATGATGTGTGAGTAGTTTACCACAGACCTACGGGTCCATAGCTAGTGATACGTCTCCAACGTATCTATAATTTTTTATTGTTCCATGCTATTATATATTCTGTTTTGGATGTTTAATGGGCTTCATTATACACTTTTATATTATTTTTGGGACTAACCTATTAACTGGAGGCCCAGCTCAAATTGCTGTTTTTTGCCTATTTCAGTGTTTCGAAGGAAAAGGATATCAAATGGAGTCCAAACGGAATGAAACCTTCGGGAACATGATTTTTCGGAACAAACGTGATCCAGAGGACTTGGAGTGGACGTCAAGCAATCGACGAGGAGGCCACGAGGTAGGGAGGCATGCCCCCCACCCTCGTGGGCCCCTCGTAGCTCTCCTGACCGACCTCTTTCGCCTATATATACTCATATACCCTGGAAACATCAGATACGGAGCCAAAACCCTATTTCCACCGCTGCAAATCTCTGTACCCGTGAGATCCCATCTTGGGGCCTTTTTCGGCGCTCCACCGGAGGGGGCATTGATCACGGAGGGCTTCTACATCAACACCATAGCCTCTTCGATGATGTGTGAGTAGTTTACCTCAGACCTTCGGGTCCATAGTTATTAGCTAGATGGCTTCTTCTCTCTCTTTGGATCTCAATACAAAGTTCTCCTCGGTCTTGGAGATCTATTCGATGTAACTCTTTTTGCGGTGTGTTTGTCGAGATCCGATTGTGGGTTTATGATCAAGATTATCTATGAACAATATTTGAATCTCCTCTGAATTCTTTTATGTATGATTGGTTATCTTTGCAAGTCTCATCAAATTATCAATTTGGTTTGGCCTACTAGATTGATCTTTCTTGCAATGGGAGAAGTGCTTAGCTTTGGGTTCAATCTTGCGGTGCTCGATCCCAGTGACAGTAGGGGAAACGACACGTATTGTATTGTTGTCATCGAGGATAAAAAGATGGGGTTTATATCATATTGCTTGAGTTTATCCCTCTACATCATGTCATCTAGCTTAAAGCGTTACTCTGTTCTTATGAACTTAATACTCTAGATGCATGCTGGATAGCGGTTGATGTGTAGAGTAATAGTAGTAGATGCAGGCAGGAGTCGGTCTACTTGTCACGGACGTGATGCCTGTATACATGATCATACCTAGATATTCTCATAACTATGCTCAATTCTATCAATTGCTCGACAGTAATTCGTTTACCCACCGTAATACTTATGCTCTTGAGAGAAGCCACTAGTGAAACCTATGCCCCCGGGTCTATTTTCTATCATATTAATCTCCCGCAAACTAGCTATTTCTGTCGCCGTTTACTTTGCAATCTTTACTTTTACTCTTTATCATAAAAATACCAAAAATATTATTTTATCATCACTATCATATCTCACTTTTGCAAGTGGCCATGAAGGGATTGACAACCCCTTTATCGCGTTGGTTGCAAGGTTCTTATTTGTTTGTGTAGGCGCGTGGGACTTGAGCGTGGCCTCCTACTGGATTGATACCTTGGTTCTCAAAAACTGAGGGAAATACTTACGCTACTTTGCTGCATCGCCCTTTCCTCTTCAAGGGAAAACCAACGCAGTGCTCAAGAGGTAGCAAGAAGGATTTCTGGCGCCGTTGCCGGCGAGTCTACGCACAATTCAAGACATACCAAGTACCCATCACAAACTTTTATCCCTCGCATTACATTATTTTCCATTTGCCTCTCGTTTTCCTCTCCCCCACTTCACCTTTGCCGTTTTATTTGCCTTCTTCCCGTATGCCTTTCTGTTTGTGTTTCCACGTGCCTTCTATTTGCTTGCATCTTTGCTTGCTAAAAATCTATTGATATGGATCCACTTAAAGTGTTCTACTTGGATCATCTTTGATCCTTATGCGCTCATGCTGAAACCCCAACTAGCCTAGTTGATGGGAAATCTTTAGATGAGCATGCTCATTTTGTGCGTCACCATTTGTCTGAAAAAGGGAGACTCTTATGGGATCAAATAAACAGATTGCTATGTTATGCTTGTAATCTTTGTGAAATTTGTGATATTACTTGTTGCTCTAAGAACCCTAAAAAACACCTTCCCTACCTATGTGAGTTTCATGAAAATGAAATCTTATCTTCTTATGCAAAGGGTGTTTATAGTTACTATGATATTGAACAAATTGAAGAATTTGTTGCTTTTAAGGGTTCTTATGAAGTTGCTTCTTTGATTGAAAAGTATGATATTACTCTTTACGAATCTGAAAATTTTGACATACTTGAATATTGCTATGAAAACTATGCTCATAATGTCTATGTCAAAGAATTTATTGAAAGAATGACCGTTGCTTCTAAAGAAAATAATGATATGCATGAATCTTTAGATAATTGTGATCTCGATGATTTGATTGAAATATCCCTTGAGGAACATGATGCTTGCTATTCTTGTGGCCATGATGCCAATATTTTTTTAAGACGAATTAGCTATAATTCCTTATGTTAAACATGAGATCGTTGCTATTGCGCCCATACTTCATAGTTCCTTTGACGAAAAGCATGATTGCAATGATGTTATTATAAATTCTCTTGATGTCAATTGTGCTAATAATATGCAAAACCCTAAGCTTGGGGATACTAGTTTTGCTATGTCTACTACTTGTTGCAATGATCATGATTGGGGTGATTCTTCTTTTGATCTTGAAAATTTATTTAAGCCCCATGATGAATATGAGATTGATAATAGTGTTTGCAATAATATTGAAAGTGGGTTTGCAAGAGTGTGAACTTTAGATCCCACATATTTGGATTTTGATCAATCTTATGAAATTTTTGATAAAAGTGCGCTTGGAGAGGTCATGACTTTAGTTAATGATAACCCCACTATTTTGGAAGAGAGTCAACTTCGCATGCATGTGGATCGTGTTGAGAATATGTTATGTGATAGCTATTTTGTTGAATTTTCTTATGATCCTACATGTAATTATTATGAGAGAGGAAAATATGGTTGTAGAAATTTTCATGTTACTAAATTACCTCTCGTTATGTTGAGATTGCTATTGTTTCTTTCCGCTTCCTTGCATATGCTAGTTTTTGCTTGCCTTGATAATTTGTTTGCCTACAAGATGCCTATGCATAGGAAGTATGTTAGACTTAGATGTGTTTGTCACATGTTTCATGATGTTCTCTTTGTGTTTTAATTATTATCTTTCGTGTGAGCATCATTGAAATCTCAATGCCTAGCTAAAAAGGCTTTAAAGAAAAATGCTTGTTGGGAGACAACCCAAATTTTTTCCTTTCTGTCTAGTAATAAATATTTGATATAGCCTCTGGTTAGATGTGGTTTTATGTTTTAATTAGTGTTTGTGCCAAGTAAAACCTATAGGATCTTATTGGATGATAGTTATTTGATCTTGCTGAAAATTCCAGAAACTTTCTTTTCACGAAAACAATTGTTTAAAATAACCAGAACGTGATAAAATACTGATTCCAATTGAAGTAGATCAATAAAAAAATTGTATAGGACGTCCTATTTTGGTATATTTTTCTGAGTTACAGAAGTTTGCGTTAGATACAGATTACTACAGACTGTTCTGTTTTTGTCAGATTCTGTTTTTCGCGTGTTGTTTGCTTATTTTGATGAGTCTATGGTTAGTAAAAGAGTTTATAAACCATATAGAAGTTGGAATACAGTGGGTTTAACACCAATATAAATAAAGAATGATTTCAATACAGTACCTTGAAGTGGTGTTTTGTTTTCTTGCGCTAACGGAGCTCATGAGATTTTCT
Organism: Triticum aestivum; assembly: GCF_018294505.1. Classification (NCBI taxonomy): domain Eukaryota; kingdom Viridiplantae; phylum Streptophyta; class Magnoliopsida; order Poales; family Poaceae; genus Triticum; species Triticum aestivum. The sequence goes on along the minus strand of NC_057802.1, from coordinate 475,944,738 downwards.
ATTGAGTTTTGTGTTGTGAAGTTTTCAAGTTTTGGGTAAAGATTTGATGGATTGTGGAACAAGGATTGGCAAGAGCCTAAGCTTGGGGATGCCCAAGGCATCCCAAGGTAAAATTCAAGGACAACCAAAAGCCTAAGCTTGGGGATGCCCTGGAAGGCATCCCCTCTTTCGTCTTCGTCCATCGGTAACTTTCCTTGATGCTAATTTTTATTCACCACATGATATGTGTTTTGCTTGGAGCGTCTTGTACGATTTGAGTCTTTGATTTTTAGTTTACCATAATCATCCTCTCTAAATACACTTTTGAGAGAGACACACATGATTCGGAATTTATTAGAATATTCTATGTGCTTCACTTATATCTTTTGAGCTATATAGTTTTTGCTCTAGTGCTTTAGTTATATCTTTTAGAGCACGGTAGTGGTTTTATTTTATAGAAATTATTGTTCTCTCATGCTTCACTTATATTATTTTGAGAGTCCTGAAAAACAGCATGGTAATTTTCTTAAATTGTGAAATTAGTCTTAATATGATAGGCATCCAAGATTAGTAAAAACTTTCTTATAAGTGCATTGAATACTAAGAGAAGTTTGATGCTTGATGATTGTTTTGAGATATGGAGGTAGTGATATTAAAGTTGTGCTAGTTGAGTAATTGTGAATTTGAGAAATACTTGTGTTGAAGTTTGCAAGTCCCGTAGCATGCACGTATGGTAAACGTTGTGTAACAAATTTGAAACATGAGGTGTTCTTTGATTGTCCTCCTTATGAGTGGCGGTTGGGGACGAGCGATGGTCTTTTCCTACCAATCTATCCCCCTAGGAGCATGCGCGTAGTGCTTGGTTTTTGTTGACTTGTAGATTTTTGCAATAAGTATGTGAGTTCTTTATGACTAATGTTGAGTCCATGGATTATAGGCACTCTCACCCTTCCATCATTGCTAGCCTCTTCGGTACCGTGCATTGCCCTTTCTCACCTTGAGAGTTGGTGCAAACTTCGCCGGTGCATCCAAACCCCGTGATACGATATGCTCTATCACACATAAACCTCCTTATATCTTCCTCAAAACAGCCACCATACCTACCTATTATGGCATTTCCATAGCCATTCCGAGATATATTTCCATGCAACTTTCCACCATTCCATTTATCATGACACGCTTCATCATTGTCATATTGCCTTGCATGATCATGTAGTTGACATCGTATTTGTGGCAAAGCCACCATGCATATTATTTCATACATGTCACGCTTGATTCATTGCCCATCCCGGTACACCGCCGAAGGCATTCATATAGAGTCATACTTTGTTCTAGTATCGAGGTGTAATCATTGAGTTGTAAATAAATAGAAGTGTGATGATCATCATTCATAGAGCATTGTCCCAAATAAAAAGAAGAAGAGAAAGGCCAAATAAATAAATAAAGGAAAGGCCCAAAAAAAGAGAAAAAAAGAAAAGAAAAGAAAAAGGGGCAATGCTACTATCCTTTTTCCACACTTGTGCTTCAAAGTAGCACAATGATCTTTATGATAGAGGGTCTTTTGTTTTGTCACTTTCATATACTAGTGGGAATTTTTCATTATAGAACTTGGCTTGTATATTCCAACAATCGGCTTCCTCAAATGCCCTAGGTCTTCGTGAGCAAGCAAGTTGGATGTACACCCACTTAGTTTCTTTTGTTGAGCTTTCATACATTTATAGCTCTAGTGCATCCGTTGCATGGCAATCCCTACTCCTTGCATTGACATCAATTGATGGGCATCTCCCTAGCCCGTTGATTAGCCGCGTCAATGTGAGACTTTCTCCTTTTTTGTCTTCTCCACATAACCCCCATCATCATATTATATTCCACCCATAGTGCTATATCCATGGCTCACGCTCATATATTGCGTGACAGTTGAAAAAGTTTGAGATCACTAAAGTATGACAAATGCTTGGCTTGTCATCGGGGTTGTGCATGATGAGAGCATTCTTGTGTGACGAAAATGGAGCATGAACAAACTATATGATTTTGTAGGGATGAACTTTCTTTGGCCATGTTATTTTGAGAAGACATAATTGCTTAGTTAGTATGCTTGAAGTATTATTATATTTATGTCAATATTAAACTTTTATCTTGAATCTTTTGGATCTTAATATTCATGCCACAATTAAGAGAATTACATTAAAAATTATGCTAAGTAGCACTCCACATCAAAAATTCTGTTTTTATCATTTACCTACTCGAGGACGAGCAGGAATTAAGCTTGGGGATGCTTGATACGTCTCCAACGTATCTATAATTTTTATTGTACCATGTTATTATATATTCTGTTTTGGATGTTTAATGGGCTTTATTATACACTTTTATATTATTTTCGGGACTAACCTATTAACCGGAGGACCAACCCAAATTGTTGTTTTTTTGCCTATTTCAGTGTTTCGAAGGAAAAGGATATCAAATGGAGTCCAAACAGAATGAAACCTTCGGGAACGTGATTTTCGGAACAAACGTGATCCAGAGGACTTGGAGTGGACGTCAAGCGATCGACGAGGAGGCCACGAGGCAGGGAGGCGCGCCTGCCCCCTGGGCGCGCCCCCACCCTCGTGGGCCCCTCGTAGCTCTCCTGACCGACCTCTTTCGCCTATATATACTCATTACCCTAGAAACATCAGATACGGAGCCAAAACCCTATTTCCACCGCCGCAACTCTCTGTACCCGTGAGATCCCATCTTGGGGCCTTTTCCGGTGCTCTATCAGATCTCACTTTTGCAAGTGGCCGTGAAGGGATTGACAACCCCTTTCGCGTTGGTTTCAAGGTTCTTATTTGTTTGTGTAGGCGCGTGGGACTTGAGCGTGGCCTCCTACTGGATTGATACCTTGGTTCTCGAAAACTGAGGGAAATACTTACGCTACTTTGCTACATCACCCTTTCCTCTTCAAGGGAAAACCAACACGCAGTGCTCAAGAGGTAGCAGCTAGTAGCTAGATGGCTTCTTCTCTCTCTCCGATCGTCATACAATGTTCTTCTTGGCGTTCTTGGAGATCTATTTGATGTAATCTTCTTTTGCGGTGTGTTTGTTGGGATCCGATGAATTGTGGGTTTATGATCAGATTATTCATGAATATTAATTAAGTCTACTCTAAATTCTTTTATCCATGATTTTCGTAGCTTTGTATTTCTGCCCGATCTATCTGTTTGGTTTGGTCAACTAGATTGATTTATCTTGCAATGGGAGCGGTGCTTTGTAATGGGTTCAATCTTGCGTTGCTCAATCCCAGTGACAGAAGGCGAGATCACACATATTTGTATTGTTGCCATTAAGGGGAAAATGACGGGGTTTATTCATGTTGATTGGGTTTAATTTGTCCACATCATGTCATCTTGCTTAAGGCGTTACTGCATTTTTCATGAACTTAATACCCTAGATGCATGCTGGATAGCGGTCGATGGCTGGAATAATAGTAGTAGGTGTAGGCAGGAGTCGGTCTACTTGTCTCGGACATGATGCCTATATACATGATAATTTCCTTGAATATCGTTATTGCTTGAGTTTATCCCTCTACATCATGTCATCTTACTTAAAGAGTTACTCCGTTCTTATGAACTTAATACTCTAGATGCATGCTGGATAGCGGTCGATGTGTGGAGTAATAGTAGTAGATGCAGGCAGGAGTTGGTCTACTTGTCATGGACGTGATGCCTATATTCATGATCATTGCCTTAGATATCGTCATAATTATGCGCTTTTCTATCAATTGCTCAACAGTAATTTGTTTACCCACCGTATGTTTTATTTCAAGAGCAAAGCCTCTAGTGAAACCTATGGCCCCCGGGTCTATTTTCCATCATATATTTCAGTTCTATAAACCAAAATACCCAAAAATACCTTGCTGTAATTTATTTATATTTACTTTAGTTTGCTCTTTTTATTTATCTTTTATACCTATCTCTATTAGATCTCACTCTTGTTCGTGACCTTGAAGGGATTGACAACTCCTTTTTCCTGTTGTGTGCAAGTGTTTGTTAGTTTGTGTAGGTGCATATATTGGGGACTTGCTTGTGCCTCCTACTAGATTGATACCTTGGTTCTTAACTGAGGGAAATACGTATCTCTACTTTGCTGCATCACCCTTTCCTCTTCAAGGGAAAAATCAATGCAAGCTCAAGAAGTAGCAAACACCTGCACAAACAAAAGGAAATACTTGCACCCAACACGGGCAAGAGGGTTCTCAATCCACTCGAACTCGTTAGTTACAAGAATCAAATCTCGTAGTGGTATAGATAAATTGCAAAATAAAATAAAATAAATGAAATTGTAGCAAGGATGTTTTTGGTTTTTATATATGATTAAAGTAGTCCCGGGGGCCATATTTTCACTAGAGGCTTCTCTCTCGAACACATATCAAATGGTGGGTGAATAAATTACTATTGGGCAATTGATAGAAAACCGCATAGTTATGAAGATATCCAAGGCGATGATCATGTATATAGGCAACATGTCTGAGACAAGTAGACCGACTACTGCATGCATCTACTACTATAACTCCACCCATCGACCGCTATCTAGCATGCATCTAGTGTATTAAGTTAATAAAAATATAGTAACGCCTTAAGCAAGATGACATGATGTAGACAAAGTAAACTCAACTAATATGAATTAACCTCATTGTTTTATCCTTCATGGCAACAATACAAATAAGTGTCTTGTCCCTTTCTGTGACTGGGGTAGAGCACCGCAAGATCAAACCCATCACAAACACCTCTCCCACTGAAGATAAATCAACCTAGTTGGCCAAACCAAACGCATAGACAGGAGAGGAATACAAAGCTATAAAAATCATGCATAATAAATTTCAGAAAATACTCAATTACTTCTCATGAATATTCAGATCATAAAACCACAATTCATCGGATCCCAACAAACACACCTCAAAAGAAGATTACATCGGATAGAACTCCAAGAACATCGAGGAGAACATGGTATTGAAGATAAAAGAGAGAGAAGGAGCCATCTAGCTACTTGCTATGGACCCGTAGGTCTGTGGTAAATGATACGTCCATTTTGCATCATGCTTTTATAATGATATTTATTGCATTATGGGCTGTTATTACACATTATATTACAATACTCATACCTTTTCTCTCTTATTTTACAAGGTTTACATGAAGAGGGAGAATGCCGGCAGCTGGAATTCTGGACTGGAAAAGGAGCAAATATTAGAGACCTATTCTGCACAACTCCAAAAGTCATGAAACTTCACGGAGAATTATTTTCGAATATATAAAAAATATTGGGCGAAGAAAGAACCAGAGGGGGGCCACCAGCCATCCACAAGGGTGGGGGCACGCCCTATCCCCCTGGGCGCGCCCCTGCCTTCTGGGCCCCATGTCAGGCCTCCGGTGCCCATCTTCTGCTATATGGTGTGTTTCGACCTGGAAAAAATCATAAGGAAGCTTTCGGGATGAGGCGCCGCCGTCTCGAGGCGGAACTTGGGCAGAACTAATCTAGGGCTCCGGCGGAGCTGCTCTGCCCGGGAAACTTCCCTCCGGGGGGAGAAGCCATCGTCATCACCAATGATCCTCTCATCGGGAGGGGGTCAATCTCCGTCAAGATCTTCACCAGCACCATCTCCTCTCAAACCCTAGTTCATCTCTTGCATCCGATCTTTGTCTCAAAACCTCAGATTGGTTCCTGTGGGTTGCTAGTAGTGTTGATTACTCCTTGTAGTTGATGCTAGTTGGTTTATTCGGTGGAAGATCATATGTTCAGATCCTTAATGATAATTAATACTCCTCTGATTATGAACAAAAATATGCTTTGTGAGTAGTTACGTTTGTTCCCGAGGACATGGGAGAAGTGTTGTTATAAGTAATCATGTGAATTTGGTATTCGTTCGATATTTTGATGAGATGTATGTTGTCTCTCCTGTAGTGGTGTTATGTGAACGTCGACTACATGACACTTCACCATGATTTGGGCCTAGGGGAAGGCATTGGGAAGTAATAAGTAGATGATGGGTTGCTAGAGTGACAAAAGCTTAAACCCTAGTTTATGCGTTGCTTCGTAAGGGGCTGATTTGGATCCATATGTTTCATGCTATGGTTATTCTTTCGTAGTTGCGGATGCTTCCGAGAGGGGTTAATCATAAGTGGGAGGCTTGTCCAAGGAAGGGCAGCACCCAAGCACCGGTCCACCCACATATCAAATTATCAAAGTAATGAAAGCGAATCATATGAGCATGATGAAAACTAGCTTGTCAACAATTCCCATGTGTCCTCGGGAGCGCTTTGCTTTGTATAAGAGTTTGTCTAGGTTGTCCTTTGCTACAAAAAGGATTGGGCCACCTTGCTGCACCTTAGTTACTTTTGTTACTTGCTACCCGTTACGAATTATCTTATCACAAAACTATCTATTACCGATAATTTCAGTGCTTGCAGAGAATACCTTGCTGAAAACCGCTTGTCATTTCCTTCTGCTCCTCGTTGGGTTCGACACTCTTACTTATTGAAAGGACTACGATAGATCCCCTATACTTGTGGGTCATCAGTAAACTATTCACGCATCATCAGAACGCAACAAGGTTGATGTAGAAGCCCTCCATGATCAATTCCCCCTCTGGTAGAGTATCAAAAAAGGCCTCCAGATGGGATTGCAGAAGAACAGAAGCTTGCGGTGGCAGAAAACATGTTTCGGGTGGTTCTCTATTGGTTTCCCAATATTTGAGAATTTATAGAAGTGGAACTAGGTCAGACAGAGTCTCGAGGGGCCCACAAGGCAACGGGGCGCCCACCAGGGCACGTCGGGTTGCCTTGCCATCTCCTCATAATTCCATTGGTCTCCTCCCGAAGCTTCCAGGGTCTCTTATGTCCAGAAAAAATCGTCAAAAATTTCATAGCGTTTGGACTCCGTTTGGTACTTATTTTCTAGAAAACCATAAACAAGCAAAAATAGCAACTGACACTAAGCACTAGGTTAATAGGTTAGTCCCAAAAATGATATAAAATAGCATATAATTGCATATATAACATCCAAGATTGATACTATAATAGCATGAAACAATTAAAAATTATAGATACGTTGGAGACGTATCAACAGGATGCTACAGTCACTGCCACGAAGCTACAATGTTTTTGTGATGCTTAAAACCGCGGAAGTGGAAATCGAGAAAGAACATCAAGTGTTGACGGTCAAAAAGACCACTAGTTTCAAGAAGGCTATGGGTAATAAGGGAAATATCAAGAAGAGTGTCAAGCAAGTTGTTGCTCCCGTGAAGAAGCCCAAAGCTGGACCTAAACCTGACACTGAGTGTTTCTACTGCAAGGGTAATGGCCACTGAAAGCGTAACCGCCCCAAGTACTTGGCAAATAATAATAAGGCTGGCAACGTCAACAAAGGTATATTTGATATACATATTATTGATGTGTACCTTAATTACTAGTTCTTGTAGTACCGTCTGGGTATTTGATACTAGTTTAGTTGCTAATATTTGTAACTCAAAACATGTGCTACAGAATAAACAGAGACTATAAAGGAAAAGGTGACGATGTGTGTTGGAAATGGCTCCAAGGTTGATGTGATCGTCGTCGGCACACTCCCTCCGCGTCTACCTTAAGGGTTAGTTTTCAACCTAAATAATTGTCCTTTAGTGCCCGCGTTAAGCATGAGCATTATATCAGGATCTTATTTATTGTGATGGTTATTCATTTAAATATGAGAATAATTGTTGTTCTATTTATATGAGTAACATCTTTTATTGTCATGCACCCAATGTGAATGGTTTATTCTTGTTGAATCTTGATAGTAGTGATACACATGTTCATAATATTAATGCCAGAAGATGCAAAGTGAATAATGATAGTACCACACACTTGTGGCACCACCACTTAGGTCATATTGGTGTAAAGCGCATGAAGAAACGCCATACTAATGGACTTCTAGAATCACTTGACTTTGAATCATTTGAAACATGTTTACCATGCCTCATGGGCAAGATGACGAGAACCCCGTTTCTCGACATAATGGAGTAGGCAAGTGACTTGTTTGAAATAATACATACCGATGTATGCGGTCCAATGAGTGTTGAAGCACACAGTGAATATTGTTACTTCCTGACCTTTGCAAATAATTTAAGTAGACGTGGGTATATTTACTTAATGAAACACAAGTCTGAAACATTTAAAAATTCAAGGAGTTTCGAAGTGAGGTAGAAAATATCATAAGAAGAAGATAAAATTTCTACGGTCTGATCGTCGAGGTGAATATCTGAGTTACGAGTTTTGTATTCATGTAAGACAATGTGGAATTGTTTCACAACTCAAGCCAACAGGAACACCACAACATAATGGTGTGTCTGAACGTCGTAATTGTACTTTATTAGATATGGTGCGTTCTATGATGTCTCTTACCAATTTGTCGATATTGTTTTGGGGTTATGCATTGGAGACAGCTACATTCACTTTAAACAGGCCACCGTCTAAATCCATTGAAACGATACCGTATGAATTATGGTCTGAGAAACCTAAGCAATTCTTTCTTAAAGTTTGGGGATGTGGCGCTTATTTCAAAAGGCTACAACCTGATAAGCTCGAACCCAAAGCAGAATAATGCATCTTCATAGGATACCCTAAAGAGACAATTGGGTATACCTTCTAGAAATATCCGAGGGAAAGATCTTCGTTGCCAAGAATGGATCCTTTCTAGAGAAGGAGTTTCTCTCAAAAGAAGTTAGCGGGGGGGGGGGGGGAGGTAGAGCTTGATGAGGTTATCGAACCTTCTCTCGAATTGGAGAATAGAGCAATGCAGAAAGATGTTCCTGTGGCGCCTGCACCAGCTAGAGAGGAAACTAATGATGATGATCATGAAGCTTCGATTGAGTGTAGCGATCCAACCTCAAACGGTCGAATCTCTGTGCTTAAGTGTCATCCCTGGATCGGTAATGCTGACACACACAGTACTTGAAGGATTTATAATAGAGTAGCAACCACACACTTATTACATCGAATGTCTCAAAAGAGAACTTATTACAGTAAATATGGCTTAAGGCCATCAAAATAAGATAACAGAGGAAGGCTTGGAAGATAAATGAGTCCATCAACTCCAACGGCATAGCTGAGTGCACGACAATGACCTAGCGCACCTTACTCTTCGTCTGAAAAGTCTGCAACATGATATGTTGCAGCACGAAACGGGTCAGCACATGGAATATGCTGGCAGTGTAACACAATAGAGCAATGAACAGATAAATGCTATCACTACATGCATATATGGCTGGTGGAGGCTCTATGGTTACAATGTTTTGCGAAAAGCCAATTTTTCCCTACAACAAAGGAATATATTTTATTTAACTATCATGGTGGTTGAAACATTGAGAAGGTTCCTCCAACTCAATCCCAATTAGAAAGTAATTAGCAACCCAACAAATTAATTTAGAGTGATGAGATCAAATCAATAATTCAAGTAGTAGATACTCAAGATGTCCATAACCGGGGACACGGCTAACCATGATTAGTTTGTACACTCTGCAGAGGTTTGCGCACTTTTCCCCACAAGACTCGATCTTCTCCATTGGATTTCTTGCACTACATGGTGTTTGAGAAACGGATGACCGAGACACAGTCTTTCAGAAGCATTAACTCTAACCCTGGGTAGACAGTACCAACCTACATCCCCTACATCTGCTAGCCTACCACTGGAAGAGGTCATGCAACCTACTCAACTATGCTAGAGCCCATAATAGCTTGTGGCTGCACACGGAAGTTTCCAGCATGAATAATCTTATGATCCCTTTGAGCCTGGGTGGCGAGCCGTAGGATGATCACACGGGTCCTCCGGGATATCCTAGGACAACACTGGATTCTCCAGGTGCCCGCAACCAATCCACCCAGATGTGTATTTAAGTAGCCACCTTAAGTAAACCATTAATTAGCAATCTCACATCTGTCATGGATACACTCAAACCCAATCCACATCTACGAGCATAGCATGGCAATATAAGCATAGCATAGAAGTAACTCCCAAGGGTTTGATAATAAAAGGACAATAGGTTCTACCTCATCATCTACTTCCCAATACCCACAATTAATCACATCCTAACCATGCAATGTTTGAGGATTGTAACCAATGCATAAAAACTGGGTATGAAAAGAGTATGATCAATGTGTTACTTGCCTTGTTGACGATCCGCAAATCCTTGAGACTCGTAGTAGCACGCTTCGCACTTCGGGAATTCTATCGCAAACAAACAATAGCATGCATAAGCACTCAAGCAACGATGCACGGGTAAAACCCAAATAAGAAGATCGAATCTGAAAACTCAACTGAAGAGATTCGATCTGCAAAAAGAATCAATCGAATCGGAGCCATGGAACTGAAACTACGGTCAAAAGAACTTCAAATTCAAATCTGCTTGAAACCAAATTTTAAATTGTCAAAACCTTGTTCAAGTTGATTAAACAGAAAGAGGGGCTCGAGACAAAGATTTTGGCATTAGTTTCACCGGATTTGGACAAACGGTTAAGAAACGGCGAGGGTTTGAAGATCAAGGGCTAATCTGCGATAAAAATAATCGCGGATAGGTCCCTGGCCGAAAATAAAATAAAAAGAAAAGCCTAACGAACGAACGTTCGCTAACAGAACCAATCTAACGAAAATAGTTCACTAACAGATCTAAACGAACGAACGTTCGTTAAATAAACTAAACCGAAAAGAAAACCAAAATAAAACCCGTTCTAAAAAAACCGATCTAGGGTTTTTACCAAAAACAAAACCGACGAAAATCGGTGCGAAAACCGGCGGCGCGAACCCCGGTGGGATCCGCGGCGGCGGCGGACGGTGGCGCGGGAGGCGGCGGGCGGCGGGAGGCGGCGTGCGCGGGCGGCGGCGACGGCGCTAGGGTTAGGGTTAGGGTTAGGGTTCGGGGCGGCGGCAGCTGGGCTTCGAGGCGCCTCGGGCTTATAAAGCCTGAGCTCGGACGGGTCCGGCTCGGGCACGGCCCGTTAGGTCGGTTGACTTTTTTGTAAAAACAGATTCCGCCGAAAAATCCTGAATAAATATAAAACAAATTCTAAAAATGTCAAAAACAATTTTCACCGTGTAAATGGAATATTTAGAACAAAGTGAACATTTTCTTGGCCTAAAATGAAATTTCAAAATAATGCATATTTTTCTAATTCAAATAAAATAGCAATAAAATCCAAATAAAATTAATTATTTGATTTTAACATTTTTCCTCCAATATTTCATTTATTTTGGAGAAGTCATATTATCCCCTCTCATATATTTTAATTAGAAATATTTTCGGAGAGAAAAAAATTAAAACCAAAAGTGATCCTTGTTTCGATATTTGAGAAAATTCAAATATGAAAATCGTGAGATCCCCAACTCTCTTTGTGGGTCCTTGAGTTGCTTAGAATTTCGAGGATCGCAAAACAAAATGCAATAAAATATGATATGCATGGATTACCTATGTATAACATTCCAAATTGAAATTTTGGGATGTTACAAACCTACCCCCCTTAAGATGAATCTCGTCCTCGAGATTCGAGTTGGCTAGAAAATAGGTGCGGGTGGTCCTTGCGTAGATCATTCTCTCGTTCCCAGGTGGCTTCATCCTCGGTATGGTGGCTCCACTGAACTTTGCAAAACTTGATAACCTTGCTGCGTGTAACTCGGCTGGCAAACTCGAGAATCTTGACCGGGTTCTCCTCGTAGGTCAAGTCACTATCCAACTGAATTGCTTCCAGGGGCACTGTATCTCTCAGAGGAATATCGGCCATCTCAGCATGGCACTTCTTCAACTGGGAAATGTGAAACACATCATGAACTCCTGACAGTCCTTCCGGTAACTCCAACTTGTAGGCCACCTCTCCCATACGTTCCAAAACTCGGTATGGTCCTACATATCTAGGGGCTAACTTTCCCTTAACTCCAAAGCGTTTAACTCCTCGCAGTGGTGACACACGGAGATATGCTCTGTCTCCGATTTCATAGACTACCTCCTTGCATTTTGAGTCTGCATAACTCTTCTGCCTGGACTGAGCTACCTTCAGTCCATCCCGAATCAACTTAACCTTCTCTTCTGACTCTTTAATCAAATCCGGTCCAAACAACTGACGGTCTCCAACTTCATCCCACATCAACGGTGTCCTGCACCTCCTTCCATACAATGCTTCGAAAGGTGCCATCTTCAAACTGGCCTGGTAGCTGTTGTTGTATGAGAACTCCGCGTAGGGCAAGTTATCATCCCAACTAGATCCGTAATCTAGCGCAAAGCTCTCAACATGTCCTCCAGAATTTGATTGACTCTCTCGGTCTGTCCATCTGTCTGTGGATGAAAGGCTGTGCTGAACTCTAGCCTGGTACCCAAAGTCTGGTGCAGCTGGTGCCAAAACTTTGAAGTAAACTGTGTTCCTCTATCTGATACGATGGTCCTCGGAACTCCGTGCAGACATACGATCCTGTTCATATATATCTTGGCAAGCTTCTCACTTGTATAGGTGGTCTTCACTGGGACAAAGTGAGCTACTTTGGTCAGACGATCTACTACTACCCAGATAGAATCATATCCTGATCGGGTCCTGGGTAATCCGGTGATAAAATCCATGCCAAGCTTGTCCCACTTCCATTTGGGTATCGGCATAGGCTGCAGTAGTCCTGCTGGCTTATGATGTTCTGACTTCATTCTCTGACATACATCACATACGGCTAAATACTCGGCAATATCCTTCTTCATACCCGTCCACCAGAAACGCTCCTTCAAATCCAAATACATCTTGGTGTTTCCGGGGTATATCGAGTATGGCGAGTCATGAGCTTCCTGAAGTATCAACTTCCTGATCTCTGCATTATTGGGCACATATACACGGTCCTCAAACCACAAGGTGTCGTGCTCATCCTCATGAAAACCTTTGGCTTTTCCTTCACTCATCTTCTCCTTTATCTCGGCAATTTCTTGGTCATCCTTCTAAGCTTCTCGAATCTTTCCCAACAATGTTGACAGAACCTCTAATGCTGCAACAAATCCTCTGGGAACTATCTCCAAACGAAGCTCCCTGAGATCTTCTGCTAACTCCCTTGGCAATCCTCCGCTTACGAGGGTATTGACATAACTCTTCTGGCTCAAAGCGTCTGCTATGACATTGGCCTTTCCTGGATGATAGTGCAACTTCATATCATAATCCTTTATGAGCTCCAACCATCTCCTCTTCCTGAGGTTCAGCTCCTTCTGAGTAAAAATGTACTTCAAATTCTTGTGATCCGTGTACACTCACAACGGTTTCCAATAAGAAAATGTCTCCAGGTCTTGAGGGAATGCACTACAGCTGCTAACTCCAAATCATGCGTGGCATGATTCAACTCATGCGGTCAAAGTTGTCGTGAGGCATATGAAACAACTCTTCCGTCTTGCATAAGTACTCCTCCAAGTCCTAAGCGAGAGGCGTCGCAATACACTTGAAAATCCTTGCGTATATCCGGCAGAATCAGCACTAGGGCTATAGTCAATCGTTTCTTCAACTCCTGGAAACTTGCTTCACACTCTTCAGTCCAATGGAACTTGGTGTCCTTCTTCTAAAATGTCGTCATAGGCTTCGCAATCTTGGAGAAATTCTCAATAAATCTCCGATAGTATCCCGCGAGTCCAAGAAAATTGCGGATCTCTCCAACTGAAGTGGGTGCCAACCACTCAGCGACTGACTGGACCTTGGTAGGATCCACTGCTATACCTTCTCCTGATATAACGTGTCCAAGAAATCTAACTTCCTTCAACCAAAACTCACATTTGCTGAACTTGGCATATAACTGATGTTCCCTGAGCTTCTCAAGAACCAAACGTAAATGCTCCCTGTGCTCCTCTTCATTCTTTGAGTACACCAAAATATCATCAATGAAAACCATGACAAACTTATCCAAGAACTCCATGAATACATTGTTCATCATGCTCATAAAATAGGCAGGGGCATTAGTCAATCCAAATGACATAACCGTATACTCATATAGCCCGTACCTTGTGGTGAATGCTGTCTTGGGTATATCCTATTCTCGGATCTTCAGCTGGTGGTATCCTGGTCGCAGGTCGATCTTGGAGAATACTTTAGCTCCTTGCAGCTTGTCAAACAAATCATTGATCATCGGTAGTGAGTAATTGTTCTTGATCGTCACTTCATTCAACGCACGATAGTCAACAACCATTCTCAAAGATCCATCCTTCTTCTCAACCAAGAACACTGGGGCTCCCCACGATGATGAACGTCGTCGAATGTAACCTTTCTCCCATAACTCCTTAATCTCCTTGTTAATCTCCTCCAGATCATTTGCGGGCATCCGGTATGGTATCTTCGATATCGGTCCGGTGCTTGGCAATAACTCTATCAAAAACTCAATGTCTCGATCCGGCGGCATGCCTGGTAACTCCTCTGGAAATACATCTGGGTAATCCTTCACTACAGGCACTTCCTCCTGAACAACTCCTGTCGTGGAATTGTCACGGCAGATGTCCTCGAGCTAGGACTTAGTCGTGGAGCCATCGCAGCTAGGAAGCTTGAAGGGGTTAATGCGGGACAAAGAACACGAGGGTTTATACTGGTTCGGCCCCTTAAGGTGAAGGTAAAAGCCTACGTCCAGTTGAGGTGGTATTGATTAGGGTTACGATCACCAGGGAGCTAAACTGCTATGCCCGGCTCTCGATGAGATTATTCTTCTCCCTAAACTGTTGCCGGGTCGTCCCTTTATATAGGGAGGCTGACACCCAGCAGCTCTCAGAGTCCCGGCCAGCTCATAAGAGTGTCCGGCTCGGACTCTCAGCTATTCTTGCCTTACACTACAAGTTCTACCATGACAATGATTGTAACTACGGGCCTTAAGCCATATCCGGGTCTTAAGCCCATCTTTGGCCCACCGTCTTTAAGCTTGGCTCCGGGCTTCTGGCAATGACCATATGAGTAACCCGGCCCCTCCTGGCGGGTGACTCTAAGGTCTATATCCTCAACATTAGGCCCCAGATTGATTTGAGCCGGCTCATGTCAATCTTCAACTCCTTCGACAGAAAAACCTCCGGCTTACAATTGTATGAAGGCCATAACCCGGCGTGATGTCATCCTCTGGACTCCGGGTAATCCGCCGTGACGTCATCTTCCATTAAATCCATTTTTACTCCGCCAGATCCGCAACGGATCTTTACCTTTACTGTCATCCCGAAAATCGAGGCGTTGCGTGGGGAGATAACCACGCCGTGGTCTCCTTGATTCTCGCGCCCGCTTTACGAGCTCGCCTTATAAATAGGCCGGCCCGACGGGCCTTTCTCACTCTCCTTCCTCTGTCGTCTCCTTCCTCTCACTGTCCCGTGCTGCTCGAGCTCCGCCGCCGTCGCCGCCGCAGGTCTTCTCGTCGTCACCAGCTCAGGCCGCTGCATCACCCTGATCGGACTAGAGAAACGCGACAACCTCCGCAGCTCTCCAGCTCCTGTAAGTCCTGCTTGTCCTGTAGAATGGATCTGCCATAAGGTTCGTCCGCGTTCTTCGTGTTCGTCGCCATTGCCACAAACTCCGGTAGTTTTCTTTCTTACTGCCCCTTTCGATCTTAGATCTGCATAGAACTAGTGCGGTGGTTGTTTGGTACTTATTTCAAATGCCAGTAGGTCTCTTTCCACTGCATAACGGCTTCGTTCGAGCTCAAGAACATCCGCGCGTCTGTTTCTAGGTCTAGAAACTTTTTATTTTACCCGACCATTTTGATCCAAAAGTTTTACTGCGATGTGTGAAACCTGTTTTACCACACTTAGTAAAAAACTGCAATCATTGAATCTCGGCGGTTTACAGTTCCGGCTTAAAGAAACCACACGCCGTAGAACCGTCCGGCTTTAAAGAAACCATGCACCATAAAATTTTCCGGCTTAGCTGTGATAAGGCCTGTAGACGATCAAATTACTCCCAATCCCTCGGCGGCTTAAATAGCCCGATGCACTCAAGTGTATACCATTAGTCCCCTTCATAAGCCGCCACCTTGACATTGAACTGTAGATTTCCTCCGGCTCATAATTAACCCAGACATTTTTCCTTCCATCATAGACTGCCGACTTTCACCATGCCTCCCAAAGCTCCCAAAGCTTCCATCACTTGCAACTGGATGAGGTCCAATGTCACCAGTGAGACACTAGCAGATTTTGTTAAGTCCGGATACCTGCCCAAGAAGGACGTCATGTCCTACCGTGCCCCCGACCCGTCAGAAGAGAGACCACAGCCAAAGGACGGGGAGGTAGTGGTTTTTGCAGATCATATGAGCCGGGGATTCGCACCGCCCGGTTCAAAGTTTTTCAGAGACGTCCTGAACTTCTTCGATTTGCGGCCTCAAGATATAGGACCCAACTCAGTGTCCAACATCTGCAATTTCCAAGTCTTCTGCGAGGTTTACCTTGGAGAAGAACCTAGTCTGCTGCTCTTCAGAGAGATTTTTTACTTGAACCGTCAGAATGAGTGCGCCAATGGGCCAAGTCTGGAATTAGGTGGCATCTCCATCCAGCGGCGTAGGGACTGCCTTTTCCCTTACGCAGAGCCGCCCAGCCACCCCAAGAACTGGAACCTGACGTGGTTTTACTGCCAAGACACGTCGCCGGCTGACGAGAGTCCATTGCCCGGCTTTCGCCCCTCGCGTCTGGAGCCGACTCACCCACTGTCAGACAAGCTGACCCAAGCGGAGCGCCAACCTCTGCTCCCCACCATCAACAAGATCAAGGCTCTCCTGGGCAATGGTCTAAATGGTATCGATCTGGTCCGGGTCTGGATCTCCTGGCGGGTGATCCCATTGAGCCGCCGCCCCGGCTTAATGTGCGAGTACACGGGCCGAAAGGATGACCCTCAGAGACAGAGCCGCAACGATCTTCCTGAGGATGTTGCAGAGGAAATGACCAAGGCTCTTTTAAACGAGAGCCTGGCAGACTGCGGAAGGACCGGGTTAGCCCCCTTCTGCAAGACCAACCCAGCCCCAGCAGTAAGCCGCCGACTTTAACATTTTATCTTCTTCTGCATATAACCTTCACCTGAACCGTTTTAAGAATTCATCATTGTATTTTTCAGGCTGATGACAAGTTCTGGCGGGTCAAATACGACCATGAAGCGGCCAAGAAGGCCAGGAAGGCGAAGAAAGCCGCCAAGAAAGCCGCCCCTCGCAAGAAAGGAAGCAGGCCTACTGCTTCGGAGCTGATGCAATTAAGCGACAGCTCCGAGTCAGAGGTAATCCCTGAGCCTTTAAGTCCTTGCTGTATTTGTTGTTTGTTGCTGTCCGCCTTATCAATACTTGCTCATTGACAGGATGACACCGGCGCAAGTAACCCGGTGGTTGAAGAGGTAATGTCACTTTCCTCCGACTCGGAGCCCTTGCCCAAGCTGAAAGTCCGAAGGGTAACCCGGAAAGTAAGCTTTTCACATCCTTTAGCTTATCAAGACCCTCAATTTATTTTGAAGCGACAGGTTCATGAAAGCCGACGTCACACCCGGACCAGCAAGGACACCGATCTCTCCTCCGGGTTACCTGACGCATCAAGGAAGCGCCGAACTGAGGTTATTTCCCGCTTGTATCCTTTTCATCCATTGGCGGGTGTTATCCGTCAGCCACTCAATTCTTCTGACTCCAATTATCAGGAGACCTCCCCCTCTTTGGGCGACTCTATGCAGTCGAGTCTTCCGGCTTTCAAGACCGCGCCCGGGTAATGACAACCATCTCATATTATACTTGTCTTTACTTACCCTTTTTGTGCTTAACGTTACTGTCCTTTCAATGCCCAGGCAAAGCTCACCAAAAGAGCGAAGAAGACCAAGTCAGCCGGAGTGCCGGATTTACCTGAACCGGAGGTGACGGCTCAAGAACCGCCAGCTGCCTCCGCCCCCGAAGCCACCATTCCAACCGACAAGGCACCTGAGGCCGCTGCCCCAACTACCAAGGCAACTACAGAAGCTTCTGTTAACCCGGAGGCCTCCAGCTCGGCTCCACCAGCAGACGACCCGGACGTGGTAATCACCCGGACGGAGTTCGTTGAGCCGGGGAGACCTACCGTGCTGGCCAAGTGCTCCGCTAAGGGGGAGTTGCTGCAGCCCCACCGGGCGAACCTGGACCTCTCCGACTACACCAACATGAGCATTGGAGAGCTCGTCTCTGGCTACATCAGCCAAGTGCACAAGAGCCGGGACGCAGAGGTCGCCATGGTGAACCAGATCCAGCAGAAATCTGAGGTATCATTCTGCTGTCCTCTTTACTTACTGCATAGTTACCTTTACCATGCTAGCCCCCAAGTCAACGACTTATGATTGAATATGTTGTAGACTTAGGTTCCGGCTTCACTACTAGGAAAAGGCCTACTAATGGCGCACCTAATCTTGCCATTAATGGCGCATTAGTGGTGCGCCATTAGTAGCACGCCATTAGTATATTTTACTAATGGCGCACCACTGGTGCGCCATTAGTATCTGGTATACTAATGGCGCACCACAGATGCGCCATTAGTATATACAGAAGTGCGCCATTAGTATGCCTCCCAGGGTGCCATCTATACCCAGGTGCTTTGGCATACTAATGGCGCACAGCAACAGGATGCGCCATTAGTAACTTCGGCATACTAATGGCGCACTGTTTAGTGATGCGCCATTAGTATGCTCTGGCATACTAATGGCGCACTATGATGTGATGCGCCATTAGTATGAATATTAGGTTTTTTTATTTTTTATTTTCTGTTTTTTGCACAGGTTACAAAATGTATAATTGGACAAAATATAGACAGCACACATCAACAACAGATTCATCGAATACAATAGAAGATTATACAATTCATCATTTTAGTCTCCGAATACAATTCATCATATTAGTCTCCGAATTGAAAAGACCGAACAAAGATAGAACATTATATTACAAGTCTCGAGACCGCGAGTTTGTCTTCACATTACAAGTCGATATCGATCATCTAAACTACCATCACATAGAAGAGAGCTGCGGTCATCACGATGAGCATCATCACGATGAAACTCGTCTTCATCCGGTTCCTCCAACGCTCCCTCCCCTCTCCCGCTAGATAGCGGGCGTATCTAGATTCGGCCTCGACCCTAGTGGCGTACCCTTTGTAACTGTTACCGCTGAATCGGTGAACCTGTCTCCGACACTCCTCCCAGTCGTGGTAGACTCCGGGAACCTTACCCTTGTACACGACATACCACGGCATCGCTATGCAGTAGCCAAACGAAACGTTAGTACCAATTCACAGACAATACATAAGCAATATATAAGTATGCAACAGAACGATCGGAAGAGAAAAGCAAGACATTAATAGCATCGATTACATCTAAGTTGAAGGACTCTCGAAACCAAAGAGACATACTACAAGTTCATTAAAGTTTAATTACAACATGAGCCAATCGATGTTTCAGAACTAGACACAGCATCACTGCTTTCGACTCGACTCAAGGGACCGGAGCGTGGATGAAGCCGCCGTCTATCGTGGGAGTCATGAAACCACGGGCGTTGTCAGCCTGCATTTGTAGGATTGTGTCGATGTCATTGTTGGACGGTTGATTTCTGAGGTAGAACTGCCCCGAGGTACGAAGGACATCTTGATGGATGATTTCCGCAAACTCCGACTGGATGCGAAAGAATTCTTGTCTGATGTCCGCGTCCTGGATTGCCGACACGCTCGCGGCCCAATCTTTGAGTCTACTCGGTAGCAGTAGTTGATGATGGTCCCGTACGATCGCCCGCATGTGATGGATGGCGTAGTAGGCACCCTTCTGACCGCCAGGCGGCTGCTTGACGCAGCAGAACGTCGTGTTGTGGGAGAACACGTGCTTGCCGTACTTACGAATAGGCCTGGTGAAGGTGCCTCCAGATTTGACGTAGCCGGGGAGAACATCATCAAGAACCTTCTTGACATTTGTGTAGTCTACGTTCGACTGACGGTCCGGGTCGAAATACGTGGCCATGGAATATTTGGGGCTTAGGAGGATGAGCGTGCAATGTGTGTCACTGCAGAAAACACGGAATGTTAAAAGAAAAACGATCGAAATCTAAGAATTCATATGTTACGGGGCGGTTGAGGGGAGGACTTACTCGGGAAAGTAAGGCACGAGGAAGTTGTCCTTATCTTGGTTTGCCAGAATGACGCCTTCGAGGTAAGAACTCGCGACTTGCCGGTCCCCAGCGCTGCCCAAGATCTTGGCACGCATGTAGAAGGGGTCGACTATCACGATGTCCGGGGTCTTGTCGCGAATGATCCGCATCTCCATACTCAGCGAAAATAGCCGAACGAAGGTGTAGTGCAGCGGATGAAGGTTCAACATAGCGTGGATGTCATCAAACCGCAGGACGATCGTACCCCCGATGGAGTTATCCACAAAGCCCTTGCCCTCTGGCACCTTGGCCGCGAAAACCGGGTATGCCACATCCTTCTCTCGGAGACGCCGCTTCTCCAAAGAAAGCACACTGTCATGCAGACTCCGCATAGCACCGGTTGCAGCATCAAGCATATTTCTCGGTAGCATCGGCCTACCCGCCACATGCACCCTCCTCGAGATATCCGCAGTTGAAGGTGGCCCGTCCTGAGCACGGATCGTACTCGGTGCCGGCTGGCCCGCACCCTTGTTAGTCTTTCTTTTGCGTGCCTTCTTCTTGATCTCCTGTAATGGGACCGAGTTCTGCTCACAGACCGCCTTCTTGAGTGTGTTGGGGCTGATCATATTTCGCACCTCGCCTATCTGAGGCTCGGTGAAGTCGGCAGCTGGAGGCGTCTCCTGAGAGCTGAACAGCAGACGACGCCTGTTGCAACTTGGCTTCTCCGCGGTACCAGCTAGATCGCACACGTCTTTTGTTGGGTTGGGTTCTTGAGAAGGAGGCCCCATGAAGTCGCCACCATCCCCATGATCGGCAAAGTACTGATCGACGTTGGCAAATGTATCGTCGTCGTCGTCGTTCTGATCCTGTGCCATATGCATGTTTGGATCCAGTGGCATAGGGATGTCCGGCACCGTTGCGGCGGTCTTGCCATGGGGCCGACTTGGCGCCGGCACGACTGGCGGTGTTGTCTTTGGGGTGGTGTCCCCCGCCCCCAAACGAATCTGGCTCTTCGGCCAAAGCAGGGGCCAGCTCAGGCAGGCGCTGAGGTTCATCACGTCATCATCGTCGGCCCCCATTGGTTGAATCGGAGGTAACACCTCGTCGCAGCCTGGCAGCACCCGAACCAGTTGAACCCTAAACAAGTTGGGTGGCATCTGGGTACCGTGGAACAAGGGGTTGCCCGGTTGAACGATTTTGCCCTTGGCGACATCGACCAACTCGTTGTTCACGAAGTGCAGGAGAGTGCACGGAACGTCGGCGGCGCCCTGCGAAAACATGTAGGGCGTTAGGGATGCCCAGTCAAAGGCAAGGAGATGAAGTCCTCGGCCGAGAGAGGCTTAATTAGTTACCGTGATGATGGCGTCGAGCTCGGCTAATGTCGAGGCACCGCCAACGGCGGGCGTGCAGTTGACGGAGGGGCCGCTTGCTGCAGAGGTGCCGGCCGGCGTACACCCGGGTGCATTAAGCTCCCGTGCCGGCGTCGGAGACACCAATGCCGGCTCCGCCGGAGACACCAATGGCCCCGCCATCGCGTTCTGCGAGTTGCTGGCCGTGAAGCTAGGAATCGGGGGCGGCCCCTGTTGGCCGCCCGCAATCCACGCACTAATCCCCTGGATCAAGGTAGGCACAATGGCGGTGATCGTCGCTCCGAGTTGTTGTTGCACTTGCTCTTGGACAATCTCCGGAATCCGCGCCACCTGTGCCCTGAGTTCTTGAACCTCACGCGCCTGGCTTTCCGAGCTGGTCTTTTTCTCCTTTCGCCCAGCAGTGTCATAGTATGACGACCATTTTGTCGACAAGCCTTTGCCGGCCACACGACCAGCTGACGTCGGCTTACTGAGCTTATCCTTGTTCTTCATTACATTCAACGCCCTATTTAGAGTGGTGTCCCAAGGGTTGCTCTTAGTCGACCCCGCGCTACTGCTTTCAGTCGCCTGCGGAAGGAATGTGAACCATTTAGAAATTTGGCTTCATTAATTAGAATGCAACCATATGGAGCTAATTACGAGGGGGTGTATTCCTTACCAGAACAAGCTCAAGCGCCCTGGTCTTCGGATCCGTGGTAAGCTCCTTTGTTTTCGGGTCCTTCTTGTACCGGGCCCTGACAAAGTTCCTGGTCTGCTTGTCACCGTATTTATCGAAGAGGGGCGGTAGGCCTTGCTCGGCACGGTCCGCCTCCTCCTTGTCCCATATAGGCTCCGCCACTCTGTAACCGCCGGGACCGAGTGTGTGTTCCCCTAAGTTCAGCTCCCGCATTTCTTTCCCCCACTTACTTGATTCGGAGTTTGCGGTGCTCGAGCAATTGATCTTGAAGTCATTGTAGTCATCTTCGGTGATCGAAGGATTTTTCTCCTTGATCTTCTCATAACTCTCACCTTTCTCGACCATTCTCTTCACATTGCTTTTCCAAGTAGACAGGGCCTTGCTCATCTTCGTGAGGGCAGCATTGTTCACTTTATTCCCTTTGAGGCTTGTGTTTTCAAATTCAGCGGGGAACTTGTATCGTTCGTGCAGCTTCGTGAAGAGGAGGTTGCGCAAATTCCCTCGGTCAGGATGCCTCAGGTTCTCGGTGTTGATCGAGACGGTGCTCCGGAGAATGCACCCGAGCTGAAGCGAGTACCCCTTGACTATTCGTTCGGGCGCCGTTGGATTCCCGTCGGAGTCCACTTCAGTAACTTCCTCCTTGAGGGTGCGGAGCACGGTCGGGCGCCGGTCCTTCCGTTGCCTCTTCGGTTGGCTGCCATCTGTGCGTGCGCCGCCATCATCAGTGGTGGCATCCTCGGCGGCACCATCAGTGGTGGCATCCTCGGCGGCACCATCAGTGGTGGCATCAGTGGGGTCATCCTCGGCGGTACCATCAGTGGTCTCAGGATCGGTGGGGAAGGCGGCGTCCTCATACAAGTGAGGTTGTTCCTCCATCTCCTGGGACAGCATCCAGAATGGCTTGACGCTCGAACCCCCGGCCTCATCGTTGTTGGCCATGTTTCTCTCTAAATAGGAACAAAGTTTGGTCAAAAAGTTGGTTATTGTCAAGGAACAAGATCATGGTCTCATCATTTAGGGTTTGTCGACACCGAGGCATCCTAAAAGCTAAGCTTTTATCATTGAGGGTTTTTCGACGCCGAGGCACCCTAAAAGCCTAAGCTTTCATCATTTCGGTTTTTATCGACACCGAGGCACCCTAAAAGCCATGCATTAGTCACAAGTACGCCGGGCCACTTGATCCTACTTAATTACCTACTAAGATACCCCGGCCCATGCATTAGTCACAAGTACCCCATATGTCCTATTTTTAGCAAAGTCATGCTAAAATTCACGGAAAATTTCAGCATGACCTTTGCTGAAAATAGGACATATGGAGTACCCGAATTTGCCGGAACGGAAGTTAATCGACATTCCGGCAAACTCAAGGGCCTCTCGGGGTACCTGCAAAATCATCACGACACGATGGTCGGAGACAAAACCCAGCAAACAAGCACCACAATGTGCCTCTACTTTCATATGGATGAAAAGGCCACAATGTGCCTCTACTAGCACCACAATCTTAGTTAACTTCTGGGGACATCAGAAAGTTAACATCCGCCTGATTATTATGAGGACTTCACTGCCACTGTTTACTCAAACTTAAGTTAGTAATTAAAAATATAAAATAGGATAACCCAGTGGCAGGACTGTTGGTTGATGTCACAAAAAAGTTGCTAGTCTCAACATGTTCTACAGTTGTTAAAATTATGTTACTGTATTTAGAACAAACTAACGCCACAGAGTATACTAATTCAGGTAGAAGCCATCATTCATAACAAATTTGAATATATGATATTCCAGAAAATAATCTGTCTACAAAATGAGATACATCCCGTTTGAACTACCAAAACTGTAACCAACGTTATTACCTAATTATGAAAGAAGTGCAGTACATATAAATTATTTCATCACTGAGAGGAGATAACCAAAAGTTTCCAAGCAATATGATTAAGAAAATGGGATTTAGGCATCCAAATGCCACAAAAGACCAAATCACAGTTTTAAACCAAGTTACACAAAGAAAATGCACCTAAATAGAGCCATGTGTGCTGGTTACAGTTTTAAACCAAGTCATATGCAAGATTACGTAAAAATTGGAGAGCCATGTCGTTTCTACTGGACCTAAATAGAGCTAGCTGCTGGTGTTGAACAATAAACAGCCACACCACACACTAAGACAAGTAACTGAAATGACTCTCTTTGTATTGTAGTAGAAGAAGAAACGAGAGAGATGCAAGATAGTAGTATATATAGGTGAGTCAACCTATTATTCTAGGCAGCTGCCTTGCTGGTGATTCGGTGTCGTCGCAACTGGATCCCTCCCACTCGACCTGCGATCTTCTACAAGGAAAAACTAGCAGCTCAGTCAAGCACCATATAATTAAACAAGGAAAAAATGTTACTTGGCACAAGTCTAAACGAGAAGCTTGAGGTAGCAGCAGATTGAAGTGATAAAGTGCAAAGGAGAAGCTTGAGCTAGTAAACAATTTCTGAATGTTATAAAGTGGGGAAAGTAAAATAAAATTCACGACTAGTCATGGCAGTAGAAAAGAGATGAGATTTCACAAAACCAGAGCCAAGCATAGTCCAGAATGTCAAATTTTCAGTTAGTTAATTATTACAGTCCTTTGCTAAAAGAGGTGATCCGTCCAAGAAATTTAATACTAGATGCATGCAGTCTATTGAGGATCTTTTAGTGAATGACTAACAACAAGTAGCCGAGCTTGCCCAAGAAAGATTAGATTCAGAAGTGTTGGCTGCTGCTAGTGAATGGAGCTGACAAATCTGAAATAAAGTAACATGACTCCTTGAAATTTGGCCAATATGATAAGTGGCATATTACTCCAGTTAGCGACATATTTTCAGTGATATGGAATTTGGCCGATATGATAAGTGGCATATTACCCTTGGTTGCAAGCTGTTTAAATGGGTGCTGATGCTGTCTAAATGGCCATCAAGCAATATGATAAAAAGGAAATGAACTTAAAATTTATAAGTAGCAATGCACTTTCACTGTTCACTAGCACACAAACAAAACATAGGACATGTGACTACATTTAGATTTCTGACACTCCCAGCAAGGCAGAAATGCAAAGTTCCCAATATGGTTTCTCTAGCGAGGGAAGAAAACTCACCAAGCTGTTTCAGATCCCGCAACCTAGATGAAATGATGCAATGAAATGAACACATAATTAGGCCAACTAGAAAGTTAAAATAGGCAAATGTGCAGCGGCGATTTGGGAAAACTCAAGTCACCTCTGAAATTCCTCTGTATCCACAAATTCACGGGCCAACTGCACATCAGAGGAAGTAATTGTTAGTGAAGAAAAGTGAATAGCTTAAGGAACGGAAATTACCAGAGAAAGTGACTCTTATTACAGATGATGAATAGTTGGGAGTAGAAATTATCTACAGCTTCTATTTCTCAGTAGACATACAGAAAGTTAGTAATAAAAGTTGAACTATTTTTCCATATATATGAAATAGAGAATTAGTGTGATCATTATATACTGACTGATGACTGACCACGCATCCAAGTTAACTGGTTGCAAGACTGAAGATATTCATGGCCATAAATAGAATTGACACATCACCATCTTCTTCTTCTTCCAAAATGGCATCCAACCCACTTCTCATCAACAAGAACAGAGCCTATGACTCTCACCCATGTACTGGTTAGTCAGGTCTATATTCCAAGTTCTAACTGCTATTCTAGACTTACCGTTGCCTTGCATTACAAGTACAAGATTGAGTTCTTGATCTTATGTGCAATCTAGGTGATCAACTGCATGCACCTGCACTATTATGTTCATTCTAAAAAAACAGTATGATCAGCTACTAGTTCGGCAAAGTATTTGCAAAGTCAAACACCAGTCCAGCAAAAATATGTGAACATATGCATCTATAAATAGCAGCTACAAATTGTGTCAGGAACTTATATATGCAAAGTACATCTTAAGTTCTTAGCATCAACAGTGCGCTGCAAAGCACATCCTCATGATACAGTGGAGCTTATATTGTTTTATTAACTTAGATTGCTTGCATTTGAACACCCTCTGACATGGAACAATATTATGCTTCTGTTTCTGAAGGTTGAAAAGATGATTCTAAAGCTGAGGCAGGAGAGCAGGCTGAAAATGGGTTTTAGCATTTAACTTACAAGTAGAAGTAGAACAAACAAATAGAGGGGCACAACGGTCAGTTCAAGGCCAATGTGGTGGAGGGAGAGGAAGGAGGAGGCCGGAGGGGGAGGGAGAGGTGGGGCAGTACCTGAGGAGGCGGAGGAGGCCGGAGGGGACAAGGAGGAGGTCGGAGCGGCGCGGCGGTGGCGCGGACGAGGAGGAGGGCGAGGATGAGGACGACGGGGCGGCGTCGAGGCGTCGGGGCGTCGGGGCGGAGACGAGGACGACGGGGCGGCGTCGAGGCGGCGGGGCAGCGGCGTCGGGAGAGGAGAGGGGAAGGGGATCGAGGGCGAGGGCGAGGGAGAGAGAGGGGATAGGTTTGGGCCGGGGATAGGCGAGGGCGAGGGCACAATACTAATGGCGCACCACCCCTCGATGCGCCATAAGTACATCCACACTAATGGCGCACCTCACCCTGGTGCGCCATTAGTATCTTTTTTTTCTGCTCGAGTCAACAGGTTATCTTCCACCTTACCTGATACACACCAAGTCCCCTCTACTAGCTCGACTGGTCAGCAGCCAGTTCTCACACCAGGAGGTCCTGGGTTCGATTCCCAGGCTCCACAATTTTTTTATAAGACAGTAATAATTTTTTATAAGACAGTAATAATTTTTTATAAGACAGTAATAATTTTTTATAAGACAGTAATATTTTTTATAAGACAGTAATAATTTTTTATAAGACAGTAATAATTTTTTTATAAGACAGTAATAATTTTTTATAAGACAATAATAATTTTTTAAAAATATCATCAAACAGTAATGCCGGTGGAGCGGGGGAGGGTGCGCGGGGTGCGGGGGGCCGGTGGACCGGGGGGTGCTCGGCGGCGAGGGGGACCGGATCTGGCGAGGTGGGATAGCTAGCGATCGAGATGGAGGGGGATCAAGATCGAGTGTCCATGAAATTTAAAAATATTCATGATAGTTCAAAAAGTGCCCATGAAATACAATCGAGAAATGAAGGCTACGATTTAAATACAATCGATCTTAGCTAGCTATCTGTTCACAATCTTCTTGCCCTTCTTTTTCGCAAATGGAGTTCTTCTGTGGAACGGACGTCCTTTAGGTAGGGTGGTCCTGCTTCTTCTTGTGGTGTATGCTGCTACTTCATCATCGTCGTCATGTTCGATTCTCGGGTCGCCGTACTTGTCGAAGTCTTGCTCATTGGCTACTCCATCCATTCCGATGATCTTCCTTTTGCCTCTCCTCACGACAACACGACTGGGCTTTGACGGGTCGGTAATGAAGAAGCATTGGTCCACTTGGGAAGCCAGTACCCATGGCTCATTTTTCGCGGTGACGTTTGCGCCTGCGGTCTTGGATTTGGCTTCGGGTATAACCATGGTGGTGAAATACCGGTCTTCTTTTAGGACGCTCTTGGCCCATCTGACACGGAACATCGGGACCTTCTCTCCAGCGTAGCTCAGCTCCCAGATCTCCTCGATCCTTCCGTAGTATCTGTCCTTGTCGTTACCGGTGTAGGATTCCATCGTTACCCCGGAGTTCTGATAACCATCGCTCTTCATGTCCTTGGCCTCGGTGTAGAATGTGTAGCCGTTGATATCGTACGCCTCATAGGTCATCAGGTTGTGCTCGGCGCCCTGTGACAAGGCGAATATGAGTTGTTCTTCCGCGGAAGAATCCTCATGTAAAGGGTACGACAGAAGCTTCTGCTTGAACCAACGCGTGAAACATGAGTTGTGCTCTTTGAGTATATCTCCGTCCGTCCTCTGTTGGCCTCGGTCATTGTACGTCTTCTTAATAAAGGTTTTGTGCTCTACCACCCAAGGATCGACCACGTCTATGTGTTGTAGCGCGACTAGGTTTGCTCTTTCAAAGTCGGCGAGTCGACCCTCGAAGTCGACATGCATTTCGCGGCGACCCTCACGGTGACCCCATCCAGCGAGCCTGCCGAGGTGCCTGTTGACGGGCAGACCAACGGGGTTCTCGATGCCTAGATAATTCGTGCAGTAGGAGATGCACTCTTCGGTCAGAAAGCCCCTGGCTATGCTTCCCTCTGGACGTGACATGTTGCGAACGTATCCTTTGATGACACCATTCATCCTTTCGAACGGCATCATGCTGTGCAGGAACGTCGGCCCGAGTTGGATGATATCGTCCACGATATGGACCAGCAGATGCACCATAACGTCGAAGAATGCGGGCGGGAAGTACATCTCAAGCTCGCATAGTATCACCACGATCTCTTCCTGTAGCCTTCTGAGTTGCCTCACGCCAACAGACTTCCGAGAGATGACGTCGAAAAAGTTGCATAGGCCAAATAGCGTTTCACGGACGTGCGCGTCCATGATCCCACGGATTGCAACTGGAAGTATCTGCGTCATCAGCACGTGACAGTCGTGAGACTTCATCCCGCTGAACTTCAGCTTCGCTAGGTCTAGGTATCTGCTTATCTTCCCCGCGTAACCGTAAGGAAGTTTTACTCCTACGAGGCAGGTGAAAAACTGCTCGATCTCCTCCTGACTTAGAGTGAAGCACGCGGGAGGGTAGTCATTTCCGGTCTTCTTGGCCTTTTTGCCTTTGCGACGACTTTCCGTGTCCTGCTTCGCCTCATCATCATCATCATCATCATATATAGCGTGAAGCTCCTGCCTGATGCCCATTGATTTCAAGTCTGCCCTTGCTTTCGGCCCATCTTTGGTCCTCTCTGGCATGTTGAGCAGGGTACCAAGCAGACTCTCGCACACGTTCTTCGTGATATGCATGACATCAAGGCTGTGAGGCACACGGTGGATCTTCCAGTACGGCAAGTCCCAGAAAACAGACCTCGTTTTCCATACCTTCAGCAGCGGCTCTGGCGCCTTTCGCTTCTTTCCCGGCTCTGGCGCCTTTTGCTTCTTTCCCGGCAGTGGGCAGTCTTTCCAATTTTTCAACAGCTCGTCTATTTCCTCGCCGCTCCTCGTACGCGGGCGTCCTCGGGGTTCGGTTTCACCATCGAATAGATCCTTGCGTTTTCTCCACGGGTCATCGTCGCGAAGCCACCTTCGATGTCCCATGAACACGGTTTTCGAAGACCCGGGATCTCTATCTAGCTGGCGATACGTTGTGTCATCCATGCACCTGACGCATCCAGAAAATCCGTGGACCACCTGCCCTGCGAGATATCCGTAACCGAGATAGTCGTGCACCGTCGTGAGCAGCGCGGCTCTCATAGGGAAATATTCTTTCTCTGCGGCGTCCCACGTATTGGCTGGCGTTTTCCACAGCGTGTCTAGCTCCTCTTTCAGCAGCCCCAGATATAGATTGATGTCGTTCCCTGGTTGTTTCGGTCCTTCGATTAGCATACTCATGTGAATGTACTTCCTCTTCATGCACAACCAGGGGGGAAGGTTGTACATCC
Organism: Triticum aestivum; assembly: GCF_018294505.1. Taxonomy (NCBI): domain Eukaryota; kingdom Viridiplantae; phylum Streptophyta; class Magnoliopsida; order Poales; family Poaceae; genus Triticum; species Triticum aestivum. The sequence goes on along the minus strand of NC_057802.1, from coordinate 475,915,104 downwards.
ACACAAACACAGGCCAGGTGCTATGTGTGCTTCTCTGGCTGCCAAACGGATTGACTCCATCGGTGCTCGCGCCCAGCACGATGTTCCTTGGATCGTTCCCAAATTCTAGGTCTTCGAAGTTCAACGCTTGCCACTGGCTCGCATCCTTAGGGTGACTCAGCATCTTGTCTTTTTTATCTATCTCCGGATCATTTGCGTCATCTTCTCGCTTCTTCTCCTCCCTATCCGCGTGCCAACGCAGGAGCTTTGCTACCTTAGGGTCCGCGAAATACCGCTGCAGACGAGGAGTGATCGGAAAGTACCACACCACTTTTCGAGGAGCTTTCTTCCTCTTCTTGTATCGAGTGACGCCGCACACCGGACATATGGTAGACTCCGCGTGCTCGTCCCGATAAATGATGCAATTGTTCATGCACACATGGTATTTCACGTGCGGTAAATCCAGAGGACACACGATTTTCTTCGCCTCCTCCAAACTGGTCGGGCACTTGTTCCCCTTGGGAAGACGTTCGTGCCAGAATGACATGTTCTCGTCGAAGCATGCGTCGGTCATTTTGTGTTTTACCTTCATCTCCAGAGCCATGAGCGTTACTTTCAGGCGGGTATCCTCGGGCCTGCATCCTTCATACAATGGAGTAACCGCGTCTAACTCAAGTTGATCCATCTTGGCTTTCTCTCGGGCGGCAGCTCTTGCGTTATCCGTCTGCTTGAGAAGCAGCTCTTGAATATGAGGGTCCTGCACCCAGCCCATCGATGGTCCAGCGTCGTCTGCTCTGCCGGCATCATCATCTTCATGATCATGCCCGTCGTCTGCTCCGGCATCTTCCTCATCATCATGTCCTGCATCTTCTACACGATGACTGTGTACAGCATCACCGTCGTGATCATCTCCTGGGGATTCTTCGTCTTCTCGCCCGCCCGAGCCGCGGTGGTTGTCTTGCTGCCCTTCCTCATTTCTTGCCCGGCCCCCATGGACGACTTCGTAGTCATCTTCATCACCTTGCCACCGATAGCCATCCATGAAACCACGCAAGAGCAGGTGGTCCCGCACCTGCCAGGATTCCGGGTCCGCAATAAGGCTCTTCAGCTTGCATCTTCGACACGGACATCTTATCTCCGTCTCGTTCTTTTGAAGCATCTCGGCCTTCGCGGACCTCAAAAACCTATTCACGATGCCTTCGGTCATCATGCGGACCATGGTCGCCTGCGGGGTAGAGCAAAACGATATTTTAGAACCAAGAAAAAATTTGGCATGACTTTCCCTAAAAATAGGACCAAAAAGAATGCTTAATGCCAAAATTCTCGCCGAAACGGAAATGAATCAACATTCCGGCAAAATATTGGCAACTATCGCATTTCAAATACCGGTACACCTCCAAACACAAACACATATGCAACACCACAAACATATGCAACACCACGAACATACATAGATCTAGCTAGGCCATAAAAAGTGCATGTGCACATTGTTGTAGGGAGAACAACATAAATATAGCTTCCCCCCTTACTTACCTATCAAAACAAGGTAATTTAACCACTTAAATTGAATGAATCTATGGTGGAAATGAGGTGAAAAAGAGGAGGCACCCGAGACAAGGAGGAGGTGGAGAGAATGAAGTGGGGAGAAAGTGAGTGTGGGTAGGAGAGGCTGTCCAAAATATCTTGTTGCTGCCCACTTACTAATGGCGCACCAACTCTAGATGCGCCATTAGTATGTTTGTACAGGCGCACTAGTAAAAAAAAACTTTTTATACTAATGGCGCACCCTGGGCCTGGTGCGCCATTACTAGTTACAACTAGTAATGGCGCACCGCGGGCAGGATGCGCCATTAGTATGTTTGGACAGGCGCACTAGTTAAAAAAAATTTGATACTAATGGCGCACCCTGGTCCAGGTGCGCCATTAGTAGTTTCAACTACTAATGGCGCACTGTCTCCGGATGCGCCATTAGTATGTTTGGACAGGCGCACTAGTTAAAAAAAATTGATACTAATGGCGCACCCCGGGACTGGTGCGCCATTAGTAGTTTCAACTACTAATGGCGCACTGTCTCTGGATGCGCCATTAGTATGTTTGGACAGGCGCACTAGTTAAATTTTTTTTATATACTAATGGCGCACCCTGTGCATGGTGTGCCATTAGTAGTTTCAACTACTAATGGCGCACTTTGTCTGGATGCGCCATTAGTATGTTTGGACAGGCGCACTAGTTAAAAAAAAATTTGATACTAATGGCGCACCCTGGCCCAGGTGCGCCATTAGTAGTTTCATCTCTAATGGCGTGTCAGAAGGTGGTGCGCCATTAGTATATACTAATGGCGCACTGCTTGTGTGGTGCGCCATTAATGTCAATCCCATCTATAGCCCTTTTTCTAGTAGTGCTTACTCCATTGAGCCGGCAGTTTGTAGATAGATACATTCAATATGCATTAGCCCCCAAGTGCCAAGTGTCTTTGCTTGGAAAACGCTTGGAACTTATATAGTAACTGTTCATGCCATAACCCGGAAACTTATACAGGCTGCTGGCAAGAAGCTTGAGGCTGACCTTGCTGATGTCAAGAGCCGGCTGAAGATGCAAGAGATGGAGACCCGGAAGGCAAACGCCAAGTTTGTGTCCAGCATCGCCGCGCAAGAGAAGCTGAAGACAGAGTTCGACGCTGAGCGGAAGGCATGGGCCGAAGAAAAGGCCGCATTGGTGACCCGGGCTGAACAGGCGGAGAAGACTCTCTCCGAGAAGACCGCCGAGCTCTCCGGCCTAAAACGCCAGGTTTCCCAGATGGTGGCCGCCATCTTCGGTAAGTCGCCTTACCGGCTTTCATCAAGTTTAGAATGTTTATACCTCATAATTCATCCTTGTCGCCGGCTTATCTGATTCTGTTAAACAGGTCCCAGAAGTGCCAACCTCAACCAGAGCGTGGTCACCAAGCTGAAGGCCGTGTATACCCTGGTGGAGCAGCTCTACACCGGGTCACAGCGTGCCTTAGTTGTGGTGGCCTTGTCCAACGAGGTGCCGACTCATCTGACAGAAGTCCTACGCCGGCTCGCTGTACTGCCTCAACGGATCCAAGAGCTGCGACGGGCCTCTGCAAGAGCCGGAGCGATCGCCGCGCTGAGCCGGGCCAAGGCATTCCTGCCGGAGTTAGACCCGGACATCGCCCTTGGCTATCCAAGCCTGAAGGAAGACGGCTCAGCTTTCGAACAGAAGGACTTCGCAGCTTGCGTGAAGGCCGTACGCCCGGTGGCCACCCTTATCGGGAACGACACATATCTGACCAAGTACCAGCCGGGTTACAATGCGGAGAATCAGAGGATTCCGATCCCTCGCTATGAAGCCCTCAACTTGATCCCGCCGGCTCGTCAGCACACTTTCGCCCCGGAGATTGACCCGGCCGGGCTAATTGACGAGGAAGCCCAATTCGAAGCTCTCAGCGGCATCGACGGGAAGTCATCAACCTTCCGGGTCTTGGGATCAACCGGAGGAGAAGGAAGAGATGAGCCGGAGACTTCCACCCAGCAAGCGTCTTAACTTCCGCAGCCGGTTTACCAAACAAGGCTCCACCCTTTAAGACTTGATGAGTTTTGTAATAGAGTAGGTGCAACAGTTTATCTCTGCCGTGCCATCGTGCACGTATTAAATGCTGAAGTCTTTTGAAGTTGTCTCTTTGATGTTTCTCCGGGTCATAATCAATCCTTTGTTTTTCTTAACTTCAAAAGAGGTGCCTTTAATTATCCTGCATAGAAAGGCAAATCACAAGTCTCGAGGCGGCTTACCGCCCTGAGAATTATAAGTTTTAGATAACCCGGAATATGAATCAAAAAGGACATGTCTTCAATGATATCCTGAATACAGCCGTAAGAACATACTTAACGGCCTGCAAGCATACTTCCGGTTTAGATAACCCGGGTAATAAGGTTGGTACCTTAATTCCGATTTACTTGTCTTAATGACACCCATTGTGTTCAACTAACACTGTAAACCAAAGTTAAGCCGGCAAAGTGAGACCCGGCCGTACACACTTTGAAATAATCAAACGGAACGTGCCACAAAGCAGAGGAACTTAGGGGCTTCTGGTTCGAATACGACCAAAGACCCGGCCCAAAGGGGTTATGCTAAGATTCGTATACGATCATATAGCCCCCAGTGGGTGTGGCGATGCCAATCAAGAGGGTACCGACAGCTATGTTCTCTTTGGTTCGAATACGACCCATGTTTGAAGAGGAAGCCCCCAAGTGATTTTAAGAATTGTTTAACGACGCTGATTCGAATACGATCCACGTCGGTTCTCAGAGGGGTTAAACTATGATTCAAATATGACCAAAGGTAACCTCCCAATGAGCTCGGCACTTTGCCAATCAAATGGGTATCGACAGCTATGTTCTCTTTGGTTCGAATACGACCCATGTTTGAACAGGAAGCCCCCAAGTGACCTTATTGCTTACGGCTAAATTCGAATACGATCATAAGCCGGATCCTCCTTTAAGTCATCATGTAATCTTGCAATGAAAACAACACGTGCATATTTGGAGGAGAAAAAAGGACAGAGGTCCTGCTTTATTGCTTATCATAATATATACATGGCTGAGAGAAATATGTACACCACGAGAGCCGGTGGCTCAAGTGTAGTAAGGCCGAAGCTGAGCTATGTTCCACGGCCGACGGGTCTCTTCCTCCGACTTACGTGAATCTTTGTGCTCCCGAATATCAATGAGGTAATATGACCCGTTGTGCAAGTTCTTGCTGACCACAAAGGGCCCTTCCCAAGGCGGGGATAGCTTGTGCGCATCAGTTTGATCTTGGATGAGCCGGAGCACGAGATCCCCTTCCTGGAAGACCCTGGATTTAACCTAGCGGCTATGATAACGGCGCAGGTCTTGTTGGTAAATCGCTGAACGGGCTGCTGCCACATCACGCTGTTCGTCCAACAAGTCAAGAGCATCTTGGCGCGCCTGTTCATTATCCGCCTCAACGTAAGCCGCCACGCGAGGTGAGTCATGACGGATGTCACTGGGGAGGACTGCTTCTGCTCCATAAACCATGAAGAAAGGCGTAAAACCTGTATACCTGTTAGGAGTAGTGTTGATGCTCCATAACACGGAGGGCAACTCCTCCACCCAACAACCCGGCGTCCGTTGCAAGGGGACCAAAAGCCGGGGCTTGATACCCTTCAGAATCTCCTGATTAGCTCTCTCAGCTTGACCATTGGATTGAGGATGAGCCACTGAGGAAACATCAAGTCGGATATGCTCTCGTTGACAAAACTCCTCCATGGCGCCTTTGGAGAGATTGGTGCCATTGTCAGTTATAATGCTGTGTGGAAAACCAAAGCGAAAGATCACCTTTTTCATAAACTGAACCGCCGTGGCTGCATCACACTTGCTAATGGGCTCCGCTTCAACCCACTTGGTAGACTTGTCAACTACCACCAAAAGGTGGGTCTTCTTATCCTTGGACCTTTTGAAAGGCCCAACCATATCAAGCCCCCAGACCGCAAAGGGCCAAGTGATTGGGATCATCCTCAGCTCCTGAGCCGGCACATGAGCCCGTCGTGAGAACCTCTGGCAACCATCACATTTACTGACCAAGTCCTCCGCATCAGCATGAGCCGTCAGCCAATAAAAACCATGGCGAAAAGCCTTGGCCACAAGAGACTTTGAGCCGACGTGATGGCCACAATCCCCTTCATGGATCTCACGCAAGATCTCTTGACCTTCCTCAGGGGAAACACAACGCTGAAATGCCCCCGTAACACTGCGGTGATGCAACTCCCCATTGATAACAATCATTGACTTAGCCCGCCGGGTTATTTGCCTGGCCAAAGTTTCATCCTCAGGCAACTCGCCCCGGGTCATGTAAGCCAGATATGGCATTGTCCAGTCTGGTATGATATGGAGAGCCGCCACCAGTCGTGCCTCCGGGTCAGGGACAGCCAAGTCTTCCTTTGTGGGCAACTTAACAGAAGGGCTATACAGGACGTCCAGGAAAGTGTTGGGCGGCACCGGTTTTCGCTGAGAGCCCAGCCGGCTTAAAGCATCCGCCGCCTCGTTCTTCCTGCGATCGATGTGTTCCACTTGATAACCCTGAAAGTGCCCAGCAATAGCATCAACCTGGCGGCGATAAGCCGCCATGGGAGGGTCCTTGTAATCCCACTTTCCTGATACTTGTTGAGCCACCAAGTCTAAGTCGCCGAAGCACCTTACCCGGCTTAAGCTCATCTCTTTAGCCATCCGAAGACCATGGAGCAAGGCCTCGTACTCAGCCGCGTTGTTAGTACAAGGAAACAGCAACTGTAGCACATAATGAAACTTGTCACCTTTAGGGGAAGCCAACGCGACTCCAGCCCCCGAGCCCTCCAACTGCCTGGACCCATCAAAGTGGATAGTCCAATATGTGTTGTCCGGCTTCTGCTCGGGCACTTGTGACTCTGTCCAGTCATTGATGAAATCCACCAAGGCCTGAGATTTAACAGCAGTGCGTGGCACGTACTTGAGACCATGAGGTCCAAGCTCTATAGCCCACTTAGCTGCTCTCCCTGTGGCCTCTCTGTTTTGAATGATATCACCAAGAGGGGCAGAACTGACCACAATGATGGGATGACCCTGAAAATAATGCTTAAGTTTCCGGCTCGCCATGAACACACCGTAAAAAAGCTTCTGCCAATGCGGATACCGCTGCTTGCACTCAATGAGCACTTCGCTGACATAATAAACCGGCCACTGAACCGGATGCTCCTTACCCTCCTCCTTGCGCTCCACCACCATAGCCACACTGACGGCTCGTGTGTTCGCCGCCACATATAATAATAAGGGCTCCTTATCAACCGGAGCAGCAAGGACTGGAGGCTCTGCCAGCTGCTTCTTCAAATCCTCAAAGGCAGTATTAGCTGCATCATTCCAGACAAAGTTATCAGTTTTCTTCATCAACTGATATAATGGCATGGCCTTCTCACCCAAACGGCTTATAAACCGGCTTAAAGCAGCGATGCGACCCGCCAAACGCTGAACGTCATTTATACACGCCGGCTTAGCCAGGGAGGTGATGGCCTTGATCTTCTCCGGGTTAGCCTCAATGCCTCTGTCAGAAACCAAAAAACCCAAGAGCTTGCCTGCAGGGACACCAAAGACACACTTGGCCGGGTTAAGCATCATCTTGTAGACCCGGAGATTATCAAAGGTTTCCCTTAAATCATCTATCAGGGTTTCCTCTTTTATGGACTTAACCACAATATCGTCCACATAAGCGTGAACATTGCGCCCAATCTGTTTATGAAGACAGTTCTGTACACAACGCTGGTAAGTCGCCTGTGCACACTTAAGTCCAAAGGGAGTGATGAACGCCGTCTTCTCCTGGTCCTTAACTGCCATCTTAATCTGATGATATCCGGAATAAGCATCCAAGAAACTTAAGCGCGCGCAACCTGCCGTAGCATCAATGATTTGATCAATACGGGGGAGGGCAAAAGGATCAGCCGGACACGCCTTGTTTAAGTCCGTGTAATCCACACACATCCGCCAAGTGCCGTTCTTCTTGAGTACGAGCACCGGGTTAGCTAACCACTCTGGGTGAAAGACTTCAACAATAAACCCGGCCGCCAAGAGCCGGGCCACCTCTTCACCAATAGCTTTCCGCCTCTCCTCATTGAACCGCCGAAGGAACTGCCTGACCGGCTTAAATTTCGGATCAACATTGAGAGTGTGCTCAGCGAGTTCTCTAGGTACACCTGGCATGTCAGAAGGTTTCCATGCGAAGATGTCCCTATTCTCACGGATGAACTCGATGAGCGCGCCTTCCTATTTTGGATCCAGATTGGCACTGATGCTAAATTGCTGAGATGAGTCTCCTGGAACGAAATCAACAAGTTTAGTCTCATCAGCCGACTTAAATTTCATTGCCGGCTCATGCTCCGTAGTCGGCTTTTTTCAGAGAGGTCATATCTGTTGGGTCAACATTGTCCTTGTAAAACTTCAACTCCTCTGTTGCACAAACAGATTCTGCATAAGCTGCATCGCCTTCCTCACACTCCAGGGCCACTTTCCGGCTGCCATGAACCGTAATGGTCCCCTTCTGACCCGGCATCTTGAGCTGTAAGTACACATAACACGGCCGAGCCATGAACTTGGCGTAAGCCGGCCGCCCAAATATAGCATGGTACGGGCTTCTTATCTTAACCACCTCAAAGGTCAATTTCTCCACCCTGTAGTTGTTCTCATCTCCAAAGGCCACTTCCAATTCGATCTTGCCGACTGGATAAGCCGACTTACCAGGTACCACACCGTGGAAAATAGTGTTGGACTGGCTGAGGTTCTTATCAATCAACCCCATACGACGGAACGTCTCATAATAGAGGATGTTGATGCTGCTGCCTCCATCCATAAGCACCTTAGTGAACTTATATCCTCCCACCTGAGGAGCCACCACCAGGGCCAAGTGACCCGGATTATCCACCCGTGGAGGGTGATCCTCCCTACTCCACACTATACGCTGCTCAGACCACCGCAAGTAGCGCGGAACCGCCGGCTCAACAGCATTCACAGCCCTCTTATGAAGCTTCTGATCTCGCTTGCACAGACTAGTGGTAAACACATGATACTGTCCACCGCTAAGCTGCTTTGGATTGGTCTGATAACCCCCCTGCTGCTGTTGATGACCCTGGCCAGACTGTTGATTAAAGCCCCCTTGACCGTTCTGAGGACCAGAATTTGAGCCGCCGCCCGGGCCATGAAAGCCGCCGGCGCCTGAGCCGCCGCCCGGGCCATTGTAATTCTTAAAGGCCTTCATGATTGCACAGTCCTTCCATAGATGAGTCGCTGGCTTCTCTCTAGAGCCATGCCTTGGACAAGGCTCATTCAACAGCTGCTCCAGCGTCGGGCCTGACCCGCCGCCTCGGGGAGGGGGTCTCCCCTTGCGTCGCTGGTTATTACCTTGTGAGCTGGCGTTGGCTACAAACTCTAGGCTGCCATCTGCTTTGCGCTTGCCTCCTCCTTGGTTCCCCGGGTTATGTTGAGGACCCTTGCCATTGCCATTCTTCTTTCCCTTCCCTGTCCTTTCATCATCTGAAGGGGGATCCTTGGTACCATCAGAATCGGCGTACTTGACAAGAGCCGCCATTAGTGTACCCATATCACTGCAGTCGCGCTTAAGCCGCCCGAGTTTCATCTTCAGGGGCACAAAGCGATAATTCTGCTCCAGCATTAAAACTGCTGAGCCGGCATCCATCTTGTCTGACGAGTGTATGATCTCCTTAACCCGGCGAACCCAATGCGTCGTAGATTCACCCTCCTGCTGCTTACAGTTAGTCAAATCCACAATTGACATAGACTGCCTACAGGTATCTCTGAAGTTTTGGATGAACCGGGCTTTCAGCTCAGCCCAAGACCCAATGGAATTTGGTGGTAGCCCTTTCAACCAAGTGCGGGCAGTCCCATCTAACATCATGGTGAAATACTTAGCCATGGCCGCCTCACTGACCTCCAGCAGCTCCATAGCCATCTCATAACTCTCGATCCAGGCTGCAGGCTGTAAGTCTACTGTGTAATTAGGCACCTTCCTAGGGCCTTTGAAGTCCTTGGGTAGACGCTCATTGCGGATAGCTGGTACTAAACAAGGGACACCCCCAGTCCTGGTGGGGATACCCACGTCGACGGAAGTCATCGGATAAGCCGGGGGGGTCTGGTAAGCCGTCAATTGAGGCACCTGCTCCGCCTCTTGCCGCGCTCTGTCCTGGTTTGCTGCGTGAAAGGCTCCGTTATGAACCGGGCCATGGCCAGGGGGCGGGTCATGGCGTCGGACGTTACTTGAGCCGGTTGCTGAGACCATGTGTCGGCTGTAACTCGGGCTCTGGCCTGGACGAGGGGTCGAGTGGATCCTGTCCCGGCTGTAGGAGTACGCCTCTTGCTGCGCCAGTGCTGTCTGAAGGAGTTCCCTGACCCGGCGGGTTTCAATAGCCGTCGGAGAGTCGCCGTCAACTGGGAGAGCCGCCAGCCGTGCTGCCGCAGCGACCATGTTCTCCAGCGGGTTATTATAATGACCCGGGGGTATTGGCATGTACTGAGGCGGGGCAGGGGGCACCTGGGGAGGCCCCATCACTCGTGGCTGAATAGGGGCTCCAGACCCGGGCACTATGACCCCTGGCGGGTTACTACACCCTGCACCTGGCGTGTTGAAGAGGTTGCGTGGATCGTAAACCGGAGGGAGTCGAGATTGGGTCTTTTGATGCCTCCTTCTCATGACCTCATTGGACGCGTTCTGATCCATCGTGAGTTGGAAGGACTGCGCCTGGATCAGCTGAGTTTGGACATCGAGAGCCGCCCTCTCCGCAGCCAGCCTGATCCCTTCCGCTGCAAGATCCTCTTTAGCTTTCACTAGATCCAATTTTAACTGTGCCACCTCCGCATCATGCTGAGCTTGATCTGCCGGGTCAACCGTGGCGGTTAACAGGGCCGTCATCTTGTCCGTGAGATCCATCAGCACCTGAGCCGGAGAAGGCACCGGGTTTCCCGCTCCAGCAGCGGGGTTCTGAACAGGCTGCGCACCGGCCATAAAGATTCCAACCCGGCTTGGCGGCTCAAATAGGTCCGGAATACTGTCACCATCAGAACAACCCATGAGCCTGCCATCGTGAAGTTGATACAACGAGTTTGACTCATCGGTGGCCGACTCGCCGTCAGAACCGGCGGCCGTCTCATCACCAGATCCAAATCGATCAGAGAGTCCTCCATGGATACACCCCACAAAAGCATGCCTTAAGGCAGGCCGGGCCCGGGCGGGTCGCGCACGCTGAGCCGTCTCGACGTGATCGGCGCAGAGACCCGGCTCAAGGCCCGGCTCACCAATCTTGCCAATGAAAACATGAATTCCGCCGAAGGGGACCCGGTACCCGTACTCAATTGAGCCGGCGTCGGGGCCCCAGTTTGCATCGTCGATGTAGAGCTTGCCGCGACGACTCTTAGTCATCCGGCCCACAGCGTATCCCTTGAGCCCTTCGAAGTTGCCCTTCAAGAACTCAAATCCACCGTGCGCTGGCCCCACGGTGGGCGCCAACTGTCGTGGAATTGTCACGGCAGATGTCCTCGAGCTAGGACTTAGTCGTGGAGCCATCGCAGCTAGGAAGCTTGAAGGGGTTAATGCGGGACAAAGAACACGAGGGTTTATACTGGTTCGGCCCCTTACAGTGAAGGTAAAAGCCTACGTCCAGTTGAGGTGGTATTGATTAGGGTTACGATCATCAGGGAGCTAAACTGCTATGCCCGGCTCTCGATGAGATTATTCTTCTCCCTAAACTGCTGCCGGGTCGTCCCTTTATATAGGGAGGCTGACGCCCAGCAGCTCTCAGAGTCCCAGCCGGCTCATAAGAGTGTCCGGCTCGGACTCTCAGCTATTCTTGCCTTACACTACAAGTTCTACCATGACAATGATTGTAACTACGGGCCTTAAGCCATATCCGGGTCTTAAGCCCATCTTTGGCCCACCGTCTTTAAGCTTGGCTCCGGGCTTCTGGCAATGACCATATGAGTAACCCGGCCCCTCCTGGCGGGTGACTCTAAGGTCTATATCCTCAACAACTCCCGTGAGAGAATTTACTTGGGTCCTCCTCGGCGCATGCCTGGAAACATACTTGATCCTTTTTCCCTCCGGGGTGGTGAGTAGAATTGACCTACTAGCACAGTCAATGTTTCCTCCATACTTCGATAGCCAATCCATTCCTAGTATCACATCCAATCCTTGTGACTCCAAAATTATTAGGTCTGAGGGGAAAACATGGCTACCAATGGTTAAGGGTAACCGATCCACCATCGGCTAGCCATATACTCTGCACCTGGTGAGCTTACTAACAAGGGTGTCCTAAGGGCTACAGTGGGTAACTTAAACTTGTCCACAAATCCCCTTGAAATGTATGAATGCGATGCACCAGTATCAAATAGAACAAGAGCGGTAAATGACTTAACCAAAAACTTACCGATAACTGCATCTGGCTGCTCTTCAACCTCCTCCATGTTCACGTGGTTCACTTGTCCCCTGTTGAAAGGGTTGGGCTTCTTCCCAGAGCTTCCATTGCCATTACCATTCTTTTCTTCAGAACATTCAGTGGCGTAATGTCCAGTCTTCCCGCACTTGAAACAAGTAATGTGACTTAGATCCTTCTTGGCAGGCGTTGCTGGGTTAGAGCGGTTCTGATTGTTGCCTGCTCCATTCCCATTTCCATTCTTGGGGCCACTGTGGTTATGCGAACTTCCCCCATTGTGGGTACTCCATGGTTATGGGTAAATCCTCCCGAGTTCGGGGTGAAACGAGGCTTCTGCTGAGCTCATGAATTGTACTTCCCCTGTCCATACTTCCTCTTGCAGCTCTCAATCTGCTGCTGCTTCCCTTCAATCATAAGAGCCCTGTCTACCAACTCCTGATAGTTAGCGAATGTCGCTACCATCAACTGCATGCTCATCTCATCATTCATCCCTTCCATAAACTTCTCCTGCTTCGCGGCATCTGTGGCCACATCATCTGGGGCATAGTGAGCTAACTTACTAAACTCATCCATGTACTGCCCCACAGTACGATTTCCCTGGCGCAAGTTGCGAAACTCACGCTTCTTCATGTTCATAGCTCCAGTTGAGACATGTGCAGTGCGGAATGCTTGCTGAAACTGATCCCAAGTGATATTGGCTATAGGAAAAGTGGTTGTGTAATTCTCCCACCATGAGGCTGTTGGTCCATCCAATTGGTGTGCAGCAAAACACACCTTCTCTGCATCTGTGCAACCTACGGTGGTCAACTCCCTTCCAATCCTGCGTAGCCAGTCATCAGCAACTATTGGCTCGGTGCTACAGGAAAACACCGGCGGCTGCAACCTCAGAAAACGAGCTAAGTTGTCAACTGGAGGTGGTGGTGGCGGGTTGTTGTTGTTGCCTTGATTCTGGAATAATATCTGCATCAAGGCATTCTGCTGCTGGATCAACTGGGTGATCTCCGGTGGGAAGACAAATCCGGTGTCACATCTCGGAGGCATCTGATGGGTTTAGAGGGGAGAGATTAGAATAGAATGAGGTCTAGTGAGAAAGCACTACCCATATGCACATGAGACAAACACATCATATCACACCAAATCAATTCAATCAAGGGCATACAATCGGTCTAGAACTATCGTTACAAAAGTGCTCGGACTACTACTATATACATGGGGAAAACTACTAATCATATGGTGGTCATCTAGAAATTTTGATCGGTGGAAGACTCCATGATATCCGCTCCAGCTTTGTCTTCATAATCATCATCACTATCGCCGGGGTCGGAATCGGTGTCGTCGATGATGATGTAGTCTTCAGAACGAATGCCCTTGGGTTGGTCGTCTTCTCCTCCTGGCGCGGGGTCTCCCATGAATACTCCTAGCTTCCTTGTCAGGTCGTCATTCTTCTCCACGAGTATTGCGATTTCCTCATCATATCTGTTGCGTGTAGACTTGAGTTCCTCTTCTAGCTCCATGTTCCTGGTCAACGCCTTCTTCAAATCTATCATGCTTGCGCACATCTGGTTCTCCTGTCGGCGAATGTGTTGGTTTAACTCCTGGATGAAAGCTTCAATGGACCTGTCCCTCCTGGTGCTGATCATCTCCCATTGCTCATCTCGGCACCCACATATCTGGTAGATAGTGTCCTTAAGTTCCTTGTGGTAAACTTCGCCAATGCATCCCATGGCGATGTGGGCTGCCATGCTCTTTCCTAAACTCCAGGTTGGAGCATCAAAGGAAAACTCTATGGGCTCAGTGACTGGCGTGAATGTCCTTCCTGGAACTTGAACTCAAATCATCCAACGCTCCTCTTCTGGTAAAGTGGCGGTGTAGGTCCCGGTGAAGCTTGGTATTCCGATGTTCACGTACCTAGTGAATTCTTTCAAGTGTCGTCCAAAGGGTGTGTCTTCATCCGGTTGAGCAAACTTGTTCCTTGAGTCCGCCATCCTAAAGAGTAGAAAATGGAGAGGAGTCAGAAATGAGTAAAGAAGAGTGACCTATGGCTTATCTTAGTGGTCGTGTCCTACAATCAGTGTGTGCTCTGATACCATCTTGTAGTGATCCAACCTCAAACGGTCTAATCTCTGTGCTTAAGTGTCATTCCAGGAAGGCTTGGAAGATAAATGAGTCCATCAACTCCAACGGCATAGCTGAGTGCACGACAACGACCTAGCGCACCTTACTCTTCGTCTGAAAAGTCTGCAACATGATATGTTGCAGCCCGAAACGGGTCAGCACATGGAATACGCTGGCAATGTAACACAATAGAGCAATGAACAGATAAATGCTATCACTACATGCATATATGGCTGGTGGAGGCTCTATGGTTGCAATGTTTTGCGAAAAGCCAATTTTTCCCTACAACAAAGGAATATATTTTATTTAACTATCATGGTGGTTGAAACATTGAGAAGGTTCCTCCAACTCAATCCCAATTAGAAAGTAATTAGCAACCCAACAAATTAATTTAGAGTGATGAGATCAAATCAATAATTCAAGTAGCAGATACTCAAGATGTGAATAACCGGGGACACGGCTAACCATGATTAGTTTGTACACTCTGCAGAGGTTTGCGCACTTTTCCACACAAGACTTGATCTCCTCCGTTGGATTTCTCGCAGTACATGGTGTTTGAGAAACGGATGACCGAGACACAGTCTTTCAGAAGCATTAACTCTAACCCTGGGTAGACAGTACCAACCTACATCCCCTACATCTGCTAGCCTACCACTGGAAGAGGTCATGCAACCTACTCAACTATGCTAGAGCCCATAATAGCTTGTGGCTGCACACGGAGGTTTCCAGCATGAATAATCTTATGATCCCTTTGAGCCTGGGTGGCAAGCCGTAGGATGATCACACGGGTCCTCCGGGATATCCTAGGACAACACTGGGTTCTCCAGGTGCCCGCAACCAATCCACCCAGATGTGTATTTAAGTAGCCACCTTAAGTAAACCATTAATTAACAATCTCACATCTGTCATGGATACACTCAAACCCAATCCACGTCTACGAGCATAGCATGGCAATATAAGCATAGCGTAGAAGTAACTCCCAAGGGTTTGATAATAAAAGGACAATAGGTTCTACCTCATCATCTACTTCCCAATACCCACAAGTTAATCACATCCTAACCATGCAATGTTTGAGGATTGTAGCTAATGCATAAAAATTGGGTATGAAAAGAGTATGATCAATGTGTTACTTGCCTTGCTGACGATCCGCAAATCCTAGAGACTCGTCGTAGCACGCTTCGCACTTCGGGAATTCTATCGCAAACAAACAGTAGCATACATAAGCACTCAAGCAACAATGCACGGGTAAAACCCAAATAAGAAGATCGAATCTGAAAACTCAACTGAAGAGATTCAATCTGCAAAAAGAATCAATCGAATCGGAGCCAGGGAACTGAAACTACGGTCAAAAGAACTTCGAATTCAAATCTTCTTGAAACCAAATTTTAAATTGTAAAAACTTTGTTCAAGTTGATTAAACAGAAAGAGGGGCTCGAGACAAAGATTTTGGCGTTGATTTCACTGGATTTGGAAAAACGGTTAAGAAACGGCGAGGGTTTGAAGATCAGGGGCTAATCTGTGATAAAAATAATCACGGATAGGTCCCTGGCCGAAAATAAAATAAAAAGAAAAGCCTAACGAACGAACGTTCGCTAACAGAACCAATCTAACGAAAATCGTTCACTAACAGATCTAAACGAACGAACGTTCGTCAAATAAACTAAACCGAAAAGAAACCGAAATAAAACCCGATCTAAAAAATCGATCTAGGGTTTTTACCGAAAACAAAACCAACAAAAACCGGCGCGAAAACTGGCGGGGCGAACTCCGGTGGTATCCGCGCCGGCGGCGCGGGAGGCGGCGGGCGGCGGCGTGCGCGGGCGGCGGCGTGGGCGGCAGGCGGCAGCGCGGGCGACGGCGGGTGCGGCGGCGGCGGCGCGCGGTGCTAGGGTTAGGGTTCGGGGTGGCGGCGGCTGGCCCTCGGGGCACCTCGGGCTTATAAAGCCTGAGCTCGGACGAGTCCGGCTGGGGCACGGCCCGTTAGGTCGGTTGACTTTTTTTAAACAGATTCCGCCGAAAAATCCTAAATAAATGTAAAAAAGAAAATCCTAAAAATGCCAAAAACAATTTTCACCGTCTAAATGGAATATTTAGAACAAAGTGAACATTTTCTTGGCCTAAAATGAAATTTCAAAATAATGCATATTTATCTAATTCAAATAAAATAGCAATAAAATCCAAATAAAATTATTTATTTGATTTTAACATTTTTTCTCCAATATTTCATTTATTTTGGAGAAGTCATATTATCCCCTCTCATATATTTTAATTAGAAATATTTTTGGAGAGAAAAATAATTAAAACCAAAAGTGATCCTTGTTTCGATATTTGAGAAAATTCCAATATGAAAATCGTGAAATCCCCAACTCTCTCCGTGGGTCCTTGAGTTGCTTAGAATTTTGAGGATCTCAAAACAAAATGCAATAAAATATGATATGCATGGATGACCTATGTATAACATTCTAAATCGAAAATTTGGGATGTTACATTAAGGCTGCTACTAAACTTCGTAGGTCGACCAGGACATGTATTGCTCCTGAATGGTGTGGTAATCCTGTCATGGGCGTCATGTTGTTAGACAACAATGAACCTATGAACTATGAGGAAGCGATGATGAGCCCAAACACCAAAAAATGGCTAGAGGCCATGAAATCCGAAATAGGATCCATCTACGAAAACCAAGTATGGACTTTGGTGGACTAACCAGGTGACCAAAAGGCCGTTGAGAACAAATGGATCTTTAAGAAGAAAAGAGACGATGATGGTAATGTCACCATCTATAAAGCATGACTTGTCGCAAAAGGTTTTGAGCAAGTTCAAGGGGTTGACTATGAGAAACTTTCTCACCCGTAGTGATGCTAATGTCTGTTAGGATTATGTTAGTGATTGCTACGTTTTTTGATTATGAAGTCTCGCAGATGGACGTCAAAACTGTGTTCCTTAATGGTCACATTAAGGAGGAGTTGTATATGATGCAACCCGGAGTTTTTGTCAATCCTAAGGATGCTAATAAGGTATGCAAACTTCAGCGATCCATTTATGGACCGAGGCAAGCATCCCGGAGTTGGAATCTTACTTTGATGAGGTGATCAGTTTGGATTTATCCAAACTTATGGAGAAGCTTGTATTTACAAGAAGGTTAGTGGGAGCACTGTAGCATTTCTAATACTATATGTGGATGACATATTATTGATTGGAAATGATTTAGAACTTCTTGAAATCATATAGGGTTATTTGAATAAGAGTTTTTCAATGAAATACCTTGGTGAAGTAGCTTACATATTGGGCATCAAGATCTATAGAGACAGATCAAGAAACCTGATAGGACATTCAAAAAGTACATAGCTTGACAAAGTTTTGAAGAAGTTCAAATTGGATCAGTCAAATAAGGGTTCTTGCCCATGTTGCAAGGTAAGAAGTTGAGTAAGACTCAATGTCCAGCTACGGCAGAAGAAAGAGAAAAGATGAAAATGTCTCATATGCCTCAACCATAGGCTCTATCATGTATGTCATGTTGTGTACTAGACCTGATATGTGCCTTTCCATTAGTTTGACTGGTAGGTACCAAAGTGGTCGAGGAGTGGAACACTGGACAACTGTCAAAAATAACCATAAGTTTCTAGAGAGTACTAAGGAAATGTTTCTCATTTATGGAGGTACGAAGAGCTCGTCATAAAGGGTTACGTCAATGCTAGCTTCAAGACTGATCTGGATGACTCAAAGTTTCAATCCGGATACGTATTTATTTTGAATGGTGGAGCAGTCAGCTGGAGTAGCTCCAACCTGAGTGTTGTATAAGCATCTTCAACAAAAGTGGAATATGTAGCTACTTCGGAAGCGACGTAGGCAGGAGTTTGGATGAAGGAGTTCATATCCTAACTAGGTGTGGTAACTAGTGCATTGGATCCCATGGCTATCTATTGTGAAAACACTGGTGCCATAGCCATTGCCAAGGATCCAAGGTCTCACAAGAAAACCAAGCATATCAAACGCCCCTTTAACTCCATCCATGACTGCGTCTACAGATTTGCAAAGTTCATATAGATCTGAATGTTGCATACCCATTGCCTAAACCTCTTCCACGAGAAAAACATGATCAACACCAGAACTCTATGGTTGTTAGATTTGTAACAATGTAAACTAGATTACTGACTCTAGTGCAAGTGGGAGACTGTTGGAAATATGCCCTAGAGGCAATAATAAATTTGTTATTATCATTTTGCTTGTTCTTGGTAAGTTCTTATTCTCCATGCTATAATTGTATTAACCGGAAACTCAAATACATGTCTGGATACATAAACAAATACTGTGTCCCTAGTAAGCCTCTACTACACTAGCTCATTAATTAAAGATGGTTAAGGTTTCCTAACCATGGACATGACTTGTCATTTAATAATGAGGTCGTATAATTAGGAGAATGATGTGATGGACAGACCCAATCATAAGCTTAACATATGATCATCTCACTAAGTTTAAATTGCTACACTTTCTTAATGTCAAGTACTTGTTCCTTAAGCCATGAGATCATGCCACTCCCTAGTACCGGAAGAATGCTTTGTGGGCATCAACCGTCACTTCATAACTGGGTGATCATAAAGTTGCTCTTCAGGTATCTCGGAAGGTACTAGTTGGGTTACATGGTTCAAGAATGGGATTTGTCACTCCATGTGACGGAGAGATATCTATGGGCCCTCTCGGTAATACAACATCCTAAGTAGCTTGCAAGCATGTGACTAATGTGTTTGGTCACGGGGTATTGTATTACGGAACGAGTAAAGAGAACTTGCCGGTAGAGAGATTGAACTAGGTATGGTGATACCGGCGATCGAATCTCAGACAAGTAACATATCACCAGACAAAGGGAATTGTATACGACATTATTTGAATCCTTGACATCATGGTTCAACCGACGAAATATCTTCGTGGAATGTGTGGGAACCATTATGGGCATTGATTAGTGATATATTTACACTCATTTCACCTTTGTTTAAACCGAGATATTTCAATTAAAAAGGTATATTCTCTCCTATATTGGTACTAATGACTAATGAATGCAAAGGATTCCACAAATCCTCTCTTTGATGTGTTTCCCAGGAAATTGGCTAAAAAGGGAAGAAATCATGTGCGGAAATGGATTGGAAGGCGAATGGAGGAAGAAGGAATCACCAAGAGAGATCAGCACGAAGACAGCACAAGAGATGGTGTTCCATACAGGCGTGAGCGCTCGTATGACATGAATTCCAAGGCAGATCATCCAACCCAACAACTTCCGTTAAAGGGACCCCATCGTAATGTCAACAGGGAGACTAGCACAGAAGCCGGAACCTCTTCATCATCATCCTCATCCTCAAACCCTAGCAGCCACCATCTCCATAGTCATCTCCACCACCACCATAGTGCTCATCCATCCCATTCATACTTGTAATCATGCATCGTACAAAGCATCCATTGTAAAACATATTGTAATAAATCAATCTCAAGATGTGTTCTTCAATGTTTTCTTCCGAGATCTGATCTCCATGTGTGAGTAGTTCGGTAAGGTATGGGTTGAGGCATAAGCCTTGCAACCCGAGGTATTTGTTGAGGGGGTCAATGAAAGCCTTTGATATAACGTCCCGT
The DNA here is from genome assembly GCF_018294505.1 of Triticum aestivum. NCBI lineage: Eukaryota > Viridiplantae > Streptophyta > Magnoliopsida > Poales > Poaceae > Triticum > Triticum aestivum. Next base: position 475,895,411 of record NC_057802.1, on the reverse strand, counting down.
ATGTGTGAAATAAAATTGTTCCGTAAAGATGTCTCTTGTCTTTTCCGCGATCTTCATCCCAGCAGGTACCCAGGATCATTTAGATCGAGCACCGGTGAGGCCAGGAGCAAGGAAATTGTGAAGTGTTATACTGAATACCGGTGACAGTAAGGTTCAGTAGGGTAACATGGATCCTATCCTTGGGGAGAAATGAGGTGTAGTCATTAAACGCCCAAAGCTCTTGTTTGATTTCATTATCTTAATTATCGAGACAACCCCGCATGACAGATAGGGCCTGCAGTAGGAAAATTGATTCTTGATGCATGACTCGTGCCGGTCAAGATGTTATTTGGACACATCCCCCACTTCGATCCGTGACAAGCACATCTCGACAAGTGACTTCCAGCGCAGAAACTAATATCTTATTTGATCCCATCGCAAATACAAGGTTGTAAGCAAAAGACCTCATATTTGTACCTCTTTTTATTATAAGTGTTTAAATCACTATTTGCTTGTTGATCCGGTCAAAAGCTAGATTTGAAACTTTGACAAAATCTTGCTAGAGACCATCGCTTCAAGGGAATCCTCCTCTCGTGGGTTTGATTACCCAGGGTAACCTCTAGGGAAATAGGTGCGGGATTGATGACCCACAAGTATAGGGGGTCTATCGTAGTCCTTTCGATAAGTAAGAGTGTCGAACCCAACGAGGGGCAGAAGGAAATGATAAGCAGTTTTCAGTAAGGTATTCTCTGCAAGCACTGAAATTATCGTAACAGATAGTTTTGTGATAAGGTAATTTGTAACGGGTAACAAGTAACAAAAGTAAACAAGGTGCAGCAAGGTGGCCCAATCCTTTTTGTAGCAAAGGACAAGCCTGGACAATCTCTTATATAAAGGAAAACGCTCCCGAGGACACATGGGAATTATCGTCAAGCTAGTTTTCATCATGCTCATATGATTCGCGTTCGTTACTTTGATAATTTGATATGTGGGTGGACCGGTGCTTGGGTACTGCCTTTCCTTGGACAAGCATCCCACTTATGATTAACCCCTCTCGCAAGCATCCGCAACTACGAAAGAAGAATTAAAGTAAACCTAACCATAGCATGAAACATGTGGATCCAAATCAGCCCCTTACGAAGCAACGCATAAACTAGGGTTTAAGCTTCTGTCACTCTAGCAACCCATCATCTACTTATTACTTCCCAATGCCTTCCCCTAGGCCCAAACAATGGTGAAGTGTCATGTAGTCGACGTTCACATAACACCACTAGAGGAAAGACAACATACATCTCATCAAATATCGAACGAATACCAAATTCACATGACTACTTATAACAAGACTTCTCCCATGTCCTCAAGAACACGTAACTACTCACAAATCATATTCATGTTCATAATCAGAGGGGTATTAATATGCATAAAGGATTTGAACATATGATCTTCCACCGAATAAACCAACTAGCATCAACTACAAGGAGTAATCAACACTACTAGCAACCCACAGGTACCAATCTGAGGTTTGGAGACAAAGATCGGATACAAGAGATGAACTAGGGTTTGAGAGGAGATGGTGCTGGTGAAGATGTTGATGGAGATTGACCCCTCCCAATGAGAGGATCGATGGTGATGACAATGGTGATGATTTCCCCCTCCCGGAGGGATGTTTCCCAGGCAGAACAGCTCTGCCGGAGTCCTAGATTGATTCCGCCAAGGTTCCGCCTCGAGACAGCGGCGCTTCGTCCCGAAAACTTCTTCTGTATTTTTTCTAGGGCAAAAGACTCCTTATACCATAAGATGGGCATCGGGGGCCTGCCAGGTGGCCCACGAGGCAGGGGCGCGCCTAGGGGGGTAGGGCGCGCCCTCCACCCTCGTGGACGGTGGGTGGCCCCCCTCTGGTGCTTTCTTCGCCCAATATTTTTAATATATTCCAAAACTGACTTTCGTGGAGTTTTAGGACTTTTGGAGTTGTGCAGAATAGGTCTCTAATATTTGCTCCTTTTCCAGCCCAGAATTCCAGCTGCCGGCATTCTCCCTCTTCATGTAAACCTTGTAAAATAAAAGAGAAAAGGCATAAATATTGTGACATAATGTGTAATAACAGCCCATAATGCAATAAATATCGATATAAAAGCATGATGCAAAATGGACGTATCAGGGATACTCTTTTATTTTCCAATAGTGGATCAATAAAAAGGAGATACCAGGCATCCATGGTCCCTATTGGTTATTTATCAGAGAGGAGTCTTGATCATGTCCACATATTCTCGAACCCATAGGGTCACAGACTCAACGTTCGGTGTCGCTAGGGTTTGATGAGATCTCGGATGGGATCCCGGAGATCACAAGAAGCTTTGGAATGGTCCAGAGACAAAGAAAACTATTATGGAAATTATTTTCAGGGTTACCAGAAAAGTTCAGAATTTTTCGGTATTGTACCGAGAAGGTTCCGTACTGGGACCCACCTGCATGGAGATCAAGAACCCTAAACAGGAGGGATAGCGATCGGTGAGGAAGGAATGAGGGGATTTCCTTTCCCCCTTTGGTGCGCAGCCCCTAGTGGCTTGGAGAAGGGGCCAAGACTCCTCCGCCATGCCTATAAACAAAGGCTGCAGCACCTGACATCCCGGTTGTTGTCCGCCTCCGTCTCGTTCCATACGTCCCTCATTCGCACAGTTCTTAGCGAAGCTCTGCTGGATTTCAACCTTACTTCCGCCACCACACCATTGTGTTGTCGAGATCAATCTCACCCACCTCTCCCCATCGCTTGCTTGATCAAGAAGGAGGAGACGACATCAAAATGCACGTTTGTGCAATTCGGAGGCATCATTCAGCAGTGCTGCAACGGATCGATCTGACGAAAGTACGACTACATCATCCACGATCTTTAGATCGTTAAATGCGCGTGTTCTACAAGGTTATGTAGACCTTTTCCCACTCGTTGCTAGCATCTAGTAGATTGGATCTTGGGTTTATTCGTTCTCTCGTAGGGAAAAAAATTGTTTTCCTTACAACGAATACCATCAATTATTGGTGGGGTGACAGTGACAATCAGAGGAGAATGCACTGGTTTGCGTACTGGAAGTTGTGTGGGCCAAAGAAAGAAGGTGGAATGGGATCTCAAGATATTCATTGTTTTAACCTAGCCCTGCTTGCGAAACAAGCTTGGTGATTAATTGATAATCTGAATTCCCTTTGTGCCCGTGTTCTCAAAGCCAAATATTATCCAGATTGTGATATTTTGAATGCAACTTCAAAAAAGAGAGCCTCGTTCACATGGCAAAGTATTATGTCAGGGGTGTAGACCCTAAAAAGAGGCCATGTATGATGGATCCATGATGGTAGTCGGATCAATGTTTGGGGTGATGAAAGTATCCCTAACTCACCTACCAGGACAGTGAGCACGACTTGTGGAGGCAATTTACTATCAAAAGCAAGTGATTTCATTGACCTCGTTACAGGTCGTTGGGATGAAGAGTTAGTTTCTCAAACATTCTGGAAAGTTGATGTGGCGCGGATCCTTGCAATTCCGTTACTTGAATTTGATATGTTAGACCTTGTAGCATGGAACTTGTGCAAAAATGGGAGATTTTCTCAGTGAGATCGGCATACTTTGCGGAGTGGCACGACCAATATGGACATAAAATATCATGAGAAAATACAGTCGGACCCTCATGGAATTCACCAATATGGGGGTCGATCTGGAGCTTAAGTTGTCCTGGCAAGGTTAAAATTTTCCTCTGGCAAACTTTGTTAGGATCGCTTCCATGTCGAGTGACTTTGGCTAACAGACATATAAAAGTCAGTGCGCAATGTCCTACATGCAGTATAGGAACGTAGGATACCAAGCACATGTTGTTCACTTGTGCAAAAGCTGAAGAGGTATGAGGGTTACTTGGTTTGGACTTTGCTATTGATAAAGCATGTGTTGTGGATCATGTGGGAGAAGTTGTGCTAGAATATTTATTGCTACAACCAGTTGAAGATGTGTGGTCCTCGGTCTGGGAAATTGAATGGAAGCAATTGCTATTGTTTCCTGGTATTTATGGTGGGAGAGGAGAAAGTTAGTGCATAATGAAAAGATCCGAAAACCTAAATTCATAGCAATAGCAATCAGAGATTTGGTTGCTAATTATACTATGGCGAGTGATGCAAAGGCGGCGATCAAGCAACATGGCTGGGAAAGACCAAGGGGCAACTATGTGAAGCTAAACGTGGATGGAGCTTTTTACCTAGACTTACCCAAGGCTCGTATGGCGTTGTCATCAGAGACTCAAATGGTAGATTTGTCGCGGTAGGAAACAGGGAAATCGATTGGTGCGGAGATGCGCTTATGACCGAGGCAGTGGCCTTACGGTTTGGTCTCAATTTTGGCAACTACAGTCGGGTATAATCGCATTGCGGTGAATTCAGAAAACATCGAGGTGATAGAGATAATAAAAAATGGAGCTCGCTTTTTTGATTTATCGGCGGCAGTTTTTGATGATATATATCACCCTGCGTGTGATTTCTCACATATTATTTTTGAATATGCTCCTAGAGAGACTAATTGTGCTGCCCATGATTTAGCCAAACTAGCTAGAAGTATAGGAAATCAAATCTTCTAGGAATTCGTATATTTTTTCTCTTTGACGTGGAATTCGTATACTCCTTGTCAATCCCAATAGGAATGTACTGCACCCCTTAAAATACACTGTTTGCACATTCAAGTCCCAAGGGGAGATCTGTAATCATGAACTCCTATGCGTCAGTATCACATTACATGAACAAACCTGATAATGGTGCTTAAACAAGTTGCAGCAAATCAGCTTCAAAAGAGGAAATTCCCAAGGCGATTAGCTAAGGGGCATACTCTATCAGCGTCAATCTCGATAAAGCAAAGCACCCATCGAATCATGGAGCGCCGCTGTTACGCTGCCCTGTCCATTGTCATCATCCCCTTGCTGCTTGCTAAGCCTCACTGGTCTGAACCCCACTGCGCCGTGGTCTCTTCCCCTTGTCCATGACTCGAAGCCGTGGATCCTACTACCAGATCATTCGGGGGATCACAGCACCAGACCAGATCAAGCAAGCTGCTCGCTCCGGCAAGCGGCCGGGCTCACGTCAGTGCCCGTCCGCGTCCCGATCGATCGGCGTGATCGAGAACAGCAGTTCGGAATAAGTTCAGGCGCAAGCGTACGCGTCGCAGGTGGCCCAGGGCATGTGCCGGATCGCAACTAGACCTCGACCGACAGTACGTACGTACGCTCGACTACTGATGTGCACTCGCTCGATGCAGTGGCACGAGATCGATGGGTACAATACAATTCAAGTGGGGACGTTGTTTTCATGGAAGCTGATCATGCTGCATGGCCCCGGCCGGCCGGCCTTGGCTTCGCGTCGTTGTTGCATATGTGTAAGCGCATGGTAGCGTCAGGCTCCAGCATGGGGGCGCCGGACCTCGACGCCTATCATCCTCTGGTGCATGAACCGTGCGTGTCGGGGAGAAGGTTCCGTTGTACTCTCATGTTTGGAGCAGGCATATCAGCAGAGGCGAAGGTGCATCTGAACCGCAGAAGAACCGGTGACTGACTGATCGATCAGGTCGGTGGAAGATTGCGACAGTTAGGTTTCTCGTCAGCTCCGGGCTCGCCGTGAGTGGTGAGTGGTGACACCGGCCGTAGCGGACACGCTGGTCCCGTGAAATTCAGGTGAACTTTACCCACCACCGTGATGATTCAGAGAGGGCGAATCAACTAGAGATGTCATGCATATGCACTCGACTCGACTATATATGGCTCGCGAGTAGGAGAGGAACTGCTGGAATGTTTAGTGTTCGTTAGAAACACTGATGACTAATGAGCATCCATACTAGGACCACTAATTTCTCAACATCGAGTTCGTTCTCGCGTATTTGGTAGTAGGCCTATAAAAGGATTGAAATGGTACATCATCATGCATGGACGGCGCACAGAGGACAGACGATGACCAATTTATTGCCGGTTATAGAATGGGCACATGATGGTGAATGAACGATAGACCATCACGCAACAAACTGATGAACAGTTTCAGGAAAATGGTTTTATGCTGATCATCCATCATGTCAACCTCTTTTTTCGATAAAAAATCTCTGAATTTTATATTGCACATCAACTATATGTACATTAATTGTACAGTAGAATTTAAGCCTGCGAATTTTAGATCAATATATAGCACGTCCATTTGCTAGCTGTAGAAAACAAAAACAAGTTGTGTGCCCACACACAGTTGATGCTTTGGACATCCCCTCTATATTTTTCCTATTTTTCAGCACACATGTGAACATGTGTTTCAGGGTAAAAGGGACCAAATCCATGATCATCATGGTCACTTGGGAACTAACTATGGCAGGAGCGAAATAGCGGCATTTTCAGGGGAAACTTTCTGTCCGTCAACGATATGGTGGCAGCCATCAGACGGGCGCTTGATATTTGGCGATCAACGGATGCCATATGCTGGAATTTTATCTATTTATGGGCCTAGCCCAATAACAATTTCAGAAATTCCTAATAAATTCTAGAGGCCCACTTAGCCCATTCATGCAAGGTAAGGGACACTACTAAAATTTAGTCCCACATTGCTAGTTTAGAGTGAGTTGGACCTCTTTATAAGGGAGGTTCTTTCCCCATATGTATGAGCATGAGAACAAGAGGGGCATCCACGCGCTCCTCCTCCGCCGTCCGCCTCGCCGCGGGTTGCGGGAATGAGCCGAGCCGATATATGAAACTTGTCCTACTGTCTACTCTAGATCGCATGACTAGTTTTATCACTGTTATATTAGTCATGCTTTATCTAATATTTTTGTTAATAAAATCATTTGGTAAATTGCTCATATTTTCAACAATCCAAAAACCTTATTATAGGCAATTTACACCAAGTGGTTTTGCTGCTTCCATGAGACCACCTATGTTTGAGGGTATCCACTATAAGAGGTGGCACGTGAGAGTGGTCTTATGGTTTCAAACCATGAGTTGCTATGACGTCACTCTTGGCAAACCTGAAGGAGAGCTTGATGCTCAACAGGCACAAGCTTTTCAGAAAATGGATACTCTGTTTAAGGCTGCTCTCTTGAGTGTTCTTGGTGAGAACATAGTTGATGCTTATGCGTCAATTGATAATGGAAAAGATATGTGGGATGCACTCGAGGCCAAGTTTGGGGTCTCGGATGCTGGCACTGAGCTGTACATCATGGAGCAATTCTATGATTACAGGATGACTGAAGAGCGCTCCGTGGTTGAGCAAGCTCATGAGATACAGTCATTTGCTAGAGAACTTGAGCACTTCAGTTGTATGCTACCGGACAAGTTTGTTGCCGGAGGTATCATCAATAAGCTTCCTCCTTCATGGAGGAACTTTGCTACCTTACTGAAGCATAAGAGGCAGGAGTTTTCCATTCCGGATCTCATTGGCACTCTTGATGTGGAAGAAAAGGCGAGAGCAAAGGGCACACGTGCTCGCGGTATTGAGGGAGGATCTAGTGCCAATCTGGTACAGAAGAAGAACTTCCAGCCCCACAAGTTCAAGAACAATGGCAAGTTTGATGGTAAAGCAAAGTTTGATGGGAAGAACAAGGCTGTGCAACACACGAACTTCAAGAAGAAGAATGACAAGAAGAAAGGTGCTTGTCATGTGTGTGGGGATCCTGATCATTGGGCTCCTAGTTGCCCTAATCGCTATGACAAGCGTTGTCCTGGGAAAGGCGGCAAGACCGTTAATGTTGTCATTGGAGACACTGACATAAAGGATGCTGGGTATGGTATATTTCCCACTATTCTTTCAGTATGTCATTCTCCTGATTGGTTGATTGACACGGTGCTAATGTGCATGTATGCGGTGATATTTTCATGTTTTCGTATTATCAGACCGCAGGGACTTCAACCGTGCTGATGGGCAACGGTTCAAGTGCTTATGTTCGTGGTGTTGGCACAGTCGATCTGAAGTTTACTTCGGGGAAGATCGTGCGGCTGAAGAACGTGCATTATGTCCCCTCCGTCAATAAAAATCTTGTTAGCGGATCTCTTCTGTGTAGAGATGGCTACAAGCTTGCCTTTGAGTCGAATAAATTTGTAATATCCAAGTATGGAACCTTCGTTGGTAAAGGCTATGAGTCAGGAGGCCTGTTTCGTTTATCCTTATCAGACGTTTGCAATAAAGCTGTTAATCATATTTGCAACAATAGTGAATCAAATGTGTGGCATTCACGTCTTTGTCATGTTAACTTTGGTTGCATGTCGCGACTAGCGAAGTTGAACTTAATCCCTAGTTTCACCACTGTCAAGGGATCTAAGTGTCAAGTGTGTGTGCAAGCTAAGCAACCTCGTAAGTCTCACACGACTGCGGAAACGAGAAATCTTGCACCACTCGAGCTCATACATTCAGATCTATGTGAAATGAATGGTGTTTTGACAAAAGGTGGAAAGAAATATTTCATGACATTAATTGACGACTCCACTAGATACTGCCGTGTGTATCTTCTGAAATCTAAGGATGAGGCTTTGAACATTTTCAAGATCTATAAAGCTGAAGTAGAAAACCAACTTGATCGAAAAATCAAGAGGCTTAGGTCCGACCGTGGTGGAGAGTATTTTTCCAATGAATTTGATGCTTTTTGTGCGGAACATGGTATAATCCATGAGAGGACGCCCCCCTACTCACCTAAGTCAAATGGGGTGGCCGAAAGAAACAACCGTACGTCAATGTTCCAATTCCAAAGAAGCGGAAGCTTGGACCAAAGACTGTGGATTGTGTTTTCCTGGGATATGCTTTTCATAGCATTGGCTATAGATTCTTGGTTGTAAAATCTGAGGTACCTGACATGCATGTCGGTACGATCATGGAGTCGAATGATGCGACTTTCTTTGAAGATATCTTTCCCATGAAGGATATGTCTACCTCGTCTAATCAGGAGATGCCTAGTTCATCGAATCAGGAACTAGTTACAATTACCGAACCTGCCATTTCGATGGAACACTTTGAAAATTCTGTGGAGGAGAACAATGAAGTTCCTACTAGGAGCAAGAGACAGAGGATTGCAAAGTCCTTTGGTGATGATTTTCTTGTGTATCTCATAGCTGACACTCCCAGTTCTATTTCAGAGGCCTATGCATCTGAAGATGCTGACTACTGGAAGGAAGCGGTTCGTAGCGAGATGGATTCCATCTTGGCGAATGAAACTTGGGAGATAACTGATTGTCCTTATGGGTGCAAACCTATAGGATGCAAATGGGTATTCAAGAAGAAGCTTAGGCCTGATGGTACTATTAAAAAGTACAAGGCTCGGCTCGTGGCTAAGGGTTATACCCAAAAGGAAGGTGAAGACTTCTTTGGTACTTACTCACCTGTGGCTCGACTGACCACTATTCGAGTTCTACTTTCACTAGCTGCCTCACATGGTCTTCTCGTTCATCAAATGGATGTTAAGACTGCTTTCCTAAATGGAGAGTTGGACGAGGAAATTTATATGGAACAACCAGATGGGTTTGTACTAGATGGTCAAGAAGGGAAAGTGTGCAAGTTGCTGAAGTCTTTGTACGGACTCAAGCAAGCACCCAAACAGTGGCATGAGAAGTTTGAAAGAACTTTAACCGCTGCAGGCTTCGTTGTAAACGAAGCTGATAAATGTGTGTACTATCGCCATGGTGGGGGCGAAGGAGTTATTCTTTGCTTGTATGTTGATGACATACTGATTTTCGGAACAAATCTGAATGTTATTAAGGAGGTCAAGGATTTCCTATCTCGTTGTTTTGAGATGAAGGATTTATGAGTGGCTGATGTCATTTTGAACATCAAGTTGTTGAGAGACGATGATGGTGGGATTACATTGCTTCAATCTCACTATGTGGAAAAGATCTTGAGTCGCTTTGACTATAGTGACTGCAAGCCCTCTCCAACACCATATGATGCGAGTGTGTTACTTCGAAAGAATCGAAGAATTGCTAGAGATCAATTGAAATATTCTCAGATTATTGGCTCGCTTATCTACTTAGCCAGTGCTACAAGACCTGACATCTCTTTTGCTGTTGGCAAACTGAGTCGGTTTGTCTCAAAACCAGGAGATGTGCATTGGAAAGCTCTAGAGAGAGTTTTGTGTTATTTGAAAGGCACTGCGAATTATGGAATTCACTACACTGGGCACCCAAAGGCTCTTGAAGGGTATAGTGACTCAAACTGGATCTCAGATGCTGATGAGATAAAGGCCACGAGCGGTTATGTATTCACTCATGGAGGTGGCGCTGTTTCTTGGAAGTCTTGCAAGCAGACCATCTTAACGAGGTCAACAATGGAAGCAGAACTCACAACACTAGATACAGCTACAGTCGAAGCAGATTGGCTTCGCCGGCTCTTGAATGACTTGCCGGTTGTTGAGAAACATGTACCGGGTATCCTTATGAACTGCGACAATCAAACTGTGATCACGAAAGTGAGCAGCTCAAAGGATAACATGAAGTCATCAAGACACGTTCAGAGAAGGTTAAAGCTGTCAGGAAAATGAGAAACTCCGGAGTTATTGCATTGGATTATATCCAAACGTCTAAAAATCTGGCAGATCCTTTTACTAAGGGTCTATCATGTAATGTGATAGATAATGCATCGAGGGAGATGGGTATGAGACCCACAATATGAGTTGTTCACAGTGGTAAGCTATTCTTTGTGATCGGAGATCCCGTGAATTAGATGTGGAAGACAAGCTCTTGATCAACTGAGAGGAGAGTATCCTTACTATTAACAATACCACTCCATGAAGATGCAATACTCTCCTAAAACTGTATGGCAGGTTGATGTATATCTTAATGTGTTCTAAGTGGCTCATTTAAGCAGAGATGTTGTCCTGCAGAACATCTTTTGAAGAACACACCTATATGAGTCTGATTGTTAAACGTCGCAATCTATGAGAGTAGGGTTCTCTCTAGTAAACTCATGAAAGGTCTCGGAGTATGACGCATAAGCTCCACCCGCGGGGAAGACCCACGGTAGCCACGTATCGGTCAAGGCTTTATGTGAAGCTAGATTCGCAGAAAACTTGCAGTTCAAGGGCCAGTCCACTGTTCAAGTTGCTGACTAGTGTAGCATAGAGTTCTAGGTGGAAGTTCAACTTAACAGTCTCCACTGCAGTACCGGTATATAAAACAGTGTTTTGGAACTAAAGGCAAATTCTATGTGGCTCTAGGATCTGGTGGGAGATTGCTGGAATTTTATCTATTTATGGGCCTAGTCCAATAACAATTTCAGAAATTCCTAATAAATTCTAGAGGCCCACTTAGCCCATTCATGCAAGGCAAGGGACACTACTAAAGTTTAGTCCCACATTGCTAGTTGAGAGGGAGTTGGACCTCTTTATTAGGGAGGTTCTTTCCCCATATGTATGAGCATGAGAACAAGAGGGACATCCCCGCGCGCTCCTCCTCCGCCGCCCGCCTCGCCACGCCACGCCTCGTCACGACGCGTCGCGCGCGCCGCAGGAATGAGCCGAGCCGATGTCTAAATTTTTGCCACGCACTACGGGTATACGAAAGGTCACTCGGGAGTTGGAAAGTTTTTGCTGTAGTGGATATTGAATACGAATGCTGCACCCTTCGGCTGCTATCTGTTCGTTTCATCTCCCTCGTTCCCTTCAGCTCCCGACGCAGCCTCTCGCCTCCTTCTCTTGCGCCTATAAAAGGAAGGTCGCTCCTCTCAGAGAGACGCACCAGAACCTCTTCCTCCTCTCGCCACAAGTTCCTGAGCACTGCGCTGCTGCTACGATCTTCCCCATCCCAGCTTGCGGCGTGCACCGCAGGTCGGGACAGTAGGCCTCTGAAACCACACCTCTTTGAGTCTTGTACGGGAGAAGGGTGATAAAGTTTTTGGGGAGCGCGACTACTGACTTCTTCATCACGGACTCCGACGACTACTTCCCCGACGATGACTTCTTCCCCGAAGTCGACAACCTCCTCGACGACATGGCCGGCGAGGACATCGACCCCAAGTTCAGTGCAACTGCTGCTGTTGTCCCGTATGTGTCCTTCTCGTTTCTGTTCGAGGTTCTGCCACAGTTCCTTGTTCTGTTGTTTGCCCTACATATGTTAGGTTCTGCTACATATATGAAACTTGTCTTACTGTCTACTCTAGATAAACTTGGCTACAGTTCATATATGCAGATGTTATTTACCTTCTCTCTGTCAGATCGCATGACTAGTTTTATCACTGTTATATTAGTCATGCTTTATCTAATATTTTTGTTAATAAAATCATTTGGTAAATTGCTCATATTTCCAACACCATATGCCAATGGTAGGAGAACAAACAATAGAATTAATGCTTTAGATCAAGAAGAAGGCAGGACTGAAGGGGAGATTCAGCGCTTGCCTCTTCGACGGGCCAGTGATGCTCTATTCAAACTGTTTGGTTTCTTGCAGCTTTGGCGGCCGCTTAGCCGTCCCGCGGACCGGGACACCATCACCGTCTTCATCGCCGACCTCCACTCGATGGTCGTTCGTCTGTCGCCGCCTCCACCGCCGGAGCCTGATTAGGCGCTCCCGTTAGTCACCGTTTCGGCGCCCCTTGTGTTTTCTTTTTTAGGGCTTGTTGAGCTATGCCCTCAGTAGAACCTTTGTACTTTGTCGTGAGACTTGGGGGTGTGTGTTCTGGACTAGTGCTTGTATGTGTGCTCTTGGCGGTTTGCTTTATATATAAAGCGGGGCGAAAGCCTTTTTCGGCAAGGGGAGAAAGAGCTAATTCATTATATCAGTATTTTTTTACAAAAACTGTTTCGCCAGCCTATTGTCTAGAACATTTCATTAGATGTTGAGAATCCCAAAACTATCCCTAGAGGGGCTGCAGATAAATTGACCGCACCATTCTCCTTGGAAGAAACAAAAGAAGTAGTCTTCAAAATGGCTCATAACAAATCCGCAGGCCCTGATGCGTTTACTGTTGAATTCTACCAGCACTTCTAGGATCTTGTCAAGTTTGATTTAAAGGCCCAAGTTTATGACTTTCATAAAGGCAATTTAGATATTTCGAGGCTTAACTATGATATCGTTAGTCTAGTGCCCAAGATCAAAGGTGCCAGTCAGATACAAAACTACAGACCTATTTGTCTCCTAAATGTCAGTATTTTTTACAGAAGTCCTCATGAATAGATTAAATATAGTACCTAGAGAGGTGATTTCTTCCATTTAAACTTTTTTTTTGTAAAAGGGAGATATATTATCGAGGGTGTGATGATTATACATGCCCTAAATAGTATTCATGCTAAAAAAGCAAAGTGCCTTTATCTTTAAGGTGGATTTTGAAAAAGCTTATGATAAGATAAAATGGTCTTTTGTTTAGCAAATGCTTATGATGAAAGGGTTCCTTGATAAATGGATTATTTGGGTCATATCAACTATTAGGGGGGCGGGCAATATATACGTATTAAAGTAAATGACCATATTGGGCCTTTCCTACTCATAAGGGCTTGAGGTGGGGGATGCTTTATCCCCCTTAATGTTTGATCTAGCTACTGATGCTCTAGCCATCCTAATGAATAATGTAAGGGATCTAGTTTGATTAAACTGGTGTTGTTAGAATATACAAAAAATTGTCTTAATATGTTGCAATAAGCATATGATACCATTTTATATTAGAGGATGATTATGACAGTGCTCATAACCTGAAATTTATACTATGTTTATTCAAACAAATGTTTGGACTCAAAAATAGTTTCCATAAGAGTAGGTAGTTTCTGTTTAGGGAAGCAAGAGATAAAGTAGCTAATTTTGTTGATATATTCACTTGTCCCATTATGTCTGGGCTCAAAATTAGTTTCCATAAGAGTACGTAGTTTCTGTTTAGGGAAGCAAGAGATCAAGAAGCTAATTTTGTTGATATATTCACCTGTCCCATTGGAAGCCTTTCATTGAAATGTTTAGGAATGCATGTAGATGAGAAAAGAATTAGAAACAAACACTGAAAAAAAATCGGAGGATAAGATGGAAACTAAATGTAGCACTTGGCAAGGCAACCTTCTGCCTAGTGGTAGTAGAGTTACTTTAATTTGATCATCTCTTACTGGCATACCTAACCTCATGATGTTCTTTTACGGGCTGCCAGTATGGGTAAATAAAAGGATATATTTCTTCTGAGCTAGAATACTCTGGCAAGAAGAAGAAAAGGAAAGGAAATATTATCTGGTTAGGTGGTCTGAGGTGTGTAGACCAATAGGTTTAGGAGGTCTAGGCATCCAAAATTTAGCTATCATGAACCAGGCTTAGTTGTGGAAAATGTATAACATTGAGGGTTTATGGAAAGAAATTATGACAATGAGATATCAAATTAACCAATGTCTTGCTGAAAAACCACCAGGCCCGTCCCCCGCGTCCCTCTCCGAGGCGACTCGGGGGAACCCTAGCTCCCTCCGCCGCCGGCCCTCCTCCACCCTCCCTCCCCCCTCGCCGCCGCCGAGGGACACAGTCGGGCAAAGCCCAAGCAGTGCGGGCGGCGGCGGGGCCTCTCCCTGGCGCGTCTCTCTCCCCCCTGGCGGCGGCGCGAGTTCTTCCGGCGGCGGCGTGGCGCGGCGGAGCTCTGGCGATGACTCGGTCCTACGGCAGGGTGGAGGGCAGGGCACCGTCCAGTGCTGCTGCCTCCGCGGCGGCTGCGGCTTGGGGCCCTTGACCACGATTCGATCTGGATCTGGTGGTGCTTGGGTCTGGGCCATGGCGGCTAGCGAGGCGTGGTGTTCGTCGGGGCTTGTTGGCCTCTAGGCACCATGGGGGTGCCGGCGGCGACGCGTGCCCGACGTGGTGACGTTGGTGGACGTGGTGGTCATCTTCTTCCAGAGATGGCCGGCCAGAGGCTTGGTGATCGGATCTCGAGATCCATCATCTAGTCCCGGCTGCGAGTTGGGGAGACATGGTTGCCGGTGAAAACCGAGCCTACGGCAGGCGATGGTGGTGTTCTCGTCGTTACCTTGATGGAGGCATCGTCGGGTAACTACTGTCGACCGACTCGTGCTGCTCCGGGGGAAACCCTAGGATCTGGTGTTCCAGATCGGACGATGACGGCACTGCGGTGTCGTTTCTCTCTTGGGAGCATCGTTTGTGGAGCAGCGCTGGAAGTCGGAGGCAGGAGGTGGAGCGGCTTCGTCTTGCACGGAGCTTCGGTGGAGATGTCAAGTCATGCCTGACCGACAGGTGCTACGCTTTGTCATGCCTGGTCGGCAGGTGCTACGCACGACAGATCTTCCAAGGACTTCAAGCTGTGTCGGCTGGTGGTACTTGGCAGCATGGCGCTGAGGTGTATCAGTGGCGACTGCAACGTGCACAGCTGTTTGCGCGCAGGGAGGAGGTGCCGTTGGGCGCCGTGGTGGCGTCGACGATAGCTAGACCGAGCAAGGTTGATGCATCAGTACAGTTCTGAAGATGGAGCGGTGGCAGTTGGCGGCGGCGGCCTCTGAAAGCACGCCGGACCAGTGTGTGCCCCAGACCCGGCAAGTGGCTAGGTTGGGGTCTCAGGTCTTAGATGTTAGGTTTGGCTACGATGTCTGTTTGGTATTAGGTCCAGGCTATCCGCGCCCCTTCATCAACTGGATAGGTGTAGCGACAGTTTGTTGCTTAGACGGCGGCTTTAGTCTTACTGTTGTATGACTTTGTAAGGTCTTGTGAGAATAATTAATAAAGTGGCCGTATGCATCGCCCAGATGCAGAGGCCGGGGGTCATCCTTCTTTTCTAAAAAAAAACCAATGTCTTGCTGGGATTAAACCCAGAATAGGGAACTCAGAGTTCTGGAAAGGCCTATTAAAATTCAGAAAACGTTTCTTTTCCCTTTGTAAATTCTCTGTTGGCAATGGAAAAAATGTTAAGTTTTGGGAAGACTAGCGAATAGGGGATAAACCACTTCGACTAACTTCCCTAGGTTGATCTTTCGATAAAAACATGTGTGTTGTTCATATTTTTATGAAAGAGATTGACCAAATCCACTTCAGGAGAACTCCCCTAGGAGATTCCTTTGAATTGTAGAATCATACAAGGGATGTATGTTCTGCAGCTGCTCTCAATGATGAGAGGGACACTATAAAATGGACTTTGACAAAAAATTGTGGCTGTACTATCAAGTATCAAGTCATATTATAGAAAATGGTGTTAGATTTCCACACAGATTTATGTGGAAAACTAAAATTCCTCAGAGGATTAAAATCTTTATGTGATTGGTTTTGCGAAACAGCATCCTGACAAAGGACAATTTGATTAGGAGGGGTTGGATTGGTAGCAAAGCTTGCCATTTTTGTGGTTAGATGAATCTATTGATCATTTTTTTTATGAAATGTTATCTCGTCAGGATACTCTGGAACATTTTAAAGTGTGCTTTTAACTTGCTGGGTATACATGACAATGTTAATGCTTTGCCTGGACCTTGGATACAAAATTTCCATTCTGATGGAAAGCACCTGGTATTTACTAGGATTTCTGTGGTTTTCTGGACCATTTGGAAGATTAGAAATGGCAGTATTTTTTATAACAAGAAAATCACTGACCATTATGTCCACATAAATATGATTGCTAGATGGTAGAATGATTGGAATACTTTGCAGAAAAATAAAAGAAGGTTGACGTGGGTGGTAAAAATCCTAGAAATGACAACAAATGAAGTCTTTAAGGTGGTACAAGGATGGCGTTTTGACATGCTTCGGATCCAATGAAGCTCTATCTTTTGGAGAAGATGCAGTCCGGCAGAAGAAAAAGAAGGAAATCTGCAAACGTCTGATGCTACTCCCTCCATCTACTAATATAAGGCCACTTCGTATTTTTATGTCTAACTTTGACCATCATTTATATGCCACAAAAGGTATGCCATTGGACGCAAATTTCAAAGTACTTTTCGATAACATTTTTGATGACATTTAACCCATATTTTGTTGATTAAAATAGTAAAATTATAAGTCAAAGATTGACACGAAAAACGAAGTGGCCTTGTATTAGTAAATGGAGGCGGTATCTACGTGTGTTGATTCTTCCTTCTTTTTTAGCAGGCTGGTTTAAAACTTGCTCCATGGTAGTTAGATGGCTACTTAAACTTGTAATAGCTTCTGTATAGCGGTGCCTCAAACGTTTTTCCTTTTCCTGGGTGCCTGGTGATGGCAATTCGATAGCTCTCGACCTCACATGTGCTGTTGACCTGGTTGATGTAGGGCACTTGGGATATCTAACTCTTTGGCTACTCTCTTTTCTTTTAGTAGTTATAAGATTACGTGATTTCTATGAAATGAAACCGGAGGGAGACCTCTTTATAAAAAAAAACTCATAATAATGGTTTCCCAATATACATATACACGATCAGTTCATAAGCAGTGTAACTGTAAATAATTAATGGATAACTTAAAGCAATGTTTGAATCTGCATTAGACGTACGCCTCCAGCTCTTGGCATGTACAGTTTGCAAATGCCGTCAGGAAAATCACACCTTGCAAATATAGACCGAGGGTGTTGACTGCAGTTCATAATTTTGCCTGCTATCCGGGAATTGGATGAATTTTGGCTTTCAGTTTGATATATTCAAGCGATCTCCCCTCTTGTGCTTACTTAACAAACTTTGTGAAAGAATGTGCGCTAGAGGGTCTGATATTTGCAATTTTATTGCCTTTTAGTTATCTATGGAGCACCATGTTGCTGCTTTAGAGGAGAGCCAGACCATCGGGCA
>NC_057802.1:475798891-475877379 GCF_018294505.1 Triticum aestivum | reverse complement strand
GCCGCCGGTCCGCGCTGCCGGGCAAAGCCCGGTAGGTGCTGGCGGCGGCGGGGCCCCATCTTCTCCTCGCGCGGGGGCTCGGTACGCGGGCGGGCGTCCTCGGGCGGCAGCGTCGCGTTCATCCGGGGCGCAGCGGCGCGCGGGCAGGTCCGGCGGCGGTGCTGCGATGCCTCGTCCAACGCGTGGAGGGCCGGACTCGGCTGGGGCTGCGGGATCACCCAGAGGCGACAGGGGCGACTCCGGAGTTGGATCCGCGAGCAGCAGGTAGGGCGGCGTCCCTTGCCTATGCGGCGGCGGCCAGATCCATGGCCGGCGTGGTGCTCTTCCCCTCGGTGGAGTCTATGCCTGGAGATGGGCGACGGAAGCCGTGGATCTGGCGTCCCGTCCAGATCCGCCCCGGCGTGGCAACCGGTGGCACGTGGAGGATCGGTGAGGGGCGGCTGGAGGCTCCCTGCCGGCATGCCGACGGCGGCTTTGGTCTTCACGGCGAAGCTCCGTTCGGTTTCCGTCAGCTGCGAGATCGGGGGATCGTGATTTCCGGTGAAAATCGCGCCGACTACGGTCATGGCAGACGATGGCGGCATCTATGACGTCGTTCCCTTCTTGAGGCATCGTTCTTTTAGGTCATGTCGCCCCACTCGTGATGCTCCGGGGGAAACCCTAGATCTGGGTCTACCGGATCGGACGATGATGGCACCTTCGATGCCGTTGTCCCTCCTGGGGGCATCGTTTTGGAGCACGTGCTGGCTGGAGGGGACAAGAGGAGGAGCACTATTACATCTACCGCAAGGCCGACGGCGGATCCCTGCGGCATGGCGCCCCAGAGGTTCGGCGATGGGCGCGTTTGGAGATGGACTCGCGCAGGAGGATGAAGTTGTTCGGCGTCATGGCGGCGTTGATGGTAGATAGGCCAGGCAAGGTCGGTGCATCAGTTCTGCTCTGACGATGGGTCGAGAGAAGATGGAGGTGACGGCCCTTGCAGCGTGCGGTGCTCACTGGGAGTGTGCCAAACCGGTGTGGGAACCAATCCAGATAGTGGCTTGGATGGGACATCCGGCATTAAATGTTAGGCTTTGGTGCGACGTCTGTTTGGTATTAGGCCCGGGCATTCGGCACGCCTTCATCAAGGGGATAGGAGTAGCAACAGCGTTGCCAAGATGGTGGTTTCAGGTTTATTGATGTATCATCTTGTATGGTCTTTGTGAATAATTAATAATATGACTGCATGCATCGTCCAGATGCAGAGGCCGGGGTACATCCTCCTTTTAAAAAAAAAGATCATGCTGCTGCTTTTACTAAAGGCTTACTTGCACCTTAAATATGACTTATGGTTCGCTTAGCTCCTAAGAGATGGGATTTCCAATCAACGAGAAAATTAGCTAATCGAAATTCAAAACAGGTTTATAAGGACAACCAACTTTTCAAATGTCGGTACAATAGAGTATGGAACATCGAGTATTGTATACAACTAAAGACACCTGAAAAGCCAGCAACAGACTAAGAAATTAAGCTAAAAGTTGAGCAGCTACCGTACATTAGCTATTAAGATAATGGATTACTAAAACGCAAGTCACTGAAGTGGAATCTCTGTCATCCTGTCATTTCTCTAGGAAAATGAGCCTTCCGAAGAATCTTTCCTCTATATGAAATGCATGCTGATGCATTCTATTTCTTCAGAGGGAGAGAGAGAGATGCTTGCTGCTTGATGCAGGATTTTTCAGGGGAGAACTGGAGATATTCCCATTGCTTGTTCACGCGCAGAGTTACATGCGGCCAAATTGCTGCTGTATACTGGAGAAGAGCGGATTCCCTCTACTTTACCATATCTATAGTACGACAGACTAGCCTCACATCGCCACCATCCAGCAGACCGTGACTCCGCAAGCATCCACGGCCATGGAGATAGAGTGACACGCGACACCAGCGGAACGGACACGTACGGCTACTAGGGGAACCCACGGCCGAGCGCAACCGACAAACCCGTGGAGCCGCGAGCCCGATCTACCACACCCTCGCCCTCCCGCCGTCTCCGGCCAACTGCCCCCACTCGCCGGTTTTCCAGAAAGGGGAAGAGGAAGCAAGCCGCCGAACATTCATCGCGTCGCGGCATGCACCGACGTCCGCCGGCCATTGCACCCCTCCTCTCCGTTCTCCCCGTAAACAAGCCAAAGTAAAACGAGAGATTCTTGCACCGTGCCGTGTGAATGTATAAGCTGCACTTGCAAGCGTAGTAATACTAGTATTTGCTTCGTGGTTGGCCAAGCACATGGGGAGAGAAGTGCGTGGACTTCTTGCGGGGGTGGAGTAAAAAAAATCCTCTCTCTCTTCCTACTATACTCTTTTTCTTCGTGTTCTGGGACGTATCGACGTGGTGTGCTGCTGGATCTCGGAGGCCGGCCGGCGGGCGCGCGCGTCAGTCGAGGGGGTAGCATGTGTCCTCGCCGCCCGTGTTCCACAGGAAGTGCGCGTAGGCCGCCGCGTGGTGCCCGTTGCTGGGCTCGGCGGCGATGGCCTCCTGGAACGTCTCCTCCGCGGCCGCCAGGTCGTTGCGCGCCTTCCACAGGAACGTCGCGTACCACCCCAGCGTCTCCGCGTCCGCCGGCTGCTCCGCGCGCACCGCCCGCTTGAAGTAGTGCTCCGCCCTGCATGCGACCATGGAGAAACCACCGCCCGTCAGCGGCGGTGAAAAAACGATGACATTGCGTCGAACAGGTTGGTGGCGCCATGGCGCGGCACGTACCGGTCGTGATCGCGCTGCACCAGGTACAGGAACTGCGCGAAGTTGGCGAGCAGCAGCGCGTTGCTGGGCTCCTCGGACACGGCCATCGCGTATCTCTGCTCCGTCCTCGCGTAATCGGCCACGTCCTCCGTGTCCAGCTTCGCCTCCACCGGCGCGACGAGCTGCCCCAGGATGTCCGGGTCCATCAGAGCCTCCACGCGCACGCTCGCCTGCATTCTCGTCGCCTCGTCGGCTATCCTTTTCCAGATGACCAGCTCGTCCTCCGTGTCCTCCGCGGCCGCCCCCACCGGCGTCGCCTGTGACTCGTCCTGAGGAAGCACCGCGCCGCTTTGCCGGTACGAGGATTCGTCCGAGCGATCGTCGCCGGTGGCCCCGGCGACCGGCGGAGCCTTGCCACCGCCGCCGCTGCTCCCGTCCACCGAGGCCGTGCGGCCAATGGAGAACATGTTGAGCGACACGCTGTCGAACCGCTGATCGGGACGGGACTGCTCCGCGTGCTGGGCGTCGAGCATTGCGACGGCCGCAACGGTGGGCTGGGGAGGCGGGAGGTTGGCGGCCATCGCGATATTGTCACCCATGGAGTAGACGGTGAAGTTGGCGAGGAGGATCATGACGGAGACCATGAGGGCGGGGGTGCCGGCGAAGATGTGCTGGAAGAGCCAGACGAAGGAGGCGTCCATCTCGGCGTGGACGCGCGCGAGCACGCTCTGCATGTCCTCGTAGAAGAGCGCCTGCCGCATCTGCAGCGCGAAGCTCTGGAGCTCCCGGATGATGAGCACCATGGACGAGAACGCCCGTCCCACAGCGCCGCGGCCGGAGCCGGACTCGCCGGCGCGGTCGAGCAGCCGCTCGTCCCACCGGCCGCGCTGCCCCTGCTGCCGCTTCTTGCGCTTGAGCATCCTGAGCGACAGCGGCAGGCCGACGCTGCTGGCGCTCCGCTCCACGCTCGCCGGCCAGCCGCAGCCGCCGGCGCCCGGGTGCAGCCCCACGGCGAGCTCCTGGATCCTCCTGAGGAACTCCTCGTCATCCCCGCCGTGGCTGCCGACGCTGTCGATGCTGGCGCTGAGGGCGCGCGTCACCATCGCGTGCCCGGAGCGCCGGCGGGCGATGCCGGCGCTCCAGGTCGCCAGCGACGACGACGACTGGGCCCTCGACAGCCTCACGCAGCCGCCGCCCAGAGAGGATGGGGAGGGGGGCGCGACCTGGATGCCCATGAGTCACTCACCGCAACCTGGCGCCCGGCCACCACCGGAACGACGGTTGGGAAAATGGCCCGCGGCTCGCCCCACAACGGTGAGAGGCTAAATGCGAGGGAGGGGGAGGGAGGGGAGGGGAAACGAACGGTGGCCTTAATTCAGGATCCGGGAGGTGCCCTGGTCAACCTCCCCACCCAGACCCAGGGAGCTCGTGAAGCGAGCGATCGAGCACTGGTATTACGGTGAGTCGGTGACCGCCTCCGCGGGAATTATATAGTCGTCGGGGACGGAAACGATATTTTGCCGTGCTTAATATAGAAACGGCCCAAAATTAGCGCTCACTCAACGCAAATGGAAATGGGTCGAGGATGGAAGACGAAGAACGAGAAAAGGGACGGAGACGAGGGGGTGTTGGGCGGAGACGAAGAGTGTGTTCCGTCTAGTGTGCGTAGTGTGGGCAGGTCCTGCTATTTATTTCCCTGCCACCCAGTGCGTGGGCGTGGGCGTGGGTGTGCTCAAAGAATCTGCAGACAGCCGTCTCTATCTCTCTTGTGTACGGCCGCCCTCTCTCATCAGTCGTCATCTATGTGTGTTCATGGGTTGTAGACATGTTTTCAGAATCAGAATTACATGTACCTTTATTTAAACTGGACAAGATTAATGATATAATGCTTCGGATCATATAGATCTAAGAAAATGCAAAATATCTCATGTAACTGCGAAATTTCTCGCAATCGTCTTTTCCATGGTTCATCAACCTTGTAACATGAAATATTTTCCGAATTTCAATAAAGAGACTGCAGTTAAAAAAAACAAGACCAACCCGGGCTAAACTAGCCTATTGCCATGTTTTTATAGAAGAAAACTCTATAGCATCAAACGCTCAAGCCGAGACTTGAATCTTGGTGGGCTGGCTGCGAACTCCCGCGCCTTGCCAACTGAGCTACGCTCAGTTCTCAAGAGACTATAGTTAGATGGGAGCAGTGACACCTTTTCTTTATACTGTACTTTAAATACATTTTGGTATTGTATATTGGTTCATAATATCATGTGTATACTACAAAAAACAAAGTATACTATATGTAGCTGACAAGATGTCAGATATTCTTTACTCTTAAAGGGGAGTTGATAGTCTCGTTACACCTCCCACCAACCCCTCAACAAATTCTATATTACATCCATGAGCGTCATACTGGCGACCTTTCGATGAAGCGCGGTCAATTTGGGCCAGCCCATTTGATGCATGCATTAACTCAATCAAATTAGCACTTTCCCAAAACAATATCATATATTAACTCATTCAAATCAAATCTTAAAAAAACATCTACTCCTAAATTGGGAAATGGTAGTCTCACCTCATCTCCCGCCAACCCCTCTGCAAATCCTATATTACGTCTGCGAGCGTTATACGTGTGACCTCTCTATGAAGCGCGACCAATTTGTGTCGGCCCATTCGATGCATGCATTAACTCAATCAAATTAGCACTTTTCTAAAACAATGTAATGCATTAACTCATTCAAATCAAATCTTTAAAAAATCTCAACTAACTCCATACTTTCCTTGGCCTCCACTACTCATACCCAAATTAAATCAAATCAACTCTTACTCAAGCATCAAATAAAATCAAAGTTGACTGGCCCATTTGACGCATGTGCGCGTTTTTTTCTATTCATTGTTTGGTTTGTTTTTTTATGACCAACCTATTATTTTGTGCTCAACATACTATCAGAATCGGTACATTCCCAAAATAAAATCCAACCAGATCGGCACTTTCTCAAAACAACGTTATGCATCAACTCAATCAAATCAAATCTAAACAAAATCTCAACTAAAACCAAACTTTCCTTGCATTCCACTACTCATACCCAAATCAAATCAAATCTCACCAAAATATCAACTATAATCAAAGTCGCCTAGCCCATTTGACTTGTGCGCGATGTTTTTTAAGTTTTTTTCCTAAGTTTCATTTTTTTGACTCATTTTTTCTATTACCAACCTATTATTTTGATCTCGGCATACTATCAGAATCGGCACATACTTGTACTCTATGGTGAGTTAGTAGCATCGCCTCCATTCCAGCTAAACCTCACCATCGACTTTTCAATCCCACCAATTTATTTAGACCATTTTTTAGCCCACTGATCCACTTTCAGTTTTTAACTGCCAAATCTATACAATCATGCAGATCGATGTTCGGTATATTTAGTAATGTTGTTATGGAAACAAATCAATCACAGTGATCTCTAATCAATATTAGATCAAATCTATGTGAAGGAATCAATGTTGGATAACACAAGGCAACTGAAAGTGCAACTAATCCTCGGGTGGTTTTGGTAATTCATAACAACATACTCCCCCGTTCCTTTATATAAGGTGTATTTGTTTTTTAATAAAACTCCTCAATGTAAGGTGCATTTGTTCTAATTCCTCGTAATTTCGGTCTTGACCCTCCAGAAAAAGGAAAGTATCTCTCCTCTGATTGCATGTATCTCTCCTTGTAGTGAAAAAGGAAACTATCTCTCTCCCAATTGCGTGTATGTCTTCCTTTCCTAGATTAAATGATTTATTTGCCATTAGTCAATGAATTAGACAAGGGTAATTTTGGCCTAAATTGTCTATAAATGTGTGCCTTGATCATCGTGCCGAAAATAATACACCTTACATAAAGGAATGGAAGGATTATATCTCATTGAACTAATATCCGTTCAAGTAAAAAAATTGAGGATGTTCAATGATTGGCATGGCAAGGACTAGTGATTGTGGACACCTCAAAATGCTAAGGACGTGGATTGGCAAAAGCTCAAGACTCTGCATTTTTGGTTAAGTGATCCAAGATCACATTGAGTCCATAGGAAAGTCAATACTATTAGAAGGGGATGAGGTTTTGATTATGATCTATTTGCTCAAGTGCTTAGTGATATAGCTCCAAAACACTCGGCCACTTTCTCTATCCAAATATGTCCAAAACCCTATATTCAATTCGGCCCCACTGAAATTTCTCCATCCGGACCCACCGAGCTCATCTGGACACTGCCTCTTCCAAACCCTAACAAATCGGAGTCACCGATATGGTTCTCGTCCCACCGGTTTGGCCTGCCCAACCTACTGTAACCAGTTGCAATTATCTTGGTCTCACCGAGTTTTGCAATCGGTCCCACCGAGACGGCTTGCCAAACCTTCTGTAACTTGTTGCAATTATTTTGGTCCCCCCGAGATTTGCAATCGATCCCACTGAGATGGTGTGCCAACCTTTATGTTGCCTTATTGCTTCACTTCGGTCCTACTGAGTTGATGCAATCAATGCCACCGAAACGAGGTTTGCCCTAACCATTGCATATCGGTTCATCCGAGATGTTTCCGTCGGTCCCACCGAGATTCCTAATGTTCATATCTTTTACACGGGTCGGTGCCACCGAGATTTCCAATCGGTGCCATTGAGTTGGGTCAAAAGTTTGTACGGTTGGATGTTGTGTGGAGGCTATATATACCCCTTCACCCCCCTCTTACTAAGTAAGAGAGCCATCAGAACGTGCCTACACTTCCACTACTCATTTACTGAGAGAGAACGACCTACTCATGTGTTGAGATCAAGAGATTTCATTCCTACCATTTGAGCCTTAATTTCTAGCATTCCCCAAGTTGCTTTCCACTCAAATCCTTCTTCCACCATAGCCAAATCTATGAGAGAGAGAGAGAGAGAGAGAGTTGAGTGCTGGGGAGGCTATCATTTGAATCACAAGAGCAAGGAGTTCATCATCAACACACCGTCTATTACTTTTGGAGAGTGGTGTCTCCTAGATTGTTAAGTGTCACTTGGGAGCCTCCGACATGATGTGGAGTTGAACCAAGAAGATTGTAAGGGCAAGGAGATCGCCTACTTCATAAAGATCTACCCGAGTGAGGCAAGCTCTTCATGGACGATGGCCATGGTGGGTTAGACAAGGTTGCTTCTTTGTGGACCCTTCGTGCGTGGAGTCCTCCGTGGACTTGCACAGTCGTTACCCTTCGTGGGTTGAAGTCTCCATCAACATGGACGTACGATAGCACCACCTATCGGAACCACGCCAAAATCATCGTGTCCCCATTGCGTTTGCCTTCACCAAACCCTTCCTTTACTTACATGTGCAATATCTTACTTTCCGCTGCTATACTATTAGAATTTCATGTGTAGGTGATGACCCACAAGTATAGGGGACTATCATAGTCCTTTCGATAAGTAAGAGTGTTGAACCCAACGAGGAGCAGAAGGAAATGACAAGCAGTTTTCAGTAAGGTATTCTCTGCAAGCACTGAAATTATCGGTAACAGATAGTTTTGTGATAAGGTAATTCGTAACAGGTAACAAGTAAAAAAATAAACAAGGTGCAGCAAGGTGGCCCAATCCTTTTTGTAGCAAAAGACAAGCCTGGACAAACTCTTATATAAAGGAAAGCACTCCCGAGGACACATGAGAATTATCGTCAAGCTAGTTTTCATCATGCTCATATGATTCGCGTTCGTTACTTTGATAATTTGATATGTGGGTGGACCGGTGCTTGGGTACTGCCCTTCCTTGGACAAGCATCCCACTTATGATTAGCCTCCCTCGCAAGCATCCGCAACTACGAAAGAAGAATTAAGGTAAACCTAACCATAGCATGAAACATATGGATCCAAATCAGCCCCTTACGAAGCAACGCATAAACTAGGGTTTAAGCTTCTGTCACTCTAGCAACCCATCATCTACTTATTACTTCCCAATGCCTTCCCCTAGGCCCAAACAATGGTGAAGTGTCATGTAGTCGATGTTCACATAACACCACTAGAGGAAAGACAACATACATCTCATCAAAATATTGAACGAATACCAAATTCACATGACTACTTATAACAAGACTTCTCCCATGTCCTCAGGAACAAACGTAACTACTCACAAATCATATTCATGTTCATAATCAGAGGGGTATTAATGTGCATAAAGGATCTGAACGTATAATCTTCCACCGAATAAACCAACTAGCATCAACTACAAGGAGTAATCAACACTACTAGCAACCCACAAGTACCAATCTGAGGTTTTGAGACAAAGATCGGATACAAGAGATGAACTAGGGTTTGAGAGGAGATTGTGCTGGTGAAGATGTTGATGGAGATTGACCCCCTCCCAATGAGAGGATCGATGGTGATGACGATGGTGACGATTTCCCCCTCCTGGAGGGATGTTTCCCCGGCAGAACAGCTCCGCCGGAGCCCTAGATTGGTTCCGCCTCGAGACGGCGTGCTTCGTCCCGAAAGCTTCCTTCTGATTTTTTCCAGGGCAAAAGACACCTTATACCAAAAGATGGGCATCACGGGGCTTCCAGGTGGCCCACGAGGCAGGGGGCGCGCCCAGGGGGTAGGGCGCGCCCTCCACCCTCGTGTACAGTGGGTGGCCCCCTCTGGTGCTTTCTTCGCCCAATATTTTTAATATATTCCAAAACTGACTTTCGTGGAGTTTTAGGACTTTTGGAGTTGTGCACAATAGGTCTCTAATATTTGCTCCTTTTCCAGCCCAGAATTCCAGCTGCCGCATTTTCCCTCTGCATGTAAACCTTGTAAAATAAGAGAGAAAAGGCATAAGTATTGTGACATAATGTGAAGTAATAGCCCATAATGCAATAAATATCGATATAAAAGCATGATGCAAAATGGACGTATCAACTCCCCAAGCTTAGACCGCGCGTGTCCTCAAGCGGAAGCCAATATCAAAAAATATGTCCACATGTTTAGAGATAGAGGTGTTGATAAAATAAAGGGTTAATTATCCTTTTGCCCTCAGTGGTGTCCATGTGCTCAGTTTTGCCCTCAGATGCGAATTGTGCTCAGTTTTGCCCCTAGTCCATGCACAACAACTATGACGAGGCCAAACAACCATATTTGAGTCAATTCCGTCCGCCGGCGTTAGTGGTTGTGGATCCGGAGCTTACACGTGGGACCGCGTGGACGTTGGTCCGGAGCTAACATGTAGGCCCGTGCAACTAAATCCCCAAATCATTCTAGCTCACTCTGCCCATCCGCCGGCCGGCTGTCCTGCGCTGCCGCCGCCACCTGCGCCGCGGCCAGCACCTGCCCCGCCACCAGCTGCACGGCCTGCTCCGCCGCTACCGTCCTGTGCCTACGCTCCACGGCTACCTGCGACGCCCGCCACCTTCCAGCGACGCCACGGGTGGGGCGCCGCCACCTGCTCGACCCGCGGTGCGGCCTCCTTCCGTGCGCCTGGCCGTAGCGCTCAAAGGTGGGGCCTGCCGGAGCTATTTGAACTAGGAGGAATAACCCTAGGGCGAAATGGCGAGCAGCGGCGACCCCGGAGTATTTGGCGAGGCAGGCATCGGGCCGGAGATCTGCCGCGTCCACGACTGGGTTCCCGAGGGGTAAGTCTCGCCTCTTGTTTAGATTGAGCTTAGTTGTGCATTTGAACACTCGATTCGAGTAGGTTTGCCCAATTAGTGTGGTGATTGCGTCTCTGTTTTTCGCCGGTTAGGATGGAGTTGCGGTTTGCTTTCATGGTGCACATTAGAAGGGATCGGTACATGTTCGATGCAAAGGATAAGAAGAAATACCAAGGAGGTTTTGATTATCGGTTGCCAATGGCTAGTAATTGGAGTTTCAGACAATTTGGGGAGGTAATTTGTAGCCAATATCCTTGGGGTTTGCTTGATGAAGTGGTATACAAATACTATGATTGTGAAAAGAATTGGGTGACAGTTAGTAATGATGAAGAGCTAGCTACCATGTTTGTTAGGCATAAAGAGAAAGATAATTTTCATGTGAGGCTGCAAGTTGATGTGCTTGAGCAGGCATTTGGACCTAGGATGACGGGTGCAATATCTCGGGGAGAACCAAGTCGTCGTAATGGCATCTCTAGACAGAACAGTTCAGTTGGTGCACGGCGACGTGGTGGCTCGACAAGTGTGGGCAACAGCAGTAGGGTCCCCCTTGAAGTGGAGCCTGATGACTACAATTCTAGGGTTGATGAAGAGAAGCTATATTCTGATATTATTCGGAATTTACGATGGGCACCTTGTTGGAAATATGCCCTAGAGGCAATAATAAATGGTTATTATTATGTTTCTTTGTTCATGATAATTGTCTATTGTTCATGCTATAATTGTGTTATCCGGAAATCGTAATACATGTGTGAATACATAGACCACAACATATCCCTAGTAAGCCTCTAGTTGACTAGCTCGTTGATCAACAGATAGTCATGGTTTCCTGACTATGGACATTGGATGTCATTGATAACGGGATCACATCATTAGGAGAATGATGTGATGGACAAGACCCAATCCTAAGCATAGCACAAAAGAGTGTGTAGTTCGTTTGCTAGAGCTTTTCCAATGTCAAGTATCATTTCCTTAGACCATGAGATCGTGAAACTCCCGGATGCCGTAGGAGTGCTTTGGGTGTGCCAAACGTCACAACGTAACTGGGTGACTATAAAGGTGCACTACGGGTATCTCCGAAAGTGTCTGTTGGGTTGGCACGGATCGAGACTGGGATTTGTCACTCCGTATGACGGAGAGGTATCTCTGGGCCCACTCGGTAATGCATCATCATAATGAGCTCAATGTGACTAAGGATTTAGCCACGGGATCATGCATTACGGTACGAGTAAAGAGACTTGCCGGTAATGAGATTGAACAAGGTATTGGGATACCGACGATCGAATCTCGGGCAAGTAACATACCGATTGACAAAGGGAATTGTGTACGGGATTGATTGAATCCTCGGCATCGTGGTTCATCCGATGAGATCATCGTGGAACATGTGGGAGCCAACATGGGTATCTAGATCCCGCTGTTGGTTATTGACCGGAGAGGCGTCTCGGTCATGTCTGCATGTCTCCCGAACCCGTAGGGTCTACAGACTTAAGGTTTGGTGACGCTAGGGTTGTAGAGATATTAGTATGCGGAAACCCGAAAGTTGTTAGGAGTCCCAGATGAGATCCGGGACGTCATGAGGAGTTCTGGAATGGTCCGGAGGTGAAGAATTATATATAGGAAGTCCAGTTTCGGCCACCGGGAAAGTTTCGGGGGTTATCGGTATTGTACCGGGACCACCGGAAGGGTCCCGGGGGTCCACCGGGTGGGGCCACCTATCCCGGAGGGCCCCATGGGCTGAAGTGGGAAGGGAACCAGCCCTTAGTGGGCTGGGGCGCCCCCCTTGGGCCTCCCCCTGCGCCTAGGGTTGGAAACCCTAGGGGTGGGGGGCGCCCCACTTGCCTTGGGGGGCAAGCCACCCCCTTGGCCGCCGCCCCCCCAGATGGGATCTCCAGGGTGGCCGGCGCCCCCCCAGGACACCTATAAATAGTGGGGGGGAGGGAGGGCAGCAACACATCAGCCCCTGGCGCCTCCCTCACCCCCTGCAACACCTCTCCCTCCCGCTAGTGCTTGGCGAAGCCCTGCCCGGATCCCGCTACTTCCACCACCACGCCGTCGTGCTGCTGGATCTCCATCAACCTCCCCTCCCCCCTTGCTGGATCAAGAAGGAGGATACGTCGCTGCTCCGTACGTGTGTTGAACACGGAGGTGCCGTCCGTTCGGCGCTCGGTCATCGGTAATTTGGATCACGACGAGTACGACTCCATCAACCCCGTTCACTTGAACGCTTCCGCTCACGATCTACAAGGGTATGTAGATGCACTCCTTCCCTCTCGTTGCTAGTAAACTCCATAGATGGATCTTGGTGATGCGTAGAAAATTTTAAAATTCTGCTACGATCCCCAACACACCTCGGACTGAAAACCAAGATGAGGCTCACAATGCAGTCCGTGTGGATGATGACGCGGTGGGTGAGGACGAAGACCTTGCAGCTGTTGAATGGGACCCTTTGAACCCTCATATGGAAGAAGGTACAGTTTTTGCATCCATGAATGAGTGTAGAAATGCACTTGTGACATACTGCATCAAGGTAGAACGTACTTTCAAAGTTGACAAGAGCGATCAAGTACGTTACAGAGTGCACTGTCCGACTGAGGGTTGTCCATGGAGGCTGCTCGCATCTAAAATGCGAAATAACACTAATGTTCAGGTCAAAGTGAACCCTTTTAAGCACACATGCCAGGAATCAACCCTTAGGAAGGATACAATCAGTAGAGCCAAGTCAAGATGGGTGGCAGGAGAAGTAAAGAAGTGGGTGAAAGAAAACCAGCAAGTGCGTCCAAAGGAATTGCAGAAGAACATCAAAGATAAGTTCAAGATAGATTTACCATACATGAGGTTGTTCAATGGTAAACAACATGCTATGGATTCTATTTATGGTAACTGGCAGGAAAGTTTTCAATTGTTGTATTCCTTCAAAGGTGAAGTGGAGAGGACAAGCCCAGGTAGTATTGTAGATATTGATCACCACACCGTGGAGTACAAATTCAGGGGAGTGACAAAGACCAAGGAATGCTTTAGGAGGGTTTTTGTCTGCTTTGAGGCTTGTCGCCGGGTTTTTTGGCAGGCTGCAGGCCTTATTTGGCTATTGATGCCACTTTTCTCACAGGAGGTTTAAAGGACAGATAGTAGCAACTTGTGCAGTTGATGCACACAGTTTTGTATTTCCAGTTGCCTACGATGTGCTGGAGACAGAGTCTGAGGAGAGCTGGACTTGGTTTTTGCATAATCTGCGCCGGGCTATTGCACATCCCAATGGGTTGGTCATTCATACAGATGCCTGCAAAGGTTTAGAAGTGGCCGTGGACAATGTGTTCCCTGGAGTAGAGCATAGGGAATGCATGCGTCACCTTGTTGCAAATTTCATGAAGAAATTCAATGGAAAGGTGTATACCGACAATTTATGGCCAGCATCTTTGACTTGCAGTGTGAAGAAGCACAACTACCACTTGAGGCAGTTATACATGAATCCCAAAGTGAAAGAATACTTGGAAACACACCACTCCAAGTTATGGGCCAGAAGCCAATTCATTGACGTGAGCAAAGTTGACTATGTGCACAATAATCTAGCAGAGTCTTTCAACTCAACGATCCGGAAACTAAAGGGTCATTATGTGGTGGATTTGCTTGACAGGATAAGGATAGAATACATGCAGAAATCATTATCGTGCAGGAATAGCCGAGGCAAAATTCATGGGCCACATTATCATCCCTGCCGTGATGAATGAACTAAAGCAGAAGACAACAGGCTTGGAAATGAACATGACTCTTTGCTCGGGTACCACAGCAGAGATATCATATTTGGATAAAGAGAAGAGGGAATGGAGATATCCAGTGGATTTAGAAGCTAGAACTTGCAGTTGTAGGCAATGGCAGATAACTGGGTTGCCATGCATTCATGCCTTGTTTTTCATCACTTCTCTCCCAGGTCCAGCAGGGAACATACAGCAGTATGTGCATGATTACTACTCTGTTGCAAGGTTCAAAGCCACATATGCTTATGCCATGCCTGCTATGGAGGGAAAACAACAATGGGACATGGTGGATCCTGGATTCAAGCTTTGCGCTCCAGTTCTGAAGAGAGCAGCAGGTAGACCAAGGAAGAGTCGAATCAGACCTCGCAGCGAAGGAGCTGGACTTGGAGCGAGGAAGCGTAAGTGCACAAGGTGTGGTGGGTCTGGTCATTTCGGTAAGTATTGTGATAACACAGTAGATCCAGCGTTCGGAGAGAGTTTCGATGAAGGCTTCGATGAAAATGTTGGTCAGCAGCCGGTTGCCTCAACAGATGATGAAAATGATGGTCAACAGCCGGTTGCATCAGATGAGGATTTTGACGAGGTTCCAAATGATGATGGTCAACAGCCGCATGATTTTGACGATGATCCAAAATATCCTCCAAATAATGATTCAAGTGAGGCTCTAAATGGTGATCCAAGTGAGGCTCCAAATAGTGATCATGGTGATCCAAGTGAGGCTCCAAATGGTGATCATGGTGATCCAAGTGAGGCTCCAAATGATGATCCATGTGAGGCTCCAAATGGTGACCAACCTTCTGTTGTTGTGAGTTCTGCTAGGTATGTAAATCTTGCAAGGGTCAAATACTACTGTACATTTATCACTTGACATGATCTCATTACCCTTTATGTTTTGCACAGCTCTATGATAGGTTTGAAGAAGATGCGCAAGGTACCGACAACCAAGAGGAGAAGAGAAGAAGCAATGAGCACAAGGTGCACGAGGAGCAAAGTGATGGCAAGAAGCTCAAGGAACATACAGAAGCCCCAACGCTATATATGAATAATTATGAAACATTATGAATAAGGGATGATGTTGTATTATGAAACATTATGAAACATTTATCACTTGACATGTTGTATTTCTGTTGGATGATGTTGAACCTATGTTAGAAGTATGTTTGACATGATGTTTAAATCTGTTGGATGATGTTGAACCTATGTTAGAAGTATGTTTGACATGATGTTTAAATCTGTTGGATGATGTTTGAATGAGCACATGGTTTTTCCTTTTTTTGATTTTTTTGAATTTTGTTTTGCTCATTTGAATTCTGGTCAAACCTAACTTTGACCAAGATTTAAACAAGTCTAAAACATCAAAATGAAAAACTAAGCCTGGATCCTTCTTAGTCAATCCAAAATAAAGCTGTGGTGAGGTTTTTGAAATTTTCATGAAAAATGTGCTAAAAAGAGGGGTCCAAAGGTAGGGTAAACGGCCTCATTTGTAAGCAAGGTTTTTTTCGACCTTGTCTAAATCAGCCAAATAACTTTCCTACACATATATTCTATATATACAGATTATGTGCGTTAGTTTTTCCATTTTTTAATTTTTTTAATTTGTTTTGCTCATTTGAATTCTGGTCAAACCTAACTTTGACCAAGATTTAAACAAGTCTAAAACATCAAAATGAAAAACTAAGCCTGGATCCTTCTTAGTCACTCCAAAATGAAGCTGTGGTGAGGTTTTTGAAATTTTCATGTTCATTTCCCCAAAACACTTCTCTTCACTTCATACAAGAGAGTTTGAGATACTCGAGATATCACACAATACACATGAACTTATCGTTTAAATGTATGTAAACCTTGTTTATCAACTTAAATCATTAGTATATGACATAAGAAGACTATGTGCGCAGGTTTTTTATTTTTCTGATTTTTATTTAATTTATTATGCTCATTTGAAATCTATTTAAACATAGCTTTGACTGCTCCAAACCCCTCCCAAACCCTGCTAACCCTAGCGCTGAACAAGGACCGTTCATCCAACCCTAGCGGCGTTCAAGGGCCGTCGATCTAACCCTTCTAGAAGGAATCTGCGGGGAGGAGGGGGGCGATCCGCGAGATGCAATCTGATTGGCTGGGAGATTGTTTTTTGAAAACAAATACCGGGCGCGCTGGATGGACCGTTGGGTCGTCTCATTGTCTGGGCCTAAGACCGCAGTAAATAGCCCGTCTCGGCCTTTCCAGGCCTTGCATGCATGGGAGGCGGCGACGTGGGTTTGCATGCGCGGGAGGCGGTGACGTGCATGCATGCGAGCGAGGCGAGCGAGGCGCGCTAGGCGAGCTAGGCTAGCGAGGCGAGCTAGGTGGTTCAGGGCAGTGGTTTAGGGCAGCGATTCAGATGTACCGCCCGGTCAAAGAGCTATGCAATGATTCAGATGCACGCACGCGCCCCATGCATCGTTTTCGTGTAAAAATTTAAGAGTGCAAAACGTAATGGATACACACACGCGTCCGAATACACACACGCGTCCGGATTCATACACGCACCGTTCTCATCCTTCCTGTCTTCCTCTCCCACCCATAGGCCTATCAATAGGGTGCCTCTCTTCCTCTCCCACCCACAAGCCAGATCCGATCCATTCTCTCCAACTTCAAACACCCAAGCGACCGAGCCCTCCCCAAGCGAGACCAAGTGAACATGCAGTTCAACGGGCCGACCTTCAACCTTCCGCCTGTCGTGCCGGAGCTGCGCTACCCACCGGGCGTGCTCATGGAGAGGGAGCTCCGTGTGTGGGCTATTTCAAGGTGGAGGGGTTCCGTCGAACTCACCCGCGCCTTCCTCAAAGCCGGCTATGCCCACCTCCCACGGGGCTCGCCGAGGATGTTCACCCTCAACGAGGTTCGTGACCGCGGTGGCATCCTCCTACTGCTCACGGTCACCTTCACCAACCCGTTTGACGCGCGCGAGCTCCTCGACCAAGTCTTTTGGTGCGGCTGCGAGGCCATCTTCTTCACCGTCTACAACATCTACACCAACTACGAGCGCATCTTCCCCGCTCCAGGCCAGATGCACTCTCTTCCCTACGACGAGGAGGAGGAGGTGTGAAGATGAAGACGGTGTTGAAGGGGCGCGCACGGCCAAGGTGGAAGAAGGAGGTCAAGATGAAGATGTTCAAGCCCGGAGTCAAGCTCGTCATGTTTCGTTTTTTATTTTGTTGCTTTTCTATGTCGTGTCGTGTCGTGTCATGTTTCGTCATGTGTCCGTGAACTTATTATTGTAATGGTACGGTCTGTTGCATCTTCTCTAAGTTATTAGGGTTTATTATGTGTGTTAAAAATGTCCGTGCCCAAACATATCATTTCTTCCCTAAACCAAGTCATGAAGTTCGAGAACTTGTGGTTTTCATTAATGAAAATCGGAGGGGTTGAGAAGCCCTCTGTTTCATTCAAAACAAAATAAGTCATGAACTAACATGCAAATTTATTCCCTTTAATCCTAAACCAAGTGCCACTCTAACCCTAAACCAAGTGCCACTCTAACCAAAATCATGTGGCAGTGCAAACATACGTTTTCAACCTTCCAACCCTCCGAAATTTCAGTGCAAAACAAAGGAAAACCACTCTCACGCGTGTGCAAACATTCACGGTCTCACTATTTTTTTGACAAATTTCACAGTCTCACTATGTATACCTTCCTTCCCTACCCATGTCAAAGTCTTGCCATCTGTCCTAGCGGTTACCAGCGCAGCCCTAAACACCACAAACCCACGCGGTCCTGGGTTCGAGTCCCCAGCAGCACCAATTTTTTGTGCATTTTCCACCCTTCATTTTTTCAGACAAATTATTTTTTCTCAATGTAATGCCCTTAAAAAATGTTCATTTATTTTGGCACCAGGTGTAAACCTCTACTAGAGCTAAGGCACATTTTCCATGACATTTTGGTCTTTGATTTAAATCACGGTGTATTTGAATTGGATTAATTAACAGCTCCAAAAAAATTCTAACCTTAATTGTTTGGCTCTGGAATAATTCAATTAGCTTCCACAAAAAGTTTTAGCATTATGATTTACTGCCTAAATTAAATCAGAACAGAAAACAGAAAAATACGCAAGAGAACCCCCGAATGGGCCTAATTGGATGCAGTTGGCCCATTAGTCTAGCCTGCACTTGGCTCTACGCTCTGAATTTGGCCCAAGAGCAACCTTTTTTTTGACAGAAAGGCAGAGCAGAGAGCTGCATTTCATTGATCAAAAGTTTCTGAATTCCTCATTTCTTCTCCTTTTTTCAACATATTTAAATGTTGGTCACTTCTCTTTTTTTCAACATTTAAACAACTTTGACCAACATTTAAACTAGGTGAATTTCTCATACAATTTCAAGATTACAAATTCCTCCATAGTTCATGCCTTTACATACATTTTCAACATTACAACCAGTGCGATTACCATAGCTATAGATGCCCAAAAGTATTTGCAAATGGGTATTGGTAGTGCTTGATCTTGAAGCTTCCTAACCTTCTTCTTCAGCATCCTAAGCTCAACAGCGAGCTCTCTGTCAGTGCGTGCTTCGCCCTCCATCTGTTCTTCCGGAGCTCGTGGTGCGGCCACTGCCGTTCGTGGCAGCATGCGCAACCATTCTTCATGCTCTTCTTGCAGTTCATTCATCAGAGTCTTAGCCAGAGCATCGACCCAAAGAAAGAAGCATGTCACCTGCATGAACACCAAACAGATCAACCCATTGCTCAAAGATCCCGACCACAAAAATGGTGCAATTGCCCCGATTCTTACCCCATTCTCGCTGCACACATAGAACAGATGATTCTGGTTCCTCGGTGTGTGAGAAACCCTCCAATCAATGCCCGCCCGGCACCGCAGATAGACGAAGACAGGCATGTCCACACGCGCCCAGCTCTGCATCCGCGAGGTGGCGCGGGAGCTTGAGGAAGACATGGAGCTCGGAGCCGAAGGGGATCTCAACGCCGCGGCGCCCTCCACAGCTAGCTTCCCACCACCGTGCTCTCTCTCTCTAGCTGTGGTCACCGCCATGCTCTCTGTCGCCATGGTCACCGCTGCTGTCGCCCGCTTATATAGCACACCCGCAACGGCTCTCTGCTCAACGGCTCTCTCCTGGGTCCCACAAGCCATGCGTGCAATGGTCTGAATAAAATTGGCCGTCTCTGCCGCCTGGTCCCACCTGTAAGGGCCGAGTCAAAAGGTTGACCTGACGGAGACGACAGAGTTCACGGAATGAGTCAGTGCGCACGGACTTGGGGCAAAACTGAGCACAATTCGCATCTGAGGGCAAAACTGAGCAGATGGACACCACTGAGGGCAAAAGGATAATTAACCCTAAAATAAAATACGGACATGAGGGCATCATGATCATTCTTATAATAGCAACATATATATATTGTCATATGATTTCTTATGTTGAAGTAACAATCTATTCATAATGTAAAGTATGAATCAGAAACTTCATTAAAAACTAACAAACTATGATCTCAGTCATTGAAGCAACTGCAATTTATCATAACATCGGAAAGAGTCAATATAAGAGCTTTTTAGCAAGTCCACCTACTCAACTATCATTTAGTCTTTCACAATTGCTAACACTCATGCAATACTTATGGGTATGAAGTTTTAATCGGACACAGAGAAAGATAGGGGCTTATAGTTTTGCCTCCTAACTTTTTACCTCAAGGGTAATGTCAACAATAATGCTTTATGAAAACCCACATCCAATTGGATATATATATATATATATATATATATCAGGATCTTTCCAACACATAGTGCTTGCTAAAGGATAAAGTGTAAAAAGTAAAGGTGAAGATCACCATGACTCTTGTATAAGGTATAAGACAAAAATAAAAGATAGGCCCTTCGCAGAGGGAAGCAGAGGTTGTCATGTGCTTTTATGGTTGGATGCACAAAATCTTAATGCAAAAGAACGTCACTTTATATTGCCACTTGTGATAGGGACCTTTATTATGCAGTCCATCGCTTTTATTTCTTCCATATCACAAGCTCGTATAAAGCTTATTTTCTCCACACTAATAGATCATACATATTTAGAGAGCAATTTTTATTGCTTGCAACAATGACAACTTACTTGAAGGATCTTACTGAATCCATAGGTAGATATGGTGGACTCTCATGGCAAAACTGGGTTTAAGGATATTTGGAAGCACAAGTAGTAACTCTACTTGGTGCAAAGAATTTGGCTAGCATGAGGGGGAAAGGCAAGCTCAACATGTTGGATGATCCATGACAATATAATTTATTTCGGATATAAGAAAACATAACCCATTACGTTGTCTTCCTTGTCCAACATCAACTTTTTAGCATGTCATATTTTAATGAGTGCTCACACTCATAAAAGATGTCCAAGATAGTATATTTATATGTGAAAACCTCTCTTCCTTTATTACTTCCTATTAATTGCAACACTCTCAACAACTTTTATTCATCATACTATTTATATGTGAAGTCATTACTCTCCATAAGATCAATATGATCTCTTTATTTCTTTTTATTCTTTCTTTTTTCTTTTATTCCCTCAGGATCATAGCAAGATAACCAAGCCCTCGACTCGAGACTAATCTTTATTATATATAGCTCACGGACTCGATTACATAGATAAGGATCAACACAAAAACTCAAAGCTAGATCATACTATACTTTATTCTACTAGATCAAGATATAACCAAAAGGATAGAACTAAGAAAAATGGTAAAGATAGAAGTGTGATGGTGATACGATACCGGGGCACCTCCCCCAAGCTTGGCAGTTGCCAAGGGGAGTGCCCATACCCATGTGTTTATGTCTCTTTCTTCGGAGGTGGTGATGATGGAGTTGTTGATGACGTAGGCTTCTTCCTTAATTTGCGCTTCAGGATAGAATTTTGCTCCCTTAGGTCATCGATCTCCTGCTCAAGGCTTAATATCTTTTTTCATAGTTCCTGTTTGTTCTCCTGCAAGAGGCGAAAAGGGATAAACTCGATCTTAGGTTTCTTCGCTATATCAGGGAGGCTTGACCTTTTGAACTCCACATGCATGTCCCCAGGTTGAGGTAAAGGGACTTCATCTTCATCTGAGCTCGTCTCCTCCTTTCCCCTAGGATCATAGTCTTCTTCTTCCTCCATGGTCCAACCACAATGCTCCAAGTCCCCGTAGACCTTAGGGTCTGCAAGGTAATCAGCCACATAGCTTTCTCCCTCTGAATCCTGGGACGACATATTGCTCTAATCTGCGGCAGAAACAACTCAAAACAAAAACATAGGATTTTGTCATGGTACGGTGGTCAAAACCTTCGGGCGATTATATAATGATTTTTTGCCGACCAAAAGAAGTATCGTGCAAGAAAATGGAGTCCGGAGGGCACACGAGGTGCCCACGAGGCAGGGGGCGCGCCCAGGGGGGTAGGGTGCGCCCTCCACCCTCGTGGATGCCTCGTGTTCTTTCCGGACTACTTCTTATTTTCCTATTTTCTTAAGTATTCCAAAACATAGAAAAATCGCTGTTAAAACTATTTTGGAGTCGGTTTACTTACCGTACCACATACCTATTCCTTTTCGGAGTCTGAAATGTTCTGGAAAGTGTCCCTTATGTACTCCTCCGGGGTTATGGTGTCAATAAGATTGGTTTCAACATTTATGGGATTACCTGAGATATGATGTTTGATTCTTTGACCGTTCACCACCTTCGGAGTTGTGCCTCCGAAGTTGTTGATTTTTATGGCACCGGAACGATATACCTCCTCGATAACGTAAGGACCTTCCCATTTAGAGAGGAGTTTTCCTGCAAAAAGTCTTAAACAAGAGTTGTATAACAAAACATAATCACCTACGTTAAACTCACGCTTTTGTATCCTTTTGTCATGCCATCTTTTAACTTTTTCTTTAAACAGTTTGGCATTCTCATAGGCCTGGGTTCTCCACTCATCAAGTGAGCTAATGTCAAATAGTCTCTTCTCACCCTCAAGTTTGAAATCATAATTGAGCTCCTTAATGGCCCAATATGCCTTATGTTCTAGTTTGAGAGGTAAGTGACATGCTTTTCCATAAACCATTTTATACGGAGACATACCCATAGGATTTTTATATGCAGTTCTATAGGCCCATAATGCATCATCAAGTTTCTTAGACCAATTCTTTCTAGATCTATTAACAGTCTTTTGCAAAATTAATTTAATCTCTCTATTACTCAGTTCTACTTGACCACTAGACTGTGGGTGGTATGGAGATGCAATGCTATGATTAACATCATACTTAGCAAGCATTTTACGAAAAGCACCATGAATAAAATGTGAACCACCATCAGTCATTAAGTATCTAGGGACTCCAAACCTCGGAAAAATAACTTCTTTAAGCATCTTAATAGAGGTGTTATGATCAGCACTACTAGTTGGAATAGCTTCTACCCACTTAGTAACGTAATCAACAGCAACTAAAATATGTGTATACCCATTAGAGGAAGGAAACGGTCCCATATAATCAAAGCCCCAAACATCAAATGGTTCAATAACAAGTGAATAGTTCATAGGAATTTCTTGACGTCTACTAATATTACCAATTCCTTGACATTCATCACAAGACAAGACAAACTTACGGGCATCTTTGAAAAGAGTAGGCCAATAAAAACCGGATTGCAATACCTTATGTGCAGTTCTATCTCCAGCGTGGTGTCCTCCATAAGCCTCGGAGTGACACTTGCGTAGGATCTGTTCCTGTTCATGCTCAGGTACACAACGTATAATAACACCATCTAATCCTTCTTTATAAAGGTGTGGGTCATCCTAGAAGTAATGTCTTAAATCATAGAAAAACTTTTTCTTTTGCTGTTATGTGAAACTAGGTGGTATAAATTTAGCAATAATGTAATTAGCATAATCAGCATACCATGGAGCATTACGAGAAGCATTTATGACAGCTATTTGTTCATCAGGAAAGCTATCATCAATAGGTAGTTGGTCATCAAGAACATTCTCTAACCTAGATAAGTTGTCTGCAATGGGGTTCTCAGCTCCCTTTCTATCAATAATATGCAAATCAAATTCTTGTAGCAAGAGAACCCATCTAATAAGTCTAGGTTTAGCATCTTTCTTTTCCATAAGATATTTAATGGCAGCATGATTAGTGTGAACAGTTACTTTAGAATCGACAATATAAGGTCCGAACTTATCACAAGCAAATACAACTGCTAAACATTCTTTTTCAGTAGTAGCATAATTTCTCTGGGCACTGTCTAGAGTTTTACTAGCATATTGGATAACATTTAATTTCTTATAAATTCTTTGTCCTAGAACAGCACCTACAGCATAATCACTAGCATCACACATAATTTCAAAGGGTAAATTCCAATTAGGTGGCTAAACAATAGGTGCAGAAATCAAGGCTTTCTTAAGTATTTCAAATGCTTCTACGCAATCATCATCAAAGACAAAAGGAACATCTTTTTGTAAGAGATTAGTCAAAGGCCTAGAAATTTTTGAGAAGTCTTTAATGAACCTCCTATAAAAACCGGCATGACCAAGGAAACTTCTCATACCTTTGATGTCCTTAGGACACGTCATATTTTCAATAGCATCAACTTTAGCTTTATCAACTTCAATACCTCTTTCAGAAATTTTATGCCCCAAGACAATACCTTCATTAACCATAAAGTGGCACTTCTCCCAATTCAAGACAAGATTAGTTTCTTCACATCTCTGCAAAACTCGATCAAGGTTGCTTAAGCAATCATCAAAAGAAGTTCCACACACGGAGAAATCATCCATGAAAACCTCAACAATCTTTTCACAAAAGTCAGAGAATATAGCAGTCATACATCTTTGAAAGGTAGCAGGTGCATTACATAAACCAAAAGGCATACGTCTATAAGAAAAGGTACCAAAAGGGCAAGTAAAAGTGGTCTTTTCCTGATCCTCTTTTGACACAGGTATTTGAGAGAAACCAGAATAACCGTCTAGAAAGCAAAAATGTGTATGTTTGGATAATCTTTCAAGCATTTGATCAATAAAAGGTAAAGGGCAATGGTCCTTTCTAGTAGCTTTATTTAATTTGCGGAAATCAATTACCATTCTATAACCTGTAACAATTCTTTGTTCTTTAAATTCGTCTTTATCATTAGGAACAACAGTAATACCTCCCTTCTTAGGGACACAATGGACATGACTTACCCACTGACTATCAGCAACAGGATAAATTATACCTGCCTCCAGAAGCTTTAGTATTTCATTTCTTACCACTTCTTTCATCTTGGGATTTAACCGTCGTTGGTGATCAACAACCGGTTTAGCGTCTTTCTCATATTTTATTTTGTGCTGGCATAGAGTGGGACTAATGCCTTTAAGATCATCAAGAGTATATCCAATAGCAGCACGGTGCTTCTTCAGAGTTTTCAATAATTTCTCTTCTTCCTGCTCTGAAAGGTTAGCACTAATAATAACAGGATATATCTTCTTTTCATCAAGATAAGAATATTTAAGAGTATCAGGTAATGGTTTAAGCTCAAACACGGGATCACCCTTGGGTGGAGGAGGATCCCCTAGAATTACAACAGGCAAGATGTGTTTCAAAATAGGTCCCTGTTTAAAGAATACTTCATCTATTTCCCTTCTTTCATTCATAAACATATCATTTTCATGGTCTAGCAAATATTGTTCTAAAGGATCATTAGGAGGCACGGCAATAGAAGCAAGACCAATAATTTCATATTTACTAGGCAATTCTTTATCATGGGGTTGTCTATGAAATTTAGCAAAATTAAAATCATGAGACATATCCCCTAAACCAACAGTAACAATATCCTTCTCGCAGTCTATCTTAGCATTAACAGTATTCAAGAAGGGTCTACCAAATATAATGGGACAAAAGTCATCTTGTGGGGAAGCAAGAACAAGAAAATCAGTAGGATATTTAATTTTCCCACACAAGACTTCAACATCTCTAACAATCCCAACTGGTGAAATAGATCTCTATTGGCAAGCTTAATAGTAACATCAATATCTTCTATCTCAGCAGGTGCAATATCTTGCATAATTTCTTTATACAAAGTATAAGGTATTGCGCTGACACTAGCACCCATATCACATAAGCCATGATAACAGTGATCTCCTATTTTAACAGAAACAACAGGCATGCCAACAACATGTGTGTGTTTATTTTTAGTATCGGGTCTAGCAATTCTAGCAGCTTCATCACAGAAGTAAATAACATGCCCATCAATATTATCGACCAAGAGATCCTTAACCATAGCAATACTAGGTTCAACTTTAATTTTCTCAGAGGGTGTAGGTGTTCTAGCATTACTCTTATGAACCACAGTTGAAGCTTTAGCATGATCCTTTATTCTAACAAGGAAAGGTGGTTTCTCAATATAAGTGGTAGGAACAATAGGATCAACATTATAAGTGATAGTCTTTTCTTCAACTTTAACAGGTTTAACTACTTTTACTTTGATGGGAGGATGATATTTAAACCACTTCTGCTTAGGGAGATCAACATGAGTAGCAAATGATTCACAGAAAGAAGCTACTATCTCAGAGTCAAGTCCATATTTAGTGCTAAATTCACGAAAAGCATCGGTAGCCATAAAAGATTTAACACAATCAAACTTAGGTGTTATACCCGACTCCTTACCTTCGTCGAGTTCCCAATCTTCAGAGTTGCGTTCAATTCTTTCCAATAAATCCCATCTGAATTCAATAGTCTTCATCATAAAAGAACCAGTACAAGAAGTATCGAGCATGGAGAATTGATAGAAAGCCGAGCATAAATTTTTTGAATAATAATTTCTCTTGAGAGCTCATGATTGGGGCATGAATATAACATTGACTTAAGCCTCCCCAAGCTTGAGCGATAATTTCTCCTTCGCGAGGCCAAAAATTATATATATAATTGCGATCACGATGAACCAGATGCATAGGATAAAACTTCTGATGAAATTCCAATTTCAATCGGTTGTAGTTCCATGATCCAATATCATCACATAGCCTAAACCATGTCAATGCCTTTCCCTCAAAGATAAAGGGAAGACATTCTTCTTGATAACATCCTCGAGCATACCTGCAAGCTTAAATAATCCACAAACTTCATCAACATAGACTAGGTGCATATCGGGATGTAATGTTCCATCTCCTGTAAAAGGATTAGCTAGCAGTTCTTCCATCATACCTGAAGGAATTTCAAAGTAAACATTTTCAGTAGGTTCAGTAGGTTGAGGAGTACGAGGATTCACTGGTTCGGCTGCGGTGTGAGGCTGCCATCGCCGCAGGGCCTGGCTAGCGGTGGGAGTAGTAGGG
This sequence comes from Triticum aestivum, assembly GCF_018294505.1. Lineage (NCBI taxonomy): Eukaryota > Viridiplantae > Streptophyta > Magnoliopsida > Poales > Poaceae > Triticum > Triticum aestivum. Next base: position 475,851,002 of record NC_057802.1, on the reverse strand, counting down.
GGCGGTGAGGCCTCAACGGCAGCACAGCCGGCCACTGGAGGCAGGAGCAGGCGGTCTCACCGGCGCTGGTTTGGGCGGCTAGTGCAAGAAGAGCAGCGATTGAAGAAGCAGCAGGACCGTTCGATTCAAATCCAACATTTACTGTTGCTAGAATCGTTTGTTGACTAAGTTGACAAGCCCAGCGTACGCGTAAACTTAGTAGGCCCACAGGCCAGCCTCCCAACCGGTGCGCCCCAGATGTCAGTGGGAGGAATCTTTTTTTCGCGTAATAAGGAGGCAGTTGATAGCGTGCGGCCAGGCCAGCGGAGGGAGTAGGGTGGGCCGGGGGAGCCTGCACGGCATCACAGCGGGCCACAAGAGGAGGGAGCAGGCAGTCCCGCCAGTGCTAGTTTAGGCGGCTAGAGCAGGAAGATCAAAGATTGAAGAAGCACGTCGGCCGTTGGATGGACATCCAACAGTCACTGCTACTAGAATCATGTGTTGACTGACAAAGCCTTGTGTAAACAAGTCAGCCTCGAAATATGTGGCGTGTACAACCCATTTGCTATTATTTTTATAATTTTTACTCATTTTCTAATTCATATGAAATTTATTGCAGCCTATTTACCATTTTTAGAATTGCTGCACATTTTCTGGTCAGTACCAGGGTTAAAAAATTAACTAAATATGTGGGAAATTTTGAAAATTCGCAAATTTTTGCTGGGGAACAAAATATTCTTAATCAAAAAATTAGTAGCCGTACTAAAACAAATTTAAAAATAAATTAGTACTATGTAATGTTAAATCCAATGAAATACTCCCTCCATCCCAAAATTCTTGTCTTAGATTAGTCTAAATGCGGATGTATCAAGTCACGTTTAGGTATTAGATACATCCATATCTAGACTAATCTAAGACAAGAATTTTGGGACGGAGGGAGTATAAGATATCAGTGAAGAACAAAAACAAAAAAAGAAACTAATATCCCATTTGCTATAATTTTTTTGGAATTTTCAACCCCTTTTGATATTACTTTTAACAGACATTGACCATACTCTTTGGCCAGGCCGGAATGCATCCCTCCTCGTCTTGAAAGATTTGCAGCCTAGTAAGTTGGAGAAAACAAATAGGCCTAGATTGGATATTCTTCAAAAAGAAATACTGGGCTACCAAAGAAAACACTGCTGGGCTGGTCATGTTGTTAGACGGGCCACAGAGACCGCACAACCCAGTTTATACCCTGCTCCTCCGAATTACTACTCAAAAAAAAGTTGTGCAATTCTGTCGTTAATTGACTATACGTTGAAAATGATGTGGGTCCCAGACATCAGCAGGGTGGATTAGAGTAAAAAAACGAGGGGTTCATCTGAGTAGTAAAAGAGGCGCTTGCTTGTGTTCGGGAGTGGACCTGGTGGGTCCGTACTGTCATACTCACAACTACAGTCATCTCCCGATTCACTATGTTGACAGGGACCGTTTCAAAAAAAACTATGTTGACAGGTCCGGACGGCGGCGCCGCGGCGAGCGCACCAAGGTGGAGGATAAAGTGCTGTCGCCAATGTGCTGGGCTGGGTTGGACATTCTTATTGAAAAATAAAAATGGACCGGAACTATTTATGACGTTGACTACGATTTGCATGGGTCCGCTGGTTGCAGGAAGAAAATGCTGGGAGAAAGAAGAATGGTCGCTATCTTTGCCTAAGAATAATATCGACTGAATGTAACGACACTATCATAGGAAATAACACCCTCGTGTTAAATCATGAATATAAAGAACTGGTGCATGAGAGTTTAGCTTTATTTATTTACTTATTTATGTTTAGGGGACCATGTGCATGTACCTGGGCCGGATTCATGTGAGTGCCTCCCTTCCAGTTAATTATGGGCTTCTCTATTGGGCCTTCATCAAAGGGCTGCATGTTATCAACAAGTGGAAAATGTGTTCCGTACAAAAAATAGTATGCGCTACGTACGGTACGGAGCACTAAAGGATCGAACCGTGTAACGACTTCCAAAACATTGTATTTTTCGTTCTAACAACACATTTATTCAACCAACAGACGAAATATACTACTGATTGTACATTGAAAACAGCAGCAGCAGCAACTAGGGCTGGGGGTGCAACAGAAGCAGTAAGCAGGACAGAAGAGTGAAGACGCAGCTCTCTCTTCCAAACCAAACATCAGCTATCATTACAAAAGGGCTACCAAAAAAACCAAGTGTATGCATCAAACTAAATAAAGATCCTACTACACCAAGTGTACACATCTAACTAACTGGCTCAGTTAGACGTTACTATTTATTAAGCTATGGAGATTGGCTGACGGCTTGAACCAGATGGGTGCCTGACGGGGGAAACCCCAGCCAGCAGGTCGAAGTCTGATACTTGCGACCCTCTCTCCTACTTTGGGCTGCAGAGCGTGGCGGCACATATCAGGGTATGGTGCATGCAGAGACGCATGGTACGCTGTGTACACACAGTTTTGCCTGATGAACGAAACTGTGCTGCCATCATGATCCTTGCCGTCGGTTATGTCCTGGTTAATCGGATAATTCAGTCTGACAAATAGAGAGCGTGTACCAAGAATACTTACCAACCTCCAGTCAAAAATTCCTGAAGGCCCAGAGAAGCTGGGATCCTGCTCAAAGACCTTGCAGTGACTGTGATTGTATTCCGCGAAACAACACGTCCGGTACGTGCGAACGATCATCAATCGTTCGCCGGCGTCTGATCGAGCGAGGAACCACCTGCAACTGCCATGCCGCTTTTCTTTGAAAGGTTCTGGGATTAGGAAGGGTAGGGACACCAGGCGGCCTACAACATCATATCAAGTTGGAGTCAAATAACCCTCAAAAAAAAGTTGGAGTCAAATAAAAAAGGGCTCTTGATGTAGTCAATCTTAAGAACAACATGTTATGAGCATGAATATTTTTTCAGTAAATGTTGACAGTAATATAAGCAAGCCATCATGATATCATAGGAAAGTAACATACTGCTGTAACAGCCGTTTGTAGCGATGACTGGAGTAGGCCAGCAATACGTCCAGGCATAGAAGGAGTCGACAGCGTAAATGAAGCCCTTGTGTTCAATGGCATCAGAGAACCGTGGAGGATGTATGATCCTGCGATGGACGTGCAGATCTATCCACTTACCGCAGTGACCTGTCAGATAGGCGAGACCGCGGTTGAAGAAGGCAATTAGCCTGAAGTCTTTATAATTCGCAGATCTTATGGGCACTTGGCAGATTACAACCTTGAGCAAATCAAACTTGGTATCATGTTGGCTATTGTAAGATTCTGAGTATTCTGGGCCGCGATGCCAAAGCAGTGCAGTGTTAATCAAAGGAAGGGGGATCAATCGCCGGGTGTAGACCTCCACGAGCATCCAGCTGCCGCGACCGTCGATGAGCACCATCTAAGATGTGTTCATGCCGACCTAATACATACCGTTAATGTAGTTGAGGGTGACGGGGATCGGATCGCAGTCAAGGGGGTTGATGCTCGCCACCCTACGATCGTTATGCTGCATGACACGCCATTTCTGAAGATCAGGCGGCATCAGCAAGCAAGGAGCTGGCTTAAAAAGCTCCGGCCTGAGGGCTTTGAGTAAACGGTACAGCCCCGATGAGCGGCATGGTACTGAGATTGTCCACACGTGAAACAATGAGCTTGATTACCTCTGCGGGGAGCGAATTCCAGCCACTCTTTCGGCGGACGCTGCTCGGTTTTGCCATTGTTAGTGCTTGGGTTTCGGACGACGGGGGGAGGCGCCTTGGCGGGGATGGAAGATTGGACGAGGGGGGAGGCGCCTTAGCGGAGATGGAAGAGAGGACAAAGATGGAGAAGCGAATATGTGTTGCGGGAAGTGGATAGGTGATGATGACTACAGCACGCCGCTTGACTTACGACACACAAAGCAGCAGTGTAGGGTCATATTGAAGTCAGACAACTTGCTTGAGTGATCACAGTACTGGTACTCCCTACAGTACCTACTACTATGCCCTAACTTGCTTGAGTAGAGTAGTAGTGGAGTAGGACTCTGCTCTACTACTAGCACCGAAGGAGGAGGAGTATATTCTAATCTAAAATATTTACAAACTTCAATGCCCGAGCGTGGAACGACTACGAACCGCCATCGGTGCTAACTCCAATCCCCAGCAAACGTTCGCTGGGAGACATGGTAGTTGCAAACGCCCGCAGCGCAGTTACAGTACGTGTGTAAGGGTGGCGGTTTTGTCAAATACTATGGCTTAAAAATAGGCCACCGTCGGATGGAAATCTGACGGATACGTGGGATTCGCCAGGATTGAGCTCGTGCCGAACAATCGCTAGATATCATTACTAAAAAAAGGATAAAACACTCGGGGCTATAACTTGCACCTATAAAAGACTTAGTTGGTGATGATGGTGTGTCTGCCATCCGCCATTTCTGACCATTAGATCTGCATCTAACGACTGTGATGTAAGTTGTGGCCTTTTGCAACAATTCCCACTTCTCTGCTCCAGTTTACACAAAACCCCTTAGTATCTTGAAACCAACCACATTCCTCGCTTCATCAAAACAGCCCAAAGAATATATTTGGAGTGAAACATAAGATATTTTTAGTGATATGTATATCAAAAGTAAACTATTTTCTTTCAAATTTGTGAATATGTATTATTCTACTTTGGATCCGTTGCAATGGACGGGCTCATTGTTATAAAGGTTTATCTCTTGCATTCTCCGCAACCAATACCTAGTGTACTGGTCTGGGCCGGATGCTCGCTGCGCGATGACCTGAGTTCGAATTCTGTCCTAAACTTTAGCTTTTTATATTATTTTTAATATATACTTCTTTCGCTACTGTATTGGCAGTGGAACCCACAGAGTACTGAGAATACAAGATTAAGGATGGATTTGTTTCTTTTTAACTTTTTGTACGAATCTGTAGCCAGCCTGCAAGTCATGTACACTGTGCTGACATTGGAACCCATAGAGTACTTAGAATACAAGATTATGGATGCAATTAACTTTATATAGAGGGAGAATCATACACGCAATTAACTCAAATGGATTGGACGTGACTCTATTATTCTCCAACGGCAACCGGCAAATTTCCTCCCGCGGGCCGGAGTAGGTTTCTCGGTTTGCATGTGGGTTTAACGGAGGGGTTTGATGGAGGCGAGGAGGCGTGTTCAGCCGGGCGTGCAGTGGACGTCGCAGTACTATTCGATTTGACAACTACAACTAGTATATTATAAAAAACAAAGAAGAGTAGTAGAGATAGAGATAAGAATAGAGACTAGGGAGGAGCACCATCTACTGCTTCGTGGGCTACTCCTGCGCTCCATTCGGTGGCCGCAACGTCCCCTATAGCCACTCCCTCCTGCGCTCCATTCGGCGGGTGCTGTTGAAATTTGGGGAGCGCACTCTCGCTACTGCTAGCAGTGACGACTTCACCGACGACGACTGCTTCCCCGACCTCGGCAACCTCTTCCTCAACGACATGGGCGACAACCTCAACGCCAATGGTGCTGCTCCCATTGCACCGTATGTGTTTCTGTCCTTCCTGTTCGAAATCATGGTAGAATTCATGTTTCTAGTCTGTATCCTAGATTCGATCTGTTCATCTACTATGCTAGTCTGCATGATTAGTTTAATCTCTGTTATAGCCGTCATGATTTATTTTGTGCTTATTCGGACTAAATCTCGTAGTAACTTGCTCATATATTCAACTGGCGGAACGTCCCCTACAGCCACTCCCATTTCATGGACGGCCTGGTCGATGCCTCCAAGGAGCCCTTCGTCTACTGCTATGAGTGCCCGATGCCGTTTTGGGGCTCACCGACGGACATCGTGCATCACCTCACGCAGGTGTGCGGCGATCACTACTGGCCCTTGGCGAAGAACATCAAGTACGAGACGGGCTACCCGTTCACCATGCCGGAGTCGCTGGAGGATCACTGCCGCCTTCTAGTCTCGGAGGAGGACGGAAGCGTCCTCCTCTTGATCGTGGGCACCGGCGAGGCCCGCGTAGGCCGCCGCCCCGTCTCTGTAGTGTGCGTCAGGGGCGACGCTACTGACGCTGACACTGACACGAGGCCGATGTACGGGTGCGTGCTCACTATTACTACCCCTCGGAGGTACGTGGGCGGTGACACTGGCTACGTCAAGCTGACTTGGACTCTGCCGAGCTGGGACCTTCCTGCCGATCTGGACATGGAAGACGCACGGTATTATTTGACCCCCAACAATGTGCACGGGGACTCCAAGGAGGTTCACCTGGACATGTGCATTACCAAGTTAAATGTTGATCATTAGTCTTCGCTCAATGTAATCCGCTGTCTAAGCATGTGGAGACTTCCATGCATGATCTTGCTCTATTGGAGTATCGCTTATGAATAAAAGTGTATCCATTTATGGTTTAGTCTAGAATCTTCCATGTATGAATTTTTACTACAGTACTGGTGAAAGACTTATGATGAACCATTTCTTACATATCCTCTGCCCCCTTCCAAGTCATCTTGATTTAATCCCCCCCGTCTAGGTGTATAAGGGCATGGTTAATACTTAAATAGTATAGCCAACTGTTGACTATAAGAAAGTGCCATGTCATCTGTAGCCAACATGTATAACAATGGATACTCAAAAACTAATTCTTGAAGATCATTTCTTGCAAATCACAATAAGAGTTATTTCTTCACAAGTTTTGGATGCAGGTTGAACAGTTGAACGCTTTTGTTTGCAAAAGATACTTTTTTTATCTATTTCACCCGGATGTTCGTGGGCTCTAGAGATGAAATAATATCTAAAGAAACCTACCGATACCCCTTACACATGAGATGACCCCCACATCCTTTGTCAAAATAAACAACTCCCCGATCAATGCATTTCACTCTTCCGTGCAACGCACGGGCACCTTACTATAGATTAGTACGACCAAAAATTGAACTAACATTATATGTATTACGATAAATGATGATGCATGTCACCTAAAATTATATCATTGAAAACTATGTTCAAATACGAATCCAACGATATTGTATTTGTTGACATGCACTAACATTTTGTTAGTTAAATCTTCAGTCAAATTCAATGGGGGATAAACCACGACCGATGTAGTACTAGTGTAGAGGGCGGCGCTGCACGGGAGTCTCACCCCGCTCGTGGCGCGACAGTAAAGCCGTCATATCACAAAACCCAACCACTCCCAGTAATAAGTGGCCTGGTAAAATAAACGGACAAGCAACCATCACATCCCTCCGTCTTTTTTGCATTTCATCTCTCTGCATTTACTTTCTCCGTTTCATCTTGCACACTCGATCCCTAGTTACTACTCCCAGGGCCAGTTCTTTTGGCGGCTTCCCCAGCTTTTCCCATAAGACTAGTCACAGTGCAGAGTAACATTAAGGCGCCTCACTCATTTATTTGGGCTTCTAAACTACTACTAGTACCTCCGTCCTGGTTTATTCGTCACCATTGTAATTTGTGCTAAATTTTGACCAAAGATTTAACTGATAAAATGTTAGTGCATGTGACATGCACTAAAATTTCATTAGTTAAATTTATGATCAAAATTTGACACAGATTACAATGGGGACCAATAAACCAGGACGGAGGTACTAGTTATGAGATTACTAATCTAGAAGCCTAAAAGAACTGGCCCCTGGTACTCCTACTAGTAGTAGTACTCAAGTTGGAATTCCAATTGCACGACACAACTTGTTAGGCAAAAAATTCAATGCAGGGTGTAGGAAGCGGTTTGGGAATTTGCATGCCTTTCCGACCAGTGAGATACTCCATACAAAGTACGATAGAGAAATAACCACAGAGAAGGAAGCTAAAAGTAAACAATCAAACGAGCATTTTTGCATTTGTTTTGCATTGAATCGTTTCACAAGCTTGACTAGTGCTGTTTTTCTACTTTTACAAAAACCGCATCGTAATGTTAAAACGTGCATTTGCATGTACATAAGTAATAGTAGTACTCCCTCCGTCTAGGTGTATAAGTCTTCCCTCCTTCTTGGTCACGGTGCACAACCAAAGATGACTTATTGACCTGGACGGAGGGAGTAGCACAGTCTGCAAGCATATATAGAGAGAGACGTGTAGTGCGATAGTATATAGTAAGTTTGTGCTATATGCACGTACTTACAAAATGCGTACGAATACACAAGGTTTCCAAACTTTCCCTTTTACATACTTAATTAAGGACGCTAATAATTCCTGAACGTTCGGGATTTATCATTTGCGTCCCAAAACTAATGAGATCGCCTTACGAAACAAAAATTATACTCCTACTAAAAGCCACGACGCTCACAGGAGCGCTTGCGGCGCGTCACGAGTGCCCTGGTGCGCGGCCGTTCCCCAGCGTGCCGACACAACGCCTCTTCCTCAGCCTCGCAACTTGCGAGGTGCTGATTGGCGGCTTGCCGGCGGGCGAGCGCGATCTCACCGGTGTGGTGATCCGGTGCCAACAGGTACTCCTCCTCGCTGGAAGCGTGCACCCGGTCCACGTACCGCCAAGCGTAGATGAGGCGCTTGGGCCCGACTGCACTCAGGGCTTTGGCACGGGCGTCCTCCTTCACCCTCACGACCCTTGCACGAGCCTTCTACCAATGAGCCAATTGCCTGACTCTCTCGGACGCGACATAGACCTACCAGGCAGCTTGCCCCGCGGCGCGCTTCTCTTCCTCGGCCTTCTTCTCCGCCTCTATTTTGGCTTTCTCTGCCGGCGGCAAAGCCTCCCACATGGAGACATCCATTTCTTTCCAAAGCTCCTCAAGGCTAGGGGGCTCGGCGGGCGGCGCGGCATTCTCCTCGTAGCGGGGAGCCGACGCGAACTCCGATGCACGTGCTGGCGAGATTGGGAACGCCGACGCGTCCACCTCGACGCGTCGCGGCGAGGAGTGGAACGCCGACGCGTCCTCCTCGACTAGTGGCGGCGAGGAATGGAATGGCGACGCATGACCGTCCAGGCGGTGCAACGAGGGGTGCCTAGGGCTTGGGAGGGGCGATGCCATGGTGGGCGACGTGAGAGCGAGGGGGAGGAGATAGCGATGAACGTGAGCGTTCTTCCGAATGTCGTGGGAGGCGCAGTATTTATAGCGAGCAATGGCACACCTACGTAAGATATGGACTGAGATGCACTGACTTAACTGCAGGTCCAGTTGCGTCACTGACATGTGGGCCAGACCCCTGTTGGGCCCATATGTCAGTGACCCAATGCACCTGCAGTTAAGTAACTGAAGCAGCGTCCCGGAAGATATGTTGCGTGATTAATGTAACAGCTACGTGGGCATATTTGTTGGAGTAAATTACGGGGGAGGGAAGGGGTGGAAATATTGCTGGTCACAACGGATTGGACGAGCGCGGGGGGAGGAGAGTCAAGCATGCAGATTTTTTCCACACGGGGGAGTGGTGGGACCGCCAGAGGGAGAAGGAGAGTCTGGCAGGCATATTGTTTCCACACATGGAGAGGAAAAGATTTGGAGATGAATGGGCTTCCTGCAGGTATGGGGAACGGTGCATAATAAGTATCATCTTGCATGCCGGGCTAGGTATAGTCTCAAGTCATTAAAAACATACACGCCCCACACATGTTCATATTTCAAGGTGCACTAAATTATTGCATGCGATGATTAAGGCTAACCATAATGGTGGTATCTTAGCTGGTATCATGCACACGGGAATAGCAAACATGCTGATGTGGCAAAGAATTAAAGAAGAGAGGGGGGTTAGAGTAACTAGTGTTCATGCATGCATTGGTAAACACATTTTTTTGTGAAGAACGACAACATTAGTTGAGTACTTTTGCAGACTACAAAAACTATTCCACCGCCTCTATCTTGCTAAGAGTAGGTGAAATTTTTGAATCGAGCCCTTTAAACTAGAAGGGAGGTAGTAGTACTCTAATAGCTAACCTTGGCCCTGTTTGGATCCATGTGTTAGAGTTAGTTTGGGTTATTTTGAACTCAACTAACCCAAAAATATCCAAACAGGAGGGTTAGTTTGGGTTAGATGCATCTAACCCATTAAAAAATCTAACCCACCCAAGAGGTGCTTATTTGGGTTACTTCTTCTCGGGACACTAAAAAACACATTTTTCTGTATTATAGATATTGATATTTTTAGTATAAATTTGGTCAAACACTTTGCAAACGGTTGACGGAAGTAAAAAGGACCAGAGGGAGTATCATGCATGCGGAGTAGGCAAAAAAATTGCTCATTTATAGCCGGTCGAAGTCTCAAAGGGTGCGACCGCGCGAGGGAGGCGAAGGTCGTGGGAGGCGCGACGGTTGACGGAATTAAGTGAAGTTACCCACGCGCCGGCAAGGCGTGCAAACAGGCAGAAGCTATACCGTCAGGCCTACGATATGGGTCTAGTAGACATGACATCTAGTGGGTCCCACATAGTTCTCGAGAACTCTTTGGGGGCTTGCAGCCGTTTATCCACCGGGCAAGCCAGCAACCCCACGCCGTTCGCACGCCCTACTCGTCCCCGTCTTCTACTAGTATAGTACCTTACAACAGTTCGCTCCCAGTTGTCCCGTCCTTCCACATTACACTAGTTCAACTTCTCAACCCTCCTCCAAAATCCATGGCCTCCCAAATCTCCATGGTCGCCGCTGAGTACCAGGTTAGAGCCGTCACTGGCGATGAGTTCATTGTCATCTACACACGTGGATCCGCGACGGTGAAAGCATGCCTTGCTCGCTTCCTACGCATGTTCAACAGTTCAACGGATGAGTGGGTCGCTGGGCTAGATGTTGAGTACACCACAGTCCTGCAAAGAGAGAATATTCTAAAGGAGGCAGAGAAGAAGAAGCCCGCCGTGATCCAGGTTTGTGTACATAACATGTGCTTGGTCTACCACATATGCCATGCCGACGTTGAGTGCCAGGATTTTAAGAACTTCCTCAAGGACGAAAGAGTGAAATTCGTTAGTGTAGACTTTAGGAATGACAAGGATGTCCTGGGTCGGATAGGCCTCGTTGTAGGCCAGCCCTTCGATCTCCAGAAGGCAAGCCTAGTGTCCTCCTCTCAGCCTTCAATGCTGACCCTGGCAGCAGCCATGATTGATCCTTCGTACGCTAAACTGAAGAAACCTCGCCACGAGTTTCATCATGCATGGGAGTCGAAGACATTAGATGAAGATCACATCTTATATGCAGCAATGGATGCCAACCTTTGTTTAAATATCTACAAGGGTTGGATGAAGAAGCAGAGCCCAGTATCTGGTTCAAGCAAAGAAGCATCGGCGAAGAGGAAGAGGAAGAGGGACGAGGACGAAGTCGAGGACGTGGACTCGGACTTCGATTAGGTGGCAGTGCCGTCGCTCATGCTGGTTCTACTGCAGTGTCAAGCGGACTAGTTGCTTAGTTTATTTTCAAGGGTGTGTTGTGCTGAGGCCCCAACAGAACTATGTTTATGTTCTTTCTCGTTATTTGAACTCTTTAGTACGTACAGTAGTACTAGTCTATGTCTTACTACTGTTCTTCTTGCAGTTGGTACTACTACTCCTATCTTCGTGTTCCTACTATACTTAATACATTCGTACTAATAGTATAATCCGGGTCAGTAGATTTGTGAAAGAAGTTCGACGGAGCGAAGGAAGAAGACGGCGGAGAAGCTACCCCATTATCTATATTAGGGTGGCAGCGTGCCCATGATCTATCTTATGAGTGTTGGGTGTGGAATGCAGTTCACTTGAAAAAATGGATCGTGCCCGGGGTTAAACAGATGGCGGGGGTGGGGGGAGCATGGCGGTGGCAGGCGGTTCAGGGGAGGGCGCGGCGGCGGCAGGCGGTTAGGCGTGTGGTGGGCTGAGAAGATGAACCGTGCATCAATTTCGGAGGTTGAAGAAGCCCTTCTAGCCATCCATGTTGCATCAAACGGCTCACAAGAGTCGAGTGACCCAAATTGCTCCTTCAGATTGTAGGATCCACGTGGCATTTAAGGTCTCGAAGGTAGATTCCGCGTCCGCAACCGGTTCGCAGGCTCGACGCGCGTGCGACTGGCTTTCGCCGCGACAGCCACCATGCGCGCCTCCTCCGCACGGGCGGAGACGACAATGACACGCTAGTTCCTCCTCGCCGGCGTGCTGGAGCACGCGCTCGTCCTCCTCTTCGTATGCTGCGTGCATAGACGCGGCTCCACCAGCTGCTCGCGTGCTTGGCAGCGCGGCGGCATCGCGAGGAGGGACTACAGACGACGTGAGCGGGCGAGCCTTCGGCTTCATGGCACAGGTATGGCGGCGACACGGCGGTGATGGGCGAGAAATTGTTGGCCGGAGTAGGCGGGCGCCGGCATGCGCAACGGCGGCGGCATATTGATGAGTGCGCGTATGGGAGCTTAGTTTAGTTTTATATAGGGTTGGTCAAACTTAAAAGAAAACCGTACTAGTACACGTAAACATTAGACTTAGGCAGCGCTTTTATTAGTTACCACATCCACGATACGGAATCATGTGCAAGCGCGTGAACCGCGGCCGCGCGGTCGATCGAACGGTGCGTCACCGTGTCGCGCTCGAAGGACATCCACCGAACCTTTTTGTGTGTGTGAAAAAAATCCCCGAATATTACTCAACTTTTTTTTTTCTGGAAAAGTTCTTGACGCTACAATATTTCCATATATTTGAATTTAGCTCCAGTTCGTGTTTATTTGGATTTGGACGTTTTAGGTGCGCCCTAGTTTTTTTTAATACTGATTTTGTGTGTGTGACTGAGAGAGAACGTGTGTATGTGTCCATAGGTGTGTTGTGGCGGAAGGGCAATGTGGAGACGGTGTTCGTGTGATAGAGACATAGAGAGGTGTGAATGTGCAAATGATCATGCATGAGTGAGACATAGACAGATGCCGATACGTTGTGTATACATGAGAGAACGGTCTTCTATTTTACTTGTGTGTGTGCGTGAGAGAGAGAGAGAGAGGAGCATTCGTAACACAACAACCATCTCTCTCGATTCGTCCGTCCCTCGCACGATCGCATGTAACACATGCATCAACGTGCACATTTTGACACCCTCACCCGGCCCCTGCCCACCTCAAGGCCCGCACATCGCTCTCTATCTCGCACGCACAATCTCTTCGTGAATACCCTGTTTAGCATGTAGCTTTCCATCACATACACACACATTTATCTCCTTAGGTTTGTTTTCTCTCAATATCTGACACACACACACACACAACACACAGCCCACACACACCCCCTCCCCCGAGCACACAATTCATCCCCATCCAAGGTTATATGGCGACCACTCTCGCTTGTGCTTCTCTGCACCCCAGCATGCATAACACCTCAATCTTCAAAGAGGGCATCGAGGAGATCGAAGACGGCGACCACACTGCGCTAGAGAATGCGGGGCCATTTGGAAGCAGGATGATGTGATGACGGCTGACTGACTCCTCCCCCCACCCTCTCTCTCGCACAAAATTACCAATCCCTCTCTCCCCCGCACAAATTTATCAATCCCTCAACCCACGAGATCCTTCCCCTCTCGTCCATGTTTTTCCAGCTCTCTCATCAAACCTGTTATCTCTTCTTGTTCCACGTGTACAAAATCCGGATGCACACGCATCTCACGTATATTACATGTCTCCATCTTTCTCACAGACCTAACTTCTTCCTCTCTCTTCTCTCTATCTCTCTCTCTCTGTTTCGTTTGGTTTGTCTCCTACTCTGTCGTCCACATACATACAATCTTTCCCGCCCTATCTGCTCCATCTTCGCAAGCTCTCTCTACATGTTTCATTCACACATTGGGATATGTTCAAAATGTTGCTTTTATAATGGCTGATGTAGAGTTATTGTTGGTTTTGTTGCATCCTACAAAGTAATAACTATGAAATGCATTTTGATTGTCATTTGACTTGGATTATGTGAGTTTGAGCATGTTGTGAAGTACTATAGACCTCGTATACATCTTGGAATTCGACAATGATTGTAACTATTGAATTGTATAGACCATTACATTCGAAGTCAGTAGCCTAATATATTTATGTCACAATTTCAACAAATGACTAATTCACTACATACTAAGAAAACAAATGTGTACACCCTCCATTTTTATTTAAGTCCGCGTATTAGCATTGGTCAAAGTCAAGTTTTGTAAACTCTAAGAAAGTTTATAACAAAATATATTAACATATACAATAACAAATCAATACCATTAGATTCATTATTGAATATACTTTCACATCATACATATATGTTATGGTAAATGTTTATATTTTTCTATAAACTTGGTCAAACTTTAGGAAGTTTGACTTTGAGCAAACCTAATATGCAGAGTTTACTAGTACTACTCGCTAGTTGCTTACCCGAATCACCCAACACGCCACACGGGGAGTTCAGTGTCACAAAATTTTGAGGTCGGCGGGAAAATCTCCCGCGACCCTAATTCGAGCAGTGGGAAGGTACCATCATAGCCTTCGGAACAGGCCTACGGATGATGGTTGGTAGGGGGCTGTTTTCGTAACTTCAGGTTCACCCTACCCAGCCAACCCCACTCCGGCACCCAGAGTAATACACCTAAATACTCCCCGTTTTCTATCCCCACCACAAAATAGACTTCTCCACGGCACCGCAGCCTTCGTGCTCCTCCCCTTCTACATCAGCGCACTCGTCCACCGCAGCGCATCTGCCTCATCGACGACCTTGTACACCGCACTAGAGCCAGTCCACTGTCGTCGTCGTACACGGAGCCTCTTCCCCAGCACCGTCTTCCACGGTCTCGGATCTGCTTCCCGGAAGCCGACGCCAAGCGCAGAAGCACCACCGTCGTGGACAATGAACTGTCTCCCGTTGCCGACCATGACTCATAGAGGCCGCCGCGACCATCGTTCTCCTCCTCGATTGGTAATGTGTGTATTGAATCACTTAGCAGTACATGTGCAGTTCCAATTTTGTTCATACCTACCCTTCAAATTTCCTGGGTGCTATTGTTCCCGTAAAAGTAATTGATTATAGCCTCCATTGTCCAACAGAATATCAGCTTGTAATTGTGTGTCGCTCCTGTATCGCGCTGTGCTTGGGTAGGTTTTTCATCAGCAACCAGTAGTGTGGCAAATGATGGAAAGTTTTTTATAACTAGCAAGATGCCCATGCGTTGCACGCATCAAGATGCATTTGTATGAGTAGTTTATCTTGTGTGAGAAAAGGATGAACGAGGGAAGGCCTTATTTGCAAATCTGGAGAGGTGTGTGGGTATCTTTTTGCAAAATTGCTATTGTTTCCTTCCTATCTGTCGTATATAAATCGGACGGCCTATATTGCAGGATGGCAGGCACACCATCATCACCAACTCTGTTTTTTATAAGAAAAAACTAGCAAGATGCCCATGCGTTGCACGGAACATCAAGATGCATTTGTATGAGTAGTTTATCTTGTGGGAGAAAAGGATGAACGAGGGAATGCCTTATTTGCAAATGCGGAGAGGGGTGTGGGTATCTTTTTGCAAAATTGCCACAGTTTCCTTCCTATCCATCGGATATAAATCGGATGGACTATATTGCAGGATGGCAGGAACACCATCATCACCAACTCTGTTTTTTATAAGAGTAGGCAAAAAGTAGAGAGAAAAAAGTAGAGAGTAGAGAAGTAGAGATAAATATTAAATATAAAATAAATATAACAGTAGAGAAGAGAGTAGAGATAGTAGAGACGTCGGCAAAGGATTGTGCGCGTGGGGGAAAAAGCAGTCGGGCGTGCGCTAGTTTTGCCGCGCGGCGTCCGGCGCGCTTTATAAAATCCAACGCCCTCCCACCGCTCTGTGCCTCATCACCGCTCTCTCCCCGCTCTGTGCCTCGCCACCGCTCTCTCCCTGCTCTTTCTCGCCTCGCCGCCGCCGCGCCACCATGCCGCCGCGTCGTCGGGAAACATGGGGATACCGCGGCGTCCGCGCGCGCCCCTCCGGCGGCTTCTCCGCCGAGATCCGGTTCCGCGGAATGCGCCTCGGCCTCGGCAATTTCGACACCGCCAACAAGGCCGCCCGCGCGTACGACGTGGCGGCGTGGTGCCTCCGGTGGCCTCATGGAACATTGAACTTCCCCAATGTGCCGACGCGGGAGCGGGCACAGGAGCTCGCGCCTCTGCCGCGGCTTATCACCGACGAGGATCGTCGCGACAACCGGAGGCGGGAGCATCGTCTCGGCATTGCCGAGATGGACGAGGAAGCCATGGCGCTATGGCGCCAACGCTTCCCGCAGGACATCATCAACGAGCGCGAGTTCTACGCGCAAAGGAGGGCGGAGAGGGATAAGAGGAGGGCGGAGCGAGCCGCCTATCGCGAGGACAAGCGTAGGAGAAAAGCGGACGCTCAATTCAACATGAGGCTAGGAGCAGCATCCCCTGGGAATCCAACGATGATCAATATCTTCACGCCTACAGTCAGACATCGGAGGAGGACATCACCGAGGAGGAGTCGGACGACGAGGAGTAGTTGAATAATCTATTTTTTATCTATCTATGCTGAGAACTATCCTCTACTCTCTAGTCTCTACTCTCTATCTCCACTTCTCGATCTCAGCACTGTAAATGCTTTTTTAAAGCGCCGCGCGTTGCGATTCTGTTGGAGATGCTCTAACATGGCAGACGAGTGCTTTAATGTTGCCCACAAGATATGAGAGTATTACTAGTAGTATATTTTTCTTGCCATGTTGAGATTTTAAAACGACGAGTGCGAACATGCAGAGGAGCAATGAAGACCAAACACGGGATATTGGGGACATCTTCAAGGAGCGTGGCAAGTTAAAGAGGATCTGCACCGAACCTGTAAAACGAGCTTTGGTAAGTAACACCCTTTCAATTACTTTCGTTTAGCCTCGTGTTCTTTGATGTGGATATGTTGTAGTTTCTGTTTCTCTTCAGCCTCGTGTTCTTCGATGTGTAATAAGAAGAGTCTTAATCGTCCTAATGCTTTCGTTTTTAGCTTGATGTAGGAAGTGGGTGTTCTCACCTTGTAGTCTGTTTTTATATTTTTTTCCTTTTGAATTCACTTCTCCCAGTTCTGTTTATCTGGCTTTTACTAAATGGATCTGGGTTGCTTTGAGTATTGATCTAAAAAAGAAGTAACTTCATGTCAGGATGCAGTTCCTATGAGGAGGGAAGTATGGTCAACCTCGAGATCATGTTTCCAAAATGAGGCTAGATTACACACAAGGTGCCAGTTCCCTAATGATGCTGGATTAGACAGAAGGTGCTAATTCCCAGATGATGCTGGATTACACACAAGCCAGGTGGAGTCGTCAGCTGTTCGTGTCCTCGTGGCTCTAGTAAAGGCTGAAAGAAAGCGTGCAGCAGCCCTTGAGAATGTAGCTGAGTTCCTGAAGAAGCGAAAAGAGCAATTAGATGCTCTCTTCACCCATGCCAAAGAAGAGATGGAAGAAGCCAGAAATAAGCTAGCAGAGGCAGAGTAGGCAAGGCGTCTCCTGCTATCTAAAACAGTTGTCAATACAAAATTTCCTTCATAGTAGCTAGGTTCAAATGTTTATCCAGTCAGCATGCATGTTGTGATGTCCGTGCATCTACTGAGGTGGCACAAAATATTTTTTTTCGGGTCATGTAATAACAGCAATTACTTTCCAAACAATAACAGACGAAGCATTGGACATGGTATAGTTCACGCGCAAGCCCGACATTCCAAGTTCAACTTCCACATCAAACTCATGTTCACAGATATTTGCACATTCATACATAATGTCCAGAACCATGATTCACTTCAAAGCCAAAAAAATTGAGGAGAGTTATGAATAAAGAAAAACCTCTAGTTTCTACTACCAGTGCGAGCACAACAAGTCAAGACCATGCATAATTAATTATATTTTGGTCATTTTTTGTGTTCTAAAATGCCGGCCGGCTTGCGGAAGGACGTGTTGCCGGCACACGCGCGGATTCAATGAAGGCAGGCGGGGCAGTCTGAAGCCGGTTGCATGCGGCGAGGAGGCGTGTTCAGCCGGGCCTGCAGCGAGTGGGGCCCTCTTGGCCGGCGCACCTGTTCAATGCCTGCGCTATGAGAGGTCGCGTCCGTGTCAGGGCAATAACTCCCTCCAGTCCTTTTTTGTTTGGGTATAACAAAATCTCGTTTTTCATTCACATTTTACAAGTAAAATTCATGGACAAACTTTGACCCAAAATACGATGGGGACTAGTAAACCAGAACAGAGGTAGTTGTTTTTTTAATCAAAGAAGGGTTTCCCCCTTCTGATTTTCATTACTGAAAACCAACATCTAAATCTAAACCATAGTATTTTCCCTAGAACTACCAGGTTCAACATCTCGCAACATAAACCCATACAACCATACGCCAAGGAGGTACGTAGTACTATGAATTCCATTTTCGCTCCATACCAATCGTTCTAAAAACTACTTAGTACTTATAACGCGCCATTGAAAATCGGAACTCTTAACCCCGCTAAAAAAATGATATTTTAAACGTGGCTACTCGGTCTGTGGCAACTGGCGACCCACCGCCTCCAAGTCGTTCACCTATGGTCCCGACCATCAACTCCTACGGATCAAATTATCACGCGAGCTGACTATTCCTACAAAGGTGCGCTCCACCACATACCCGGTACCCGCGAATGCAGCAATCGTGCACCTAGGGTTTTAGGGTTTGTTTGTTAACGTTGCCTTTACGTAACACTCATGTGTGCGAGACAGCGAGAGACCGACTGCGTGCGTGCGCCTCTTCTCTTCGTATATGTACTCCACCGTTTGTCTGGTGTCCAAAACATTATAATAACTACTAGCAATGTGCCAATGCGTTGCCACACGATCAGAGTAGATTAATACATATTCAATGATTTGATAGAAAAAAGTCTAGTTTAGAAATACGTATATCACTAAAAATATGTTATGTTTCACTCAAAATATATTCCTTTGGCGGTTTTGATGAGATAAGGGAGGAATGTTGTTGGTTTCAAGATTCGAGAAGTGGTATATGTCTAATTTCTACTCTTACTAGCAAGATGCCCGTGTGTTGCACGGAACATCAAGATCTTGTGGGAGAAAAGGATGAACGAGGGAAGGCCTTATCTGCAAATGTGGAGAGGAGTGCGGGTAAATTGCCATAGTTTCCTTCCTATCCGTCAGATATAAATCGGACGGCCTATATTGCAGGATTGCAGGCCCACCATCATCACCAACTCTGCTTTTTATCCCTACTCTTATAAAAAGCATAGTCGGTGATGATCGTTTGCCTGCCATCCTGCAATATAGGCCGTCCGATCTATATCTGACGGATAGGAAGGAAACTATGACAATTTTGCAAAAAGATACCCACACCCCTCTCCACACTTGCAAATCAGGCCTTCCCTTGCAGATCCTTTTCTCCCACAAGATAAACTACTCATACAAATGCATCTTGATGTTCTGTGCAATGCATGGGCATCTTGCTAGTTGTTGCAAAAAGCCCATGTGTGTGAGAGAGAGGGAGAGAGGAGGAGGACGGAGTGCATGTGTGACAAAGACACAAAGAGTGTGTGTGCGAGAGGTATCAGCTTAAAATGAGGCAACAGTGTGTGTGTGCATGATCGAGAGGGCATGTCTCAAGAAGGGAAGAAAATTCTACATAGATACAAGGAGTGGGAGAGAGACATGTATGCGATAGTGGAAGCACGAGTGTGCGGGTGTATAAACCTATCTAGAGGCTAGTCGATAAATGTTTGTGAGAGAAATACGAGTCAGGGGTGCGAAAGCGAGAGTTTTGTGTCTGAGAGAGAGAGACGGTAGTCGGGAAGGGAGTCGAAGCAGGAGTTCTGTGTGTGTGTGAGAGAGAGAGAGAGGAGGGGGGGGGTTTGTCTATCGGTAAACAAATGAATAATGTCAGTCTGGGATGGAGACGAAAAGGAGACCGCAACAAATGTTGTGTCTACAGGAGAGAGAGAGAGAGAATAATTTTAGTGGTATGATTCATATCTAGAGACATATAGGGTGTGTGACAGAATCCCATAGAGAGAAAGGCAAAGTGAAAGACGAGTGGAGACTGTGTGTGTGGCGATGAAAAAGAAAGCTTAGGTACCTAGTGATACGAGAGAACGGTAGAGACGTGAGAGATAATGAAAACCGTGTAATATATAATGATAGGGAGAGTGTGACACTTCTCAAGGGAGACGTCGAGAGACCATGTTTGCGAGGATAGGAGAAACATGAAGTGAGCGTGCGGGTGAGCTGGAGATAAGAGAGTGATAGCTACATGAAGGAGCATGCATGCGAGAGAGATGGGCATGAAAGGAGTGAACATAAAAGGGATTCAAATATTTGAATTTGAGATGATGATACATGTAATCCATACTCGAACCAAAATTGATCTATCAAACATGCGTACTCATATGAATTCACGCGCACCTATGTTATTTAATATGTAGATATTACTGATCCATACATTTTAGTAGAACATAATTTGGTTTAATTTTTTGAATTCAACCTTATGATTTTGAGATCATTGTATTTGTAAATCATATTATACATATAAAGGAGCAGAATTCTTTGTTGTGCTTTTGAAAGTATATATAAAAAATGATGTATATAGAATTTTATTCCAATCGAAAATGGATCCCACCCGAAAAAATAGAATACAAACGGGATTCGAATTGAGTTGGCATGGTAAACGTGCACTCTGCAAAATTTGAACGAAGCGGGGAAAGTCGCAGTAACCGCCCGAAGCCAAAATCTGCGAGATGGAAATTACTACTGCCTATCCCTGCCACGCAAAGCCTATCTGTTCGATTTCTATAGGTTTTGATATGGGTAGGTTTGTAATTTCACTCAAACGTGACATAACCGCCTCTCACCCGGATTCATACACCGTGGGCGCCAAAACATAGTGTGTCCTCGGCCGAAATCGACTCCCTCCCTGATTCATACACTGTGGGCGCCAAAAACAAACTCTCGTCGGCAAATTTCGGTGTATGCGAGATTACCGTCCTATCCCCAACCGACTAATATTGCTGTGATGTAGGAAATTTGAAACGGGGGCTAAGTTTGTAAATTTCCTCGCATTTGAGACAAGCGCGCCGTGAAGACATGGTTCCCCCTTCCTCTCCACCTCCATTTCCCCATTCGTACTCCGTGGGCGCCAAAACACCCTCTCCACCCCAGCCTCCTCCATCCGCCAACCCATCCACCGCCATCCTCCTCCAGCATGCCGGAGCTGATACCCCGACGCCGCCGTCCATTACAAGAGATCGACCTCTCTCATCCACGGCTTCGGACCGGGATCCTTGCATCCCATCCTCTCGCTTCATCCCCGCCGTCGTCCACCTTGCCGGCGCTGCTCCTACGACCGTCTCGTCCACCGCGCCCCGCCGCCACCGTCTACCCTCCTAGATCTGCTTCCACGCCGCCAACAGCCATCGCTACCGCAGCATCGTCAAATTCTCAGCAGATGCATACACGGCGCCGCACCAAAGGCAGTACTCTTTCGTATCTGCTCAACTTATTTATCACAGCAAGAAAATAGATCGCCACTTCTTTACTCTGATTTCTTGTCCATCACTTACTTGCTAGTTTAAAGCAAACATTGGTTGCGAAGTTGCCTTTGTCCGGTTTGCATCGTCAGATCCGCCATGGCACGCTCAACACTATACTCCCAATGCTTATGGTTTTCTCCCTTTATATTCCACACTAGTTAAATCACAGTAGACTAAATTTCAAAATTGGGTCAGTCGATTTTTCAGAGCTCGCCGGAGTTCGCCGGTGCGAACGAAGGGGCTCAGGTGGGGACGGTGGTTGTGGGGGGCGGTGGTGGGGCCTCGCCGAACAAAGAAAACTCGAAGCAGGCGGGGCGGGGGTGGGGGTGGGGGTGGCGGAGGAACACAGGCGGTGGGGGCCGGTGGTTCGGCCGGCGGCCCGTGCGGTGTTCTGTATGGGAAGAATCAGAGACGAGGAAGAAGAAGGGTTAGGAGGCATAGGATCTTCATCCCACCGCCTGAAATGGTCGACTGACCAAAATGACAAAAGTCACGCGACTTGCATGCAAACATGCGTTTATATTAAGTACCATCATTGTACCTGCTTAGCACTGCTCCTGAATCCATCAAGCTAAACAACGTGCCACTCATAATTCCAAACTTGTTGCTCAAGTACGAATCTTATATGATGCTGATATTACTAAAACAAATAACATTTACAGCTAATGTTCCTACTTTACTTTCGAAAAGCACGTGCACCACATATAGAGAGACAGCAGGGAGTTGCTTTCTTGATGCACTCTGGTTCATCATGTGTGGGCACTGCGCAACGAACATTTTATTATCCAAAATCTGCTTGCTCTTCTTTAGCATGTTCCTCTTCCGTTCTTCTTTAAGAAGTACACTCTTCGTTCCTAAATACAAGTCTTTGTATAGATTCCACCATGGACTACATATGGAGCAAAATGAGTGAATCTACACTCTAATATGTATCTGGATACATCTGTATGTGATCCACAGTGGAAATCTCTACCAAGACTTATATTTTGGAACGGAGGGAGTATGATAGTAGTACAGTATGTTCCTTGTAGTGAAGATGAGCAGGGACATTTGCAGTGTAGAGGTCTATATGGTCGGTTGTGATGGCTTTGAACTCTTCGGGCCTCTTTGATTCGTAGGATTTTGTAAACATGGGAATAGGATTTGTAGTGGCCTGCCCACTTTAATCCTATAAGAATAGCAAGGAAATATGGGGAGCTGTGTCGCCTTTGGGAGTTACACTGATATTAACAGTACCGCACCTTCAGTTGAAGAGAGCTGGTATCCGAAGCCTTTCTAGCCGTACCGGCAATACTAGCACATATATTCCAGCAAGTTCCACTTTGCTGATTTTACTCTGATGCTTACGGTTTTCCCGTTATATCGACACTATGATCTGTGTAGCTGCTTTGTGTCGCACTAGCAGCAGTCCACTCTTGAAGCTAAACACCGCAATGACTTACAAAATTGGCACCAAGGCATTGAGTGCCATTCTGGATGCAATGAAACTCATACGCTCCCCACCTGTTGATTCTTGTTCGGAATATGATCCTAATGACTATTCTAACCTCGAGGAGTCAAAGGTAGATGGCCTGTCCTGTTCACCCATCAAGGTGCCTGTTCTAATTTGGCAAGGTTTTATTGATTGCGCGTATCTTGCATATGTTGTCTTGCATTTCTTCTACTTTGTTGCACCGCCATCTGCTTAGTTTACTCCTCATATATGTCGAGATGCCATGCCCATCCATTATCAATACATATTCCATCTGTCATCATACCATGTTTTTCCACTCAAATGTTGTTCTTGTGCATCAGACATCAAAAAGGAAGTGGGTGATTGCCGAACCTGAAGGAGCACCAGCAAAGTCCTTGAAAAACATGGTGGTGCCGGAGAAACCAGACAACACCCCACTTATATTGGTTGTACAACCAGTGACACAAAACGTAGGACCGACTCCAGCAGGCTGTACCCATTCTTCACTGGCCACACCACTAGCCCCACCACACAGGACCTGCACTCTAGCAAAAGGTATGCCGATTTCAGTTGCCATAGCACCAGCCGTACCACAGAAAAATCCCACTCCAGCAAAAAGTACAGCAAGTCCACCGGCGGAAGACCTATCCCAACTGCAGAGACGGCCAATTCCTGCAGATTGGAACCCCATTCCAGTTATTCCCAGTTTAAAAGACAATGCTTTCAATGTTGTTAGGGACTACGTGCATATATTCACATCTTTCTGTCCCACTTACGTGTAAGTGCTATTATTCATGGTTATTATTTTCCTATTTTCTGCTTATTGAACACATCAATGATTTACATTACATTGTTGTAAGTGGGCGAGGGTCAATCTGGATAGTCATGACGAGTAAAGCTTGCTTGCGCTTTTCAAGGAAGCATTGCAGCATTATTGGTGTTACCTGAGGAAATCACACTTTGATGGCAAGTCTATAAACGAATTTCTGGTGAAGTCTTCTGTGCTAAATTTATAAGACATTGAATGGAAAAACCTTGTTATGCACTGGTCTCATTCCGAGGATGAGGTACTGTCTATGATATCGCATGACAATTTGAACTTCTACTTTTCCGCATGTGCCTTACGAATCTTTTTTGCAGGAAATCTGCTCGAAAAAGAATTCCGGTTTGAAAAGAACGACAGGATATCGTAAATATGCTGCCCGCTGCTTTGCTCTTGTTAGTACCTGTTGTCCTATATCACTGTACTTGCATACATACCTTGTTCATTATGTGACAGCAGTATGCATGATAGCTTGCTTATCAATTGTTCGCTCCAAATTATCTGATCTGTATGAATGGTTACATTAGTGTAGAATATATCCAATGCCAATGAATTTTTTTAGCTTTGCATTGTTCTTGTAAGTACCTGCTGTCCTTTATCAGTGTACTTATATTGACAGGTAGTTGTTCATGTACCATCACTCTGCAGCTTATTTTCCTTTGCCCTCCATTTTCTACACGTAAGATCTATATTTACTCTTACCATAAGGTTGGATAACACCGATGGTACTGAAGAAGTTTAGCTCTGCATTGCTCTTGGCTATACCTTTTGCATGTATCGCTGTACTTAAATTTATAGCTACTTGGTTATGTAGCATCACTCTTCATATTATCTTAAATATTCTCCATTTTTTCTTATATTGTCACATCTATATTTACTCTTAAAATGTAGAATAAAGGCAATGCTTATGAAGAAGATTCTGTGGTAAACTTCTTGAATTGCCCCCCCATCAGCATGGACAAGGGCTTTATAGAGCCTACCTTCACCAATAATGTAAGTTTGTCCTTCTCAAGCCTTCAAACTTTGTTGTGTATATTTGGTTAGGCATGACTGCAACAGCTGTTTATTTTTGGTGTTTGCATCAAATTGCATGTTTAAAGTTTATTATGTAGTAGTTCATAAACAAAAGTTTGTCCTTCTCAATTCAAGTTTTCAGTTGTACAACCAAGTTCCTTCTTCATACCATGTAAATTAAACTATACAGAGCAAGTGATCTTATTTTGCCAATCAGAAATGGGATAAATTGACAGCACACTAACCATTGATACTTATGAGTTCTTGATATGTAATCCAGTGGTGTCATGAAGCTGCCAACTCCTTCACAATGTCGTTTCCTGCCATGTCTTGACCTGAACAATACCATATTGTGTTAATGCTATTTTAAACTGTGTCACTTTATTCGTCAGTAAGAAATGTGATGAATTGTCAGCACTGATACTTAAATGTGCAAAACATGTCATCTGTCTGCTTGTTTATCTTTCAGAGTGAGGAGGATATAAGTGTCAAACAAGTGCAGTCTCACCAGCTTGCCCCTGCTTGCGCTGCAGCTCCCGAGCAGGGCTAACCTTTCTTGAACTCTATTGAAGTGTTGTGGGTTTTGTATATTATTTTGTCGGTGTGTTTAATTGCACCGGTGGCGATCTTTGATGCCCAGTGTATGTAATCTTCTGTCTGCTTGTTCTTTATTATCATAGTGGCGAACTTTGATGCCCAGTGGATGTAATATGCCGTAATTTATTTATTGTATAGTCTACGTTTTTTTCTTAGTCACGATGCTGCAGTTATTTTACTGTATATATGTCATGTCTTCGCAGTAAATCGGCCAAACCGTAAAATTACGGTACATAATCGGGCCGTCATGCAAATCACCATGTATGATCCACATCATGGGCCCCGTCATCTTGGTCCATTAACAGGCCTAAATGTAAACTAGCCCACTAGTAGATTGAGGCCATTAATAGGCCAAGTAAACCGCCGGCCCTATTTTCCCAAGAAAACTCAATGGGCTTTTAGGAGGCTGAAAAGTAGGTTGGGCCTGAAACGTGCCGAACAGCTCACGGGCTGGCAGCAGGCCGAAATAGACCCCGGCCCATGATTGTGCCAATCAAATCATGGACTTATAACAGGCCAAAATTGTCTCGGTCCTTGTTTGGCCCAATCAGATTATCATCTGTGAGCAGGCCGGATGCAAACGGGGCCGTAGTTAGGCCCAACTATATGACGGGCTTTTAACAGGCCAAAATATATATAGGGCCGAAATGTTAAACAGGCCTTTAACAGGCTGAAACTAATATCAAGCGGAATTACTAAATAGGCCTTTATCAAGTGGGCCCAAAAGCATAGCGTCCAGTTGACGGGTTGAATCATGGGCCATAATTTAGCCCAAAGCCTCTCAAAGGGCCGGACCTGATCTGGGCCATAATTTGGCCCACAACATGGTAGGCTTTTAATGGGCCGGATCACATATGGGCCTTTATTAGGCCCGGAACGTGGCAGACTGTTAATGGACCGGATCAAATATGGGCCGGTATTTGGCCCAAAACATGGCAGCCTGTTAATGGGTCGGCCTACTAGTGTCAACAAAATCTTTTAGGCCTTCAGCTGGGCCGGCCCATTATGGTCGGTGAAATCTCGTGTGCCTTTAGCTGGGTCGGCCCATTATGGTCCGTAAAATCTTGTGGGCCTTTAGCTGGGCCGGCCCATTATGGTCCGCAAAATCTCGCGAGCCTTTAGCTAGGCCGGCCCATTATGGCCCGCAAAATCTCGTGGGCCTTTAGCTGGGCTGACCCATTATGATACGCAAAATCTCGTGGGCCTTTTGTTGGGTCGGCCCATTATGGACCGCAAAATCTTGTGGGCCTTTAGTTGGGCCAACCCATTTAAACTTTATGGGCCACTTTTGGGCCAGTCCACGTGTCAACATTTCATAAGCGCATCTCGCCCATTGGATGAGTGACACCTGTCCCAACGGTGAGCCGACACGTGGTTCCTCCAGCCAATGATGATTTTACACGTGGAAAATCCCCATTGGTCGGGGCTGTTAACAGGTTATCGGATCCAAAACCGGACTCGATAGCTTAACGGCGTTCCGTTACGGTGGATGCCACATGTCGGTCACCCTTGACGAAAGCACTTCTGTGATGCACGATTTATCGTCGTGGAAGTGGACACTTCCGTGATGATAATTTTGGTAATGTTATGGAACACTTCTACGACAACACAGGTATGACTATCTTGATTCTGTCATAAATTTGTCATGGATGTACATACATGACAGAAAACGTGACCTACTGTGACAAACACGTATCATCATGGAAGTGTGTTTTTTTGTAGTGCCAAGAGGGAACGCAAGCGCGCGCTCAGGGACGTCTATGCGATAGAGCCAGTCGCCCCAAAATTTAATCCATGGTCGTCATGCCCGATCACTTTTGATCGACGGGATCATCCGACCAGTACCCGTCATGGCGGTTCAGCCGCATTGGTCCTTGACCCAATAATTGACGGATTCAACCTCACGCGAGTCCTTATGGACGGCGGCAGCAGCCTGAACCTGCTCTATCAGGATACAGTGCGCAAAATGGGCATTAACCCATCACGGATCAAGCCCACAAAGACCACCTTCAAAGGAGTCATACCAGGTGTAGAGGCCCGCTGCACGGGCTCAATTACGCTAGAGGTTGTCTTCGGATCTCCGGACAATTTCCGAAGCGAAGAGTTAATCTTTGATATCGTTCCTTTTCGTAGCGGCTGTCATGCACTGCTTGGACGAACCGCATTTGCTCATTCAATGCGGTGCCCATTTATGCTTACCTCAAGCTCAAGATGCCCGGGCCATGCGGCGTCATAACAGTTAATTGAAACACGGAACGCTCCCTCCGTACAGAAGAGCACACCGCTGCCTTAGCAGCAGAAGTACAGCGCGGCCTTCTCAAGCAGAACCTTAATTCGGCTGCCAAGCCCCTGGACACCGTTAAGAGGGTCCGGACCATTCTACAGCAGGACAGCTCGGCTCGTCAAGAGCTCGACTAGCAATTCGGCCTCCATCCCAGCCCCAATCAAGTGACGGCATTCGTATCGCGCGTACATAACTACGCACTCAAAATACCATGGGCATAGATGGAGGCATACCTACCTTGTGATCCATAGTAAGGCTCGACCGCTCCCGGACACATATACTTTCACTGTTTATCTTTCCCCTTTTCAGGTCCCTTTTCCGCAGGCTTTCACTGATGGCTTGATCACCGGTCCTGTCAAAGGATAAACACACCAAGCTGGCAAGAAGCACAAGCGTACCTGGGAATTTCTAGGTGTTTTCTTTAACGATCACTCTACCTGTTTTCAGGACCCACACGCAGCTCTCCCTTGGTCATGGCATGTCAAATAGCCTGTTGCTTATCGCACTATTTGTATCAATGCGCTTTGACATATTAATAAAATTGCAATGGAAACAATTTTGCGGCCCAAATTTTAGGGCCCCAGCTAATTAACTTTTTCCATTGACAACCTTATCAGATAGCACCCGTACACTCTAGTATGTTTCACATTCGCCAGGGGCTTTATAGTGCCCGCAATATGGCAACAAAGTCTGAACACTTTTTACAGTATAGTTCGGCACCCCGAATTTAGCATTATATGCATTGGCTCCGAATCATGTCTTTGGTCAATAGTTGGGTTGCCCGGATCCTGTGCTTGCTACCTTATGTTCTGCTATATCGGCTAAGGTAGTAAAGGGAGAACTACTGCGATTGTGCCCTGGTTTACCCGATGGAGCACCTCAGTAGAGAAAGTCGAAAACTGACTATCATGATGCGGCGAGAGTCGGTCAGCTCTTCGGAGGTCTCAAATCGTTGGAGATTTTTTCCGCATTACGCGAGGGATTGGTACTAACCTGATCAGGCGCTTATGGCAGTCTAGTTTGGATACTAGGGGTTGCGCCAACATTTTTATTGTCAAACTCCTATGGCTAAGTGAGGGTGTTAAAGCCGCATAGTCTGATTGCCTGGTTCATTGCGCTAAACAACTCCTTCAAGGACCATATAATTGGATCAAGAGTGTTTAGATTCCACCCCGAACACCCCCGTACTACCTACGTGGGGGCAGAAGCCGACGACTGGCCAACCCTCAGATTTCATACAACACGGCCGCACAGGAGGTAAATTTTTTATATTACATAACAACTTTGTTTGGTCATACAAGGCCGAGACAACATGAATGTATTCATTCAAAAATAATGTATTTCGCACATTGCGTCGCCACAATACGAGACCCCTCCAGGACGTATCCAAAGTATCGCTCGGGTGTGCGGTGCTCCTTGCCCTCGGGCGGCCCCTCGGTCGCTAACTTGACGGCGTCCATCTTCGCCCACGACACCTTGACATCGGCGAAGGCCAGGCGCGCACCCTCGATGCAGACCGACCGCTTGATGACGTCCAGCCGAGGCCAGGCATTCACCAGCCGCTTCACGAGGCCGAAGTAACTGCTGGGTATAGCTTCGGCAGGCCACAACCGGATTATCAAATCCTTCATGGCCAGTTCGGCCACCTTATGCAGCTCGACCTGCTGTTTCAGCTGATCGGTGAAGGGCACTGGATGTTCTGGCACAAGGTACTGCGACCAGAACAGCTTCTCTGTCGAGCTCCCTTCTTCGGCCCGGAAGAACTCCGCAGCATCTGACACACTGCCCGGCAGGTCTGCAAACACCCCTGGGGAACTCCGAATTCGGGTTAGTAAGAAATACTTCTTCTTCACATACTTGCTTTGCATACAAACGCCTTACCCGCTGCGATCTTCTTGGCCTCATGGACCTCCTGGAGGGCGCCCTGGGCTTCAACCCAGGCCTCTTCTGCACTTCAGCGAGCCTTGGCGAGTTCGGTCTCTCGAGCCGAAACATCACCCTCCAAGGCATCGCACTTTTTCACCGCGTCCTGGAGCTCTTGCTGAACCTCGTTGAGCCTGGCCTTGAGCTTTTTATGAGCGGCTTGCTCCTTGGCAGATTTCTCCTCGGCTTCGGCCAGGGCCTTTTTAGGGCCTCGACCTTGGACGTCGCTCCTACACAAATCATGACATCACAGTCGATACACATCATTTATTCTTTCTAAATATATAGAAAGTCATTGCATACCTTGCTGCTCTTCCAGTTGCTTCCTCGCTTGGCCGAGCTCTCCCTCGGCCCGCTCCAGCTTCTGCTTCAGTCCGGAGACTTCGGCAGTGTGTGAGGTCGCGGCTAGCAACGATGCCTGCTTATCGATACAAAGACACATTTAGTTAGTTCCCTGCTAAACCAATTTGATCCTTTGTCCGGCTTTTCGTTTCGAACACTGAACAGTGTCTCAGGGGCTACTGTCTATACTGGGATTTTTTCTCTTTTGCGTCGCTTACCTCAAAACCTGTTAGCAGGCCGCCGCAGGCGTCGGTCAGTCCGCTTTTGACGGACTGAACCTTCTCAATCACCGTACCCATAAGGATACGGTGCTCATCCACAATGGAAGCGCCTCGTAGCGCTTCCAGCAGATTGTCCGGTGCCTCTGGTTGGACAGAGGTCATCGGCGGGACGGGCGCGCCTCCTTCTTTCGAGGGAGGCTACTTACCGAGTTCCAGAGCCTTGTGGGTCTCCGGAACCGTATTCGGTTGGGGGCCGAATTGAACCTGGCCCCCATCATCAGTTCCCATCGGGATCTGTTCCCCCATGTGTCCGGCGGCCGAGGTCTCACCCACTGGCGCCGCCCTGGCGACCTCCGGAACCTCTCCCTGGCCAGGAAGGGTCCTTCGGGACAACACCTCGACGTCGCCCTTGGCCGGGGGAGAGTGAGCGGCCGGCGGTGACTCGTTGGCCATCGCCTTCTGATACGTCTTTGTCGTATCTACTTTTCCAAACACTTTTGCCCTTGTTTTGGACTATAACTTGCATGATTTGAATGGAACTAACCCGGACTGACGTTGTTTTCAGCAGAATTGCCATGGTGTCATTTTTGTGCAGAAATAAAAGTTCTCGGAATGACCTGAAACTTCACGGAGATTATTTTTGGAAATAATAAAAAATATTGGCGAAAGAATAAAGGTCAGGGGGCCCACACCCTGTCCATGAGGGTGGGAGGCGTGCTTACCCCCCTAGGCGCGCCCCCTGCCTCGTGGACCCCCTGGTGCTCCACCGACCTCAACTCCAACTCTATATATTCACGTTCGGGGATAAAAAATCAGAGAGAAGGATTCATCGCGTTTTACGATACGGAGCCACCGCCAAGCCCTAATCTCTGTCGGGAGGGCTGATCTGGAGTCTGTTCGGGGCTCCGGAGATGGGAATCCGTCGCCGTCGTCATCATCAACCTACCTCCATCACCAATTTCATGATGCTCACCGCCGTGCATGAGTAATTCCATCATAGGCTTGCTGGACGGTGATGGGTTGGATGAGATTTATCATGTAATCGAGTTAGTTTTGTCAGGGTTTGATCCCTAATATCCACTATGTTCTGAGATTGATGTTGCTATGACTTTGCTATGCTTAATGCTTGTCACTAGGGCCCGAGTGCCATGATTCAAGATCTGAACCTATTATGTTTTCATGAATATATGTGAGTTCTTGATCCTATCTTGCAAGTCTATAGTCACCTACTATGTGTTAGGTTCCGGCAACCCCGAAGTGACAATAATCGGGACCACTCCCGGTGATGACCGTAGTTTGAGGAGTTCATGTATTCACTATGTGTTAATGCTTTGGTCCGGTACTCTATTAAAAGGAGGCCTTAATATCCCTTAGTTTCCAATAGGACCCCGCTGCCACGGCAGGGTAGGACAAAAGATGTCATGCAAGTTCTTTCCCATAAGCACGTATGACTATATTCGGAATACATGCCTACATTACATTGATGAATTGGAGCTAGTTCTGTGTCACCCTATGTTATAACTGTTGCATGAATAATCGCATCCGGCATAATCATCCATCACCGGTCCAATGCCTACGAGCTTTTCACATATTGTTCTTTGCTTAGTTACTTTACCATTGCCACTGTTACAATTACTACAAAACTATCACTGTTACTTTTGCCACCGTTACCGTTACTTCCATACTACTTTGCTACTAAATACTTTACTGCAGATACTAAGTTATCTAGGTGTGGTTGAATTGACAACTCAACTGCTAATACTTGAGAATATTCTTTGGCTCCCCTTGTGTCGAATAAATAAATTTGGGTTGAATACTCTACCCTCGAAAACTGTTGCGATCCCCTATACTTGTGGGTTATCAAGACTATTTCCTGGCGCCGTTGCCGGGGAGCATAGCACTATTCTTTGAGTCACTTGGGATTTATATCTGCTGGTCACTATGAGGAACTTGAAAGCCGAAAGAACTAAAATTTATCCCTCAACTACGAGGGGAGGTAAGGAACTGCCATCTAGCTCTGCACTTGATTCTCCTTCTGTTTTGAGTAAGCTTGCGACACCTAAACCTGCTTCTGCTATTAATTCTGATATGTCGCATGTTATTGATGATGCCACTTCTGCTATGCATGATACTTATGATGAAACTACTTCTATGCTTGATAATACTGTGCCACTAGGTGAATTTCTGGATGAACAACTTGCTAGGGCTAGAGAGAATGAAATAATTGAAACTGATAATATTGATGAAAGTGATGATGAAGATTCTCCCCCTAGATATGAATTACCTGTTGTGCCTGAGGGTTATGTTATGGATGAAGAAACTGCTAGAGACTTTCTTGCTTGCAATGATAGAAGTGATCTTAAGAAATGATTAGTTAAGCTGAAAGAAAAATCTCTGAATGCTAGAATGAAATATGATCCTGCTTATGCTACTTCACCTATCTTTGTTACTGATAAGGATTATGATTTCTCTGTCGATCCTGAGATGATTACTCTGGTTGAATCTGATCCTTTCTATGGCTATGAATCTGAAACTGTTGTGGCACATCTTACTAAATTAAATGATATAGCTACCCTATTCACTAATGATGAGAAAACTCGTACTGTTATATCCTTAAATTATTTCCGTTCTCATTAAAGGGTGATGCTAAGACATGGTTTAATTCTCTTGATCCTGGTTGTGTGCCTAGTCCCCAGGATATGATTTATTACTTCTCTGCTAAATATTTCCCCGCTCATAAGAAACAAGCTGCTTTAAGGGAAATATATAATTTTGTGCAAATTGAAGAAGAGAGTCTCCCACAAGCTTGGGAGAGGCTTCCCCAATTACTTAATGCTTTGCGTGATCATCCTCTCAAGAAAAATGTAATACTTGATATCTTTTATAATGGACTAACCGATGCTTCCAGAGACCACCTGGATAGTTGTGCTGGTTGTGTTTTCAGGGAAAGAACAGTTCGTCAAGCTGAATTGCTATTGAATAATATGTTGACTAATGAAAATAATTGGACGCTTCCTGAACCCACTCCTAAGACAACTTCGAAGAAAAGGGGTATTCTATTTCTCAGTCCTGAAGATATGCAAGAGGCAAAGAAATCTGTGAAAGAAAAAGGTATTAATGTTGATGATGTTAAGAATTTACCTCCTATTGAAGAAATACATGGTCTTAATTTGCTGCCTGTGGAAGAAATACACGGTCTTGATAACCCGAAACAGGTAGTAAAGGTAAATTCTCTCTATAGATTTGATGAAGGTCATATTCCTTGTTATAAGTCTGCTAGCCAATGATTAGATAAGTTTGATAATTTTATTGTTAAACAAGAAAACTTAAATGCTTATGTTGGTAGATAATTGCAACGCAATGCTTATATGATTGAACACTTGAGTGATTATATGTCTAGAGTTAAAGGTGAACTTAAACTCATTAGTAAACATGCTTCTATGGTTACCAATCAAGTTGAACAAGTACTTAAAGCTCAGAATGATTTGCTCAATGAATTAAATAATAAGAAAAATGATAATGTTGTTAAGAGTTATGACTAGAGGGGGTAAAATGACTCAGGAACCTTTGTATCCTGAGGGCCACCCTAAGAGAATTGAGGAAGATTCTCAGAGAACTAATGTTGATGCACCTAGTCCTTCTAAGAGGAAGAAAAAGAAAAATGATAGGACTTTGCATGCTTCTAGTGAACCTGTTGTTGACCCACCTGAGAATCCCAATGATATTTCTATTTCTGATACTGAAACACAATCTGGTAATGAACATGAACCTAGTGACAATATTAATGATGATGTTCATGTTGATGCTCAACCTAGTAATGATAATGATGTAGAAATTGAACCTACTGTTGATCTTGATAACCCACAATCAAAGAATCAACATTATGATAAGAGAGACTTTGTTGCTAGTAAGCACGATAAAGAAAGAGAACCATGGGTTCAGAAACCCATGCCGTTTCCTCCTAAACCATCCAAGAAAAAGGATGATGAGGATTTTGAGCGCTTTGCTGAAATGATTAGACCTATCTTTTTGCGTATGCATTTGACTGACATGCTTAAAATGAATCCTTATGCTAAGTACATGAAAGATATTGTCACAAATAAAAGAAAGATACCGGAAGCTGAAATTTCCACCATGCTTGCTAATTATACTTTTAAAGGTGGAATACCTAAGAAACTTGGAGATCCAGGAGTACCAACTATACCTTGCTCCATTAAAAGAAACTATGTTAGAACTGCTTTATGTGATCTTGGAGTCAGTGTTAGTGTTATGCCTCTCTCTTTATATCGTAGACTTGATTTGAATACGTTGACACCTACTGAAATATCTTTGCAAATGGCCGATAAATCAAATGCTATACCTGTCGGTATTTGTGAGGATGTACCTGTTGTGGTTGCAAATGTTACTATTTTAACGGACTTTGTTATTCTTGATATTCCCGAGGATGATAGTATGTCGATTATCCTTGGTAGACCCTTTTTGAATACTGCAGGGGCTGTTATTGATTGCAACAAAGGCAATGTCACTTTTCATGTTAATGGTAGTGAGCATACGGTACACTTTCCGAGGAAACAACCTCAAGTCCACAGTATCAATTCTATTGGAAAAATTTCAACTATTACTATTGGAGGTTTTGAATTTCCTCTTCCTACTGTCAAGAAGAGATATGATATTCTTATTGTTGGGGATGTGCATATCCCCGTTGAGGTAACCTAGTGTTATTCGAAATTTCTCCGATTCCATGTTATTCGGAATGAGTTTGTTAACAAGACCTGATCAACCTTGTTAGTGGATTCCTTTTGATGAGCATGAGATGGATGAAGTTAGAAAGCACAACTCTCTGTACCCTCCTTCTACTTTCTCTTATTTAGATCAAATAAAGTAAAAATAGTATCTTCTACCTGTTTTCTGAATTATCCGTGCAATAAAAAATATACCGAAAATAAAAGTTCTCCAAATGCCCCGAAATTGAAATATGATTTTTTCTGGAATATTAGAGAATATCTGGCACTAAGAACACAGCACGGGGAGCAAGCACCTGGCCACGAGGGTCCAGGACCCGCCCCCTGCCTCGTGGGCCCCTGGTGGCCCACCTCCACTTATTCCTGCACCCACACACTTCTTCCTCCCAAAAAAATTACCAGCCAGCTCAAGCACGAGTTCTAGCTCATCTTGCTGCCATTTTCGATCTCCTAACCCAAAGCTCCACCCACAAAACTGCTTTGGGGGATTGTTCTTTGGTATGTGACTCCTCCAATGGTCCAATTATTTTTTGTTCTAGTGCTTTATTTATTGCAATTTTTGCTGCCTAGGTGACCCTGTTCTTGAGCTTGCATGTCAAATTTATTTGGTCCTAAGTAGTTCTAATGCCTGATATAGTCTCTAGGCACTTGTGGGAGTAGTTTCTATCAATTTTGTTGAGTTTGGTACACTTTTATTTTGAAGTTACTAAAAATTTCAGAAATTTTCAGAAAATGATGAAGAGATTTTTGAGGGGCTCTTCGAGCCGAAGCTCGAAGGATAAGCAAAGTGAAGAATATAAGAGGCCAAAATATAATATCCCTCGCACCGCGGAGGTTCGGCCATGCGAATGGCCTTGTGATGAGTTCTTGAAAGCAGCCGGGATTTATGATGATTTCTATGAATTGGCCGAGAATGCAGGCCTGACCGACTTCCTCCACGACCAACGCGAACAGTAACTCTTACTCACTAATATCTTTGTGCAAAACTTTCATTTCAGGAGGTCACCACCTTCGGCGGATTTTTATTTATATGATGAGTATAAAGAGATGTCCCTCTATGATTTTTGTGCGGTTTGCAAGTTGCCCTTTACGGGTAGCGTAGAGGAACCACATCGTAATGATGTGGAAGGGTTTATCGATACAATTGCTGTAGGGGAAACTAGGAAGGTTTCCGATGCAAGAATTACTTGCATACACTTTCCTGTTCTACGTTACTTTGCAATATTTGCTAGTAAATGTTTAAATGGTCGCGGAAACTGTGGAAACCTTAGTGCCCCTGACATTGCTATTTTGTGTCATCCCTTGTTCCGTGATAACACATCTAGTATGGGCGCTATTGTTGCAAAGCAGTTAAATCGGAACCGTACGAAGGGCCCCATCTTGGGAGGTATCTTCGCCTCGCGCCTCGCTGCACATTTTAACATACCTATTAGGCATTATGAGAAAGAAGAAAAGTTGCTGCCTCCCGTTTTTCTAGACTATAAGAGTATGGTAGCACATGATTTTATTGTTAAGAATAAGAAAAAGATGCTTAACTATAGACTGATATTTGATAAAGATTCCTTTGAAACTATTACTTTGCCTGCTCCTTCTTTGTTTAACTAATCCTCAGGCAAGTACCGTGTTCTGCCGGAGGCCATCCATGCCTACCGAAATCAAGCACCAGCTCCAGAACTAGAGCCGGAACCACCACTTGATCCACACCGTCAGTCTGTTTATCAGTGGGATCCGGAGGAGATCGCCAACCAGTGGCATCCCGATGTTGCATCTCAGTACGACCCCAACTATAACTTTGATCCATGGGCATAAACCAACTTAGGCCAAAAGCCTAAGCTTGGGGGAGTTCGTATTTCTCACCACATTACATTTATGTTCACACACTCAAGCTAGTTGTCGGTGCTCATACTTTTTCATTGTACTATCCATGCTAGTTTATTTTTCTTTTTATGCTTTCTTCTTGTGTGTTTGAAAAACAAAAAAAAATTAGTTGTAGCTTTTAGCTAGTTTACTTTTCATGTTGTCACTACAAAAAAAAGACACATCCCTGACATTTTGGGCCGAACGAAAAAAAAATCTGTCATACTTATGACACTTCTATGACGATAGTTGTGACAAAACCCGGTATCATCATAGATGTCGTGGGGTCCTACTTCTATGACAAAAACTCATGACAGAAAATAGGCTTTTCGTCCTGGGCTGGCCGGAGACGCAGCTGCATGACATTCTTTGGGCCATCCATGAAGGAAAAAACCGTGGTAGAAGCGAGGGCGCGGAAAATATCGGGGAGTCCCCGGTTACAGTGGGTGGTCGGGGGCTGAGCGATGCGCATTTCTCTTGTACGTACGCGCGTGTGTGCGAGGCGTTGGGCTCTAACTGAACCCGAGCGAGGCGTTGGGCTCTAACTGAACCCGAGCGATTGCATTGCAGGCTACGTGTTACTGAACCCGAGCGATCGATCGATGGCTGTTAACTAAACCCGATCGAGCGATTCCTTCGCTACTGCTGCTAACTGAAGCCGATCGATGCTGCCTCTGGATGAACAGTGAGCATTGCGGGGGGGGGGGTGGATGAACAGTTCCCGGTGGGGGTGGATGAACAGGACCCCGTGGTGTTGCCTCTGGATGAACAGTACCCTGATCGATCGAGCTGGTTGGGGCTGGATGAACAAGACCCCATGGAGGGCTGGATGAACAGGACCACCCCGTGGAGGGCAGGATGAACAGTAGACGGTGGAGGGCAGGATGAACAGTATCCCGTGGAGGGGTGGTTGAACAGGAGCCCGTGGAGAGGGCTGGTTGAACAGTAGCCGGTGGAGTAGCGCGAGGTGGAGGGTGGATGAACAGGAGCCCGTGGATGAACAATCGCAGGTGGAGGCTGGAGGAGGTCGACGGTGGAGATGAACAGTAGCCCATGGAGGCCGGAGGGGGTCGACGGTGGAGATGAACAGTATCTCGTGGAGTACCGTTTTGCGGTACGCCACACCCCTCCCGATGAACAGGACTCCCGTTTCGACCGTAGCGCTTCAACAAAAGTCAGTTCCTCCGTTTTGTGGTATGCCACACCCCTCCCGATCAACAGGACCCCCGTTTCAACCGTAGGAGGACCGTTTCCTCCGTTTTGCGGTACGCTAGACCCCTCCCGATGAACAGGATCCCGTTTCGAACATGGCCGGTCGAACACAAGGCCGTTTCCTCCGTTCTGCAGTACGCTAGGCCTCGTTTCCATCGTCTGTTCCGTCCAAGCCCTCCCGATGAACACGACGACGCATTCCGTTCCGACCCAGCCGGTTGGCTCCCCATGAACATGACGACGACGCTGTTTCTCCATTCCGACCCAGCCATGTACACGAGCCCTGGCCGTACGTACGCGCGAGTAGGCGTTCGAGACCCCGCCCGTATGTACGTACGTGGACGTATTTACTTTCTTGCACCCTGGCCGCTGTACGTACGTGTACATGCTACGTGCGCGCCTCTACTACGACATGTGCGCGCCTCTACATTGACCAGTATGTACTTACACGTTCGCGACCAGAATGACAACGCTACGTACACTTCGACCAGGTGGGTCCCTACTGTCAGGCACTTCCTTGCGTGCGAAGATGTAGCTGGTGGGTCCCAGCAGTCAGGGGGGCGAATCGTTTTTTTTTGCTTTTGCCCGGACGCACTTCCTTGCGTGCGAAGATGTAGCTGGTGGGTCCCAGCAGTCAGGGGGAAATGTTTTTTCACGAAATACGGTGGCCCGTCCGGTGGGTCCTCGCTGTCAGGTGGAGGAATAATTCTTTTGCGCGTAATAAGGAGGCACTTCCTTGCTGCGGCCGTGGACCCAGTTGTCAGCCTCTCCACGTATAGTCCACGTCTGATGGAAGCCGTTCCTTGACCATGTTGACCATACCGCGCCGATAGCACCAGGGTGGTGGACGACGGCGAGGCCTAGAAAGGGGACGACGCGGAGCCGGGGAAGACGCGGCAGTGGAAGCCCGCGCGGAGAGGAGTACGAGGGTTCACTGGTTCGGCTGCGGTGTGAGGCTGCCGTCGCCGCAGGGCCTGGACAGCGGTGGGAATAGTAGGGGCGGTGAGGCCTCCGCGGCACATCCGGCCACGGGAGGCAGGAGCATGCGGCGCGACCGCCGCTGCTTTAGGCGGCTGGAGCAAGAAGCCCAGAGGTTGAAGAAGCACTACGGCCGTTGGATTGACATCGTACGGTCACTGGAGCTAGAATCGTTCATATTGACTAAGTTGACAAAGCACTCCGTCCCCGTCAACTTAGTAGGCGCACAAGTAAGCCCCCCACCAAGGTGGGTCCCAACTAGTAGGGGGAGTATTCATTTTGTTTGTGCGTAATAAGGAGGCACTTCCGGTGGGTCCGAGATGACAGCGGGGGGAACGTTTTTTTGCGAAATACGGTGGCCCGTCCGGTGGGTCCCAGCAGTCAGGGGGAAACATTTTTTTCGTGAAATACGGTGGCCCGTCCGGTGGGTCCCTGCTGTCAGGTGGAGGAATCATTATTTCCGCATAATAAGGAGGAACTTCCTTGCTGCCGTCGTGGACCCAGTTGTCAGCCTCTCCACATACAGTCCACGTCTGATGGAAGCCGTTCCTTAACCACGTTGACCACGCCGCGCCTAGAGCACCAGGGCGGTGGACGACGGCGAGGCCTAGGAAGGGGACGACGCGGAGCCGGAGAAGACGCGGCAGTGGAAGCCCGTGCGGAGAGGGGTATGAGGGTTCACTGGTTCGGCTGCGGCGTGAGGCTGCCGTCATCGCGGAATAACAGGGGGTGTGGTTGAGTAGAGGGATGGCCTGGCCAGTGGTGGGAGTAGGAGGGGGCGGTGAGGCCTCCTCGGCATCACAGCCGGCCACGGGGGGCAGGAGCACGCGGCACGACCGGCGCTGCTTTGGGCGGCTGGAGCAAGAAGACCAGAGGTTGAAGAAGTACTACGGCCGTTGGATAGACATCGTACGGTCACTGCAGCTAGAATCATTTATATTGACTAAGTTGACAAATCCATTGGTACGCGTCAACTTAGTAGGCCCACAGGTCATCGTCCGAAACGGTGCACCCCAGATGTCAGGGGGAGGAATCATTTTTTGGGCGGTTGAAGCAAGAATATCCGAGATTGAAGAAACACGACATCCGTTGGATGGACATCCAACGACCACAGCTGCCAGAGTCGTGTGTTGTTGACAAAGTCTTGCATACGCGTCAACTTAGTTTTTTAGGGGACGCGTCAACTTAGAAGGCCCACAAGTGTGTGGCAGAGAACATATAGCCCATTTGCGATTTGTAAGAATGTACAACCCATTTTTTATTCTAATGGAATTTACTACAGTCCATTTACAGTTTGTTAAAAGTACAGCCCATTTTCTAGCTAGGACAACGATTAATAATTTCAACCAACCGCTCAAAAGAGAATTCAAAAAAATCCCACATTTTTATGGGATCCGAAATATTTTTATCTGAAATTTCTAGTCAGATTCAATATAATATCAAAATAAAGTTGTATTACATTAAAATCCAACAAAATATTGCGCGCGCAACAAGTAATGAAATTAAAATTTTCAAATTCCAAAAATAATATATTTTTTAAACTAATTACGCATTTGGTGCATTTTTTATAGTTACTTCCCAGTTATTATAATTACATCCAATTTATTATTTCTTAAAGTCCATTTTCTTGTTAAGCCTAATGCATACCTCCTAAGAAAGTTTGCAGCCCAGCGGGGCGGAGAATAACAAGTTGTACCGGATATTGTGTACAACTGTCGGCCCAGTTGCATTGCTGA
The DNA here is from genome assembly GCF_018294505.1 of Triticum aestivum. NCBI lineage: Eukaryota > Viridiplantae > Streptophyta > Magnoliopsida > Poales > Poaceae > Triticum > Triticum aestivum. The sequence continues at coordinate 475,810,390 of NC_057802.1, read as the reverse complement.
TGTTGAAAAAAAGGCCTGTGTAGTACAGTGCAACCTAACATGGCTAGTCAGCCCACATTCAGCGATGTCGGAAAGGCCCAAACAAGGCTTCTGTACAACTTTTTGAAGTCACTGAGCTCAATTAATAACTTGAGAAAAAAGTTAGATTACAGTGGAACCTAATTAAAAGCTGTCACGAGCAAAGAAATAATTCAACGGGTCCCACTTGTGCGTGTGTGTGTGTGTGAGACCCATTGGTCGATGCTCGTAAATACATCTTTCAGCCATATGCATTGCTGATGCTCAGTAAAAACTTATATAGTTGACACAATCATATAGAACATCATAGCACACTGAACTTGCATACAAAAATTTCACGCAGGCGGCACAATCAGGATGGAAAGCAGTGGATCGCTACGGGTAGGGCTATGTTGAAACCAACGAACTCGTACATAACGGTTCATCGTCTTTATCAATGACAGGGAAATATCTTGAATGCTGTGCAAAGAAAACAGACAGACAACACAATAAGTTCTGCTAGCACATTAAGTTGACGTACAACCCTTTCTAAAAAAAGTTCAGGTACAAAATTAGAACATGTCACAATCAAATGTACTGGCACATCAGTGCTTCACACCCATAGCTCGGATTTAACTAGTATCTGACAAGATTCAGTTGTTACCTCATATTAGAGCACATCCAAGCAGCCAGCCCTGCCTCTTCTCCCAAAGAAGCAGCGGCCTCCGCCGTGCGATGGAGTAGGCCCTGTTTCATCCATCGTTCCGAGCAACACGGGGAAAGTCTGACGTTGACTCCTGTAATGCACGTCGTCGACGGACCCTGGCACCAGCGGCGGCGGCAGGACTTCGATTGATGGATTGACCACTTCTTCGACATGCACGAACACTAGATACAGGTACATCCCCTAACGTGGTCCGCGGCGGCCTTGGTGGCGACGAATAGTACAACCCCGGTTCCTGCACCGGTATCTCAACACCAATCACCTTCGGTATGGTGGACGACTTCTTCATCCATGCCATAACCGTCAGAGCCCAGCTGTCTGGAGGAACAAACATACTTACGAGCTCACCTCCAAGGTCGTTGATAAGCTCATTCATGGACTCGCTGTTCCAAGCACGTCGAGGCATGCCATGGAAGGTAAGCTTTGTTAAAAACTCAAGCTCAGAGGGCACCGAGCCCCATCCTTGGTGCCACCGATCAAAGCTCACCAGCGTGCCATCGCAGAACAAACGTCGGGAAGATTCGAACACACGACTGTAGTCGAAAGTTGTCCGGAACCAGACGAAGAAATCAGCCGGTGGCGGACAGACTTCGACGAGCAAGTCACTTATTTGGATGCCGTGCACAATGCCAAGAGCTTTGACAAGGTCGTCCGACGAGACGGGAGGCCGGTCGCCGTTGATGGTTACCATCAGCACTTTGCCGGCAAACTGGTCGTCAAGCGCCGCCATGCCACTGTTGAGCGACAGCACGCAGCGACCGAAGGCAGGACGGACCTCAAGATCTCCGGCTCGGAGATCCGCGTTGACCGGCGACATGATAGTGAGCTTGTGTACAGGGAGTACAGGAGGGGGATTTGGGGGAACTGGAGTAGGAATCGAGATTCCAGAGGTGGGGGAGGGGCGGGAGATTGGGGATGAAAAGGTAGCTTGAATTTCAAACACGTGCCAATATGCTCTCGGCATGCAAGCGCACGAAAACACCGGTGGCGCCCACATGTCGGCCTAAGAGTCCTTATTCTTTCTTTTTTGGAGAGCCCGGCCTTTTTGTTTTTGAGGATCTTTTGAGAGCCCGGCCTCAGAGTCATAATTGACCTGTTTGGCATTGCGTTACTACTCGGCCCATATTCAATGACACCTCACTGGCCCAAACAAGTGTACATCATCGAAAAGACACTGAGCTCAAATTATATAACTTGAAAAAAGGAGATACACTCTGAACACTGGAGAATGGTGATGCCCTCATTTAGCCCACCAGTAGTTCGAGACAATAAACAGTTCGAAACAACGATATATACAACATTCAAACACTGACTAGTGAATACTACTGACATAAACAGCAAGACATGATAGTTCATAATAATTCTTGCTACACCACCAAAACGCACCCATCTGCAGCGCTCAGACTCTTGTGATCCAGACGAGAATGACATTCTAAACAGAGCCAACTATTACATAGCAAGAGTGACATAGACGAGGATGACCAAATGACAAGGAATATGCATAACAAAAGAAAGAACTACCCATCCAGAACAAGCAGCAAAGACAACAAAGTCATTCAAAGAAATGATCCAACACCATCATAATTTGCAGCCCCGCTTCAGCGACCAATGATCCGAAGACACCAGTACTCCACCCTTTTGACGCAATAGCCCAATTACCTATCAACCTGAAGGCTTGAACCACATCACTGCCTGTCGTAATTGGGACATCCAACGATCAAAGTTAATCCAGATGCCTTTGTCATTCTCACCTTCTTTTGGCTGCAGGCTGTATCATTGACAATCAGGGGAGTTTGCTCCCGAACTCCTAGGGCTCGCCGTGTAGAAACAGTTTTCCATAGCAAACGGAGCCTCTCTGCCATCAAGGTCCTTGCCAATGGTGATCTCCTGGTTAATCGGATAATTGAGTCCGAGAAACAGAGAGTGTGAACCAAGGCTGTTCGCCTCCAACTAAAAAATCCTGAAGGCCCCAACAAGCTGGTATCCTGCTCATAGACGTAACAGCCAATGTCCGGATACTCACGTATTTCACGGTGCTTGTATACAGTGGGGTTTTTGCAATATAACTTTTCCGGCTTATGTGTCCGAATGACCATCAGTCTTTTGTCATCATCTGATCGAGCGAGGAACCAGTTGTGCTTCCCTGTTTTTGGCAAAGGTGGTGTGATTACAAAGGGCAGTAACTGTAGGGACACTGCAAACCCATGACACCACACGTCCCGCACCATCGAATTTTCATCCAGCGGCTGTGACACATTTCATCCCGGGCATCAATCCTCAGCTGGAGTACTTCTGTACTACAGGTAGTACCCGCCGGTGTGGCCATCTACGCCTCGTAACGCCCCGACGCCCAGCTGTGGCACCCTCGCCACGGCCACGCCACCACCGGCCGGTTCATCTCGAACGAGTAAGTCGCGAACCACACCACCACCATGAGAATGACATGTGGGCCAGCCGCATTTAAGGTCCGCATGTCATTGACTCATAGGCCGGGCACTAAGCCACTGAAGTTCGGTCCCGTGGGCCCCGAGAGGGAAATGTAACTCCTGCGGCAGGCCTTGTGGTGCTCCCGCAGTACGAGCTCGTGCCAAACCCGGAATTTGTTTCTTACTACTACCAACTACTAGTAAGGTACACGTGCATTGCACGCATGAGATTCTGGTGGTTTGTGCATTATGCTTCTACATGTGGAGTCTTCTAGATTCTACATGTGGCAAAATCTGGTGGAATGTAGATGATATCCGACGGCCAATAGTGCTCGGATTTGCCATCTTTGTACCGTCGGATTGGCTTCATCCAACGACCAACTTTCAAAGTTATGGTTTGGTTTGCAGCCTAAGGTTGCCACGCCTAAGCTTAGGCGTGCCGGCATGTGTTTGGTTCATTGCTACACTTGTGGCTTGCCACACTTTTCTAGCTACATGGTCCACATGTCATAGACTCAACTTCTTGCCAAATCTTGCCACACTTGTGGTGGCCATTTTGTTAGCCACATTTTTTGTGGCAGACACACTTTGCCTAAGCTTAGTTGTGGCAAAGTTAGTCATGAATGAATTTCAACCATGGAGTCTTCTAGATTTTACATGTGGCAGAATCTGGTAGAATATAGATGATATCCAACGGCCAGTAGTGCTCGGATTTGCCATCTTTGTACCATCGGATTGGCTTCATCCAATGACCAACTTTCAAAGTTATAGTTTGGTTTGCAGCCTAAGGTTGCCACGCCTAAGCTTAGGCGTGTCACAAGTGTGTTTGGTTGCGTTCTCGTCTCAGCATAGTTGTTCCCTCTTCATGCATGCTCAACTCAACACCCCTCTTCATGTATGCTCTCTTCATGCATGCTTCTAGTGTATTTGTGCTAATCTAGTGTGGACTCATGCACCCTCCATACACTCTACCAAACACCCAAAAATGGGTCGAGAAGGGAACTCTTGGGATCATGCACCCTTCATACACCCTACCAAACACACCAGGCATGTGTTTGGTTCATTGCTACACTTGTGGCTTGCCACACTTTTCTAGCTACATGGTCCACATGTCATAGACTCAACTTCTTGCCAAATCTTGCCACACTTGTGGTGGCCATTTTGTTAGCCACATTTTTTGTTTCAGACACACTTTGCCTAAGCTTAGTTGTGGCAAAGTTAGTCATGAATGAAGTTCAACCATGGAGTCTTCTAGATTCTACATGTGGCAGAATCTGGTGGAATGTAGATGATATCCAACGACCAGTAGTGCTCGGATTTGCCATCCTTGTACCGTCGGTTTGGCTTCATCCAACGACCAACTTTCAGAGTTATTCACACACTATATAGGGGGTATAGATATAGATGTGCCGGCCCGTTGCAATGGATCCAAAGTATATCTGTTTAGTGGAGTGCACTCTAAACACATTATCTATTTATTTTTCTCTAACCTTTCGTAGCCATGCAACCAAGCCACATAAGCTTCATGGGTGCCCCCCACATCATATTATTCATACTACATTGACAGAAAAAAAGATAAATCACCCAAAACAAGATCTTCCCGTTTTTTGTTCCTACGATGTTGTGCCGTGCACGTACCTACTAGTTGTATAGTGGTTGTACTAGTTGTATAGTACAAACTTGGTACTAGTAGGAGCAGAGTAGTACAGAATGCTCCTACTCTATCAACGAGCCCCATCTGACACCAAATTTCTTGGCTTCCGTGCTACAGCTAGATCTTCCCCTCGTTTCTGTTTTCCAACCCGGCGGCGGGCGGGGTGCGGTTTGCCAATAGTCGGTTTGCTCAACGGCGGTCCCACATGAAAGTGAATATGCTAGGCAACACGCCTTCCCTAAGCTATGTGTCGTGCCTGACGGGCCGTGGAGTACTCACGATTCCCGGGCGTGTGGGGGGGGGGGAGTGCGACGCGAACGCGGCAGGCCTTTTCCTTTTACTAGCAATGTGCTCGTGCGTTGCGACGGATCCAAAGTAGTAGAATAGTAGTACTTGTTCACAAACTTGAAAGAAATCACTCTTGTTTTGATATACTCCTAATATATTACTCCCTCCGTTCCTAAATATTTGACTTTTTAGAGATTTCAAATGGACTATCACATACGGATTATATAGACATATTTTGAAGTGTAGATTCACTCATTTTGCTCCGTATGTAGTCACTTATTGAAATCTCTAGAAAGACAAATATTTAGGAATGGAGGGAGTACTTTTCACTCAAAATATATTTCTCAGGCTGTTTTGATGAGGTGAGGGAGGGATGTGGTTGCTTTCAAGTTAATGAGGGGTTTTCTGCAAATTGGAGTAGAGAAGTGGGCTATTGTTGCAAAAATGCCACAACTTACCTCACAGCTGTTAGATGCAGATCTAATGGCCAGAAATGACGGATGGCAGACACACCACCATCACCAACTGAGTCTTTTATAGGAGTATATATTTCTCAGGCTGTTTTGATGAGGTGAGGGAGGGATGTGGTAATAAGGGGTTTTCTGCAAATTGGAGCAGAGAAGTGGGCTATTGTTGCAAAAATGCCACAACTTACCTCACAGCCGTTAGATGCAGATCTAATGGTCAGAAACGATGGATGGCAGACATACCACCATCACCAACTGAGTCTTTTATAGGAGTAGGAGTAGAGAAACATGTATAAATTGTAACATTTTGGTTCTGCTCCTTGGCACAATCGATAGATAGAAATAACGATTGGAAACGCTAGGGCGGGGCTATTTCCGCCAGATAAGCAGGGTACGTAGTAGCTAGGTTGGCGCATTGTCGGTTTGGTCACACGCGGTCCGACATGTTTTAGTGTTTCTAGCAAGAGGCCCGCGCGTTGCACGAAGTTGATGGAAAAGGTAAGCGCAACTTATAAATTGATGGATGGAGTACTAGTTACAATGATGCATATAATTAAGCAAAGGGATCGCACATGTCGGTATTGACTGGAACGAGAATGCAACACCACAATAAGAATTAAGGCCACGATGATGATGCGATCGAAGTGGTGGTTACAGAAGGCAAGAAGAAAGATGCATCCATCAACGTATGACCTCCTCCTCCTCAACTTAGTGCGCCGGGCCACCGACCGATGGCTAAGGAGCCATGGCTTTTGTGGCGAGGTCGAGGTGCTTCTCAGCAAAGGCATCTAAGGCTTCCAGCCGGTTGAGGAAGGCCAACGTCATAGCGTCCTCACTGGCCTTGTAGATACCTATGTACATGATTTGCTCGTACACGTGCATGTGTAGGTCGACAAATTCTTGCAGGGCGAGGCGCCTCGCGGCGAGGGCGACCTCCAGGTGGACATTCTTCGTGGCGTCAGCGGGTAGTCACAGGGCCACTAGTGCGTGAAAGAGGTTCCGGCCATGGAGGCCGATTAGGGTGGCAGGCAATGATTAGCCCGGGCGCGCGGGCTGGAGGAGTACGGCGATGTCGTCTGCGAGCTTCTTGAGGACGGTGAACTTGTTGGTGGTGGCAACGATCATCTGGTCCAACTGAGAGTCGTAGTTGGCGTCGACGGCGGCCATCCACCAGCCGGTCTCCAACACCATGTGGAGACGATCGTCGGCGCCATGCCGCAGGCCAACGTCGTGGACCATCTGGCACAGCCGCTGGCCGCTCACGCGCATCGCCGCCATGGGTCTGGAGTGAGCTCTTTTGCGTTTAGTGTAGGTGCTTAGGCAAATGCTTAGGTGCGTACGATGTGGAGATGCATTGGAATGGAGGGACGCCTTTATATGAGGGCAAACTGCGTTGCATTCACATCGTGCAGCCTCTTTTCCCGGTCCTCCTCCCATTACTTCCCTCATGCATTAATTTAATGAGGATGCATTGGCCGTTCAACATTTCGGGAACCGCTACTCCCTCGCTCGTCTGCATTAAAGCCGTATCGGGAACTGCGCCGCCTGCTGTCAAATCGAATAGTACTGCGCCGACCGCTGCACGCCCGGCTGAACACGCCTCCTCGCCTCCATCAAACCCCTCCGTTAAACCCGCATGCAAACCAAGAAACCTACTCTGGCCACACGTTCGTTCATGAGCAGGCCGGAATTAAACGCAACACCGGCCGAGCTCCTCCCATCCGCCCTTAGTTTAAACGAGGCCAGACGCCGGCCAAGCTCCTACCGTCCGCCCTCTATTTACACGAGGCCAGACAGACAGCGGGCAAGAATCGCACCCCTCCGCCGCTCCCCCATCTCCGCCTTCACCATTTTCTCCACTCTTCCGATGGCTTCCGAGGAGCCGTTCTCCGGCATATTACCCGGCTGGGTGGCCCGCTGAGCCCTCCGGATACGGGCAAGGCCGCTCGGTGCTTCACCGACCTCGCTTGGCCCGACGGAGCCAGTTGCCGCCCCAAGCAGGCGCGTGGTTCAGCAATTTGCCGCTCCAGTTCAGCTCGATGAGGAGTGGCGAGTTGCTCCACGCCGGCACGGCGGCGAGCACACCGGTACGAGCGTCGTCGCTGCCGCGTCGTACCGTGCCTCCCGTGTCTGTGGGCGCGCCTCCCGTGCCTGCGGCAGCGCCATGCAGGCAGAGACAGAAGCCGGGTGCGTGGATAGCGACGAGTCGGTGGCCAGCTTCTCCGTGTCCGCCGCCATCATCGAGGAGAAGTAGAACACGGGAGGCCGCCGCCACTTGGGTCCCATGAAGGCCACCGCTGAGGCGACGACTGCGCATTCAGGTGGTTTCTTTGCTTCTTCGTCTCTTCCGAGGACCTTTGTCGACCCCGCAAAGTGTCTGCCGGACATGAGGAAGACAAAGGGATCCGCGGGCGGCCATTTAGATTATGTACTCCCTCTCCTGCTGGCAGGAAATTTTTGTTCTAAGAATGGATAAATTGCATGTACCTATAACTAAAATAAGTCTAGATACATCCATTTCTAGGACAAGTATTTCCGGACGGAGGGAGTATTAATTATACCAAGATAGCCGGATTGGCACCACTTAGTTCATGTAAATGTAATGAAATCCATCATGTTTATATGAAGATCCGGCTTTTTTATACGAAATCCTTCATGCTTATATGAAATCAGTCCGTGTTTGCACGAATTTCATCTGGTTGGTTAGAGTTGTGAAAATGTATGCCGCTGGCGTTTGATGTCGTCCGCCGCGGAAGGAAACGGGAGGAAATTTGCTGGCTGCCGTTGGAGATGCTCTTATGCTGGAAATAATAGAGTGACATCCAATCCATTTGAGTTAATTGCGTGTATGATTGTCCCTCTATAAAAAGTTAATTGCATGTACAGTGTACACGTGACTTGCAGGGTGGCTACAGCTTCGTACAGAAAGTTAAAAAGAAACAAGCCCATCCTTAATCTTGTATTCTAAGTACTCTGTGGGTTCCACTGTCAGTACAGTAGCGAAAGAAGTATATTAAAGAAGTAATATATAATATAAAAATCTAAAGTTAAAGACAGAATTCGAACTCATGTCATCGCGTTGCGAGCATCCGGCGCTAACCAGTCCAGCACATTTTTTTTGTAGACCATGCTGCTGATATATCTCCATGTCTACTCTTATACTCCATCTGTTCCTAAATATTTGTCTTTTCAGATTTCAAATGGACTACCACATACGGATGTGTATGTAGACATATTTTAGAGTCTAGATTCACTCATTTTGCTCCATATGTAGTCACTTGTTGAAATCTCTAAAAAGATAAATATTTAGGAACGGAGGGAGTAGAAAACAGAGTTGGTGATGATGGTGTGCGTGCCATCCTGCAATATAGGCCATCGGATTTATATCTAACGGATAGGAAGAAAACTATGGCAATTTTGCAAAAATATACCCACACCCCTCTCCACGTTCGCAAATACGGCCTTCCCTCGTTCATCCTTTTCTCTCACAAGATAAACTACTCATACAAATGCATCTTGATGTTTCGTGCAACGCACGGGCATCTAGCTAGTTTCTTTTAAAATAGTTACTGTGATAATTGGGTTGAAGTGATATATTTTATGTCTGCCCCGAATGATTTCGGATTCACTAGTAGTAACAAAGAAAAGGTTGCCTTGTTAATTAACAGAAAACAGGTTGAAAACTATGACATGAGGCCGGTAAAAACGAGGCACACTGGGTTCAGGCGTCATCGTCACTACAGCTGTGCGCGCGCGAGAAGTCTACATATCGAGGGGGCTACTGAGCGAGGCACAGAGACACAATGTTCGAGAGAGAAACCAATTGACAGATTACGATCGGATTGAGTTGTCACCCTTCTGCTGTCATTGTTGGGGTGGGGGGAGGGGGAGGGAGAGAAAGACGTATCGAGAGTGTGCGCGGTAGGCATAGAGGCACAACTAGCGAGTGTGTGTGTATGTGTGTGTGTGTGTTTGAAAGAGGAGTAGATAGATTACTATCAAGATCAAGGTGTCGCCCTACTCCTTCGGTGTCGGGTAGTGTATGTGCATGTGTGTGTGTTTGAGAGAGAAGCCAGTCGATAGATTAGTATCAAGATCGAGGTGTCACCCTACTCCTTCGGTGTTGGGAAGTGTGTGTGTGTGTGGTTGTGTGGGTGTGGGTGTGTGTGTCGGGGGGCGGGCAGGCAGTGACACTTACATATCCCTACTCTTATAAAAAACAGAGTTGGTGATGATGGTGTTCCTGCCATCCTGCAATATAGGCCATCCGATTTATACCCGACGGATAGGAAGGAAACTGTGGCAATTTTGCAAAAAGATACCCACACCCCTCTCCGCATTTGCAAATAAGGCATTCCCTCGTTCATCCTTTTCTCCCACAAGATAAACTACTCATACAAATGCATCTTGATGTTCGGTGCAACGCATGGGCATCTTGCTAGCAGGGAGAAGGAGTTTGTGTGACACATATCTAGCTATATTAAGGGATAGGTAGATAGCATTTGTGCGAGGCATACTTAAAGCATCACGAAGATAAACAAAATTGTGTGCATGCAAGTGCCGGAAAAAATGAAGCGAGAAACAATGTGTGGGGGAGAGAGAGAGAGAGAGCGAAATCTCAAAACAAAAGGTGCTCTATTGGAATCCCATTGTATGTATTCATATGGTTCCGGAACTCGAGTTAACCTTAGGCATATGTGTGAGAGACATTATTATACTTTGAGACATTAGTGGCTGTGGGTGGGCGGAATTAAAGGGGTGGGCGTGTTCGACAGAGCGAGCGTGTGTGTTTCTGTGTGAGAGACTTGTAGGACGGGGTAGAAAGACGAATTCTAACCTTGATGGAGGGAGAGAAATACACGAAGTGTGTGTTTGTCATTCCAATGACCACAGGGAAAGATATGTATGCGTGTGAGAGAGATTGCACAATTCATTCACGTATCAATATCTAGCGATCGTGGACGTGCATCACTTGAACATAAATCAATATCTACTTCGTATCGTGGCCAAAGGTACAATATCGATCCAACGCTATAAATATTGGACACTCACATATCACATTTTTTCTATTTAAATAAACCTTTTTAGTTGCGCATGCCAAAGTTACAGTGATGTTTCTTCAAACAACCAATGTAGCTATCATGTACATGCACCATTGTTACTCTTGCATTCAAAATCATTAGTCTTGGATGATTTAAGGTTCTATTATGAAGTAATATATGTAATATTCATATATGAATCCAACGGGTACGCAATTTATGAAATGGAGGCTATGTAATCATATGAGGTAACACTTTTAAGTAGCGGACTACAATATCCATTTCTTTTTGTGCGCCTCTACATTAACACGTCAATGCATTATGTTTAAAGTAAATAACCAATTGCACTAAATTATCAATTTACACGAGAAATACATAGGCTGAGCGTTTGATCCCTTTTTTTGAACGCGCCACTACACCCGTACGATTGGCCGTGCCCGTGTCAACATCCAAGTTATCGGCGCATCATCCCGAGTTATTGTCTTTTTTTCTGGGGTGGACACACCAGTTATTAACTGCTGACGCGTGCCCCGTGTACACAGTCTCGCATGACCTTCCCGCTAGCACGGTCCAAAATTAGTTGAAACTGGATACAAATGATCCCGCAGGCGGCAAAATCTCCCGCCTCCTTCTAAAATTTCCGCCACCTTAGTCTTTAGCATGCGAAATTCCCCTTTTGTCCTTGGTGCACACAGACCAACAGTTACAATACTGCCCTCATCTACATAATAGGTCGGGGCTGCTTTGGTAACTTCCGATTCCCCCCACTACACGGCACCCCCATTTCCTCTCCCCCTCCCGCAAAAACGACTAACTCCACAGCACCAGAGCATCTCACATCACACCGTCCGTACTTCATCAGCCTTTCTCCCCTCCCCTCTCGAAACTCTAGACTGCTCATCCA
>NC_057802.1:475784356-475798446 GCF_018294505.1 Triticum aestivum | reverse complement strand
TTCGCCGACACCTTCCTCAACCCTACCGGAGCCGCTTCGCCGACAACATCGTCAACCCCACTGGAGTAGCTTCGCCTATACCATTTTCAACCCTACCGGGGCCGCTTTGCCAACTCACAAGTCCACGGCCTCAGATCCGCTTCCTCGCACCCTCATCCAACCTACCGGAGCAGCTTCTGACGCCCCGTCCAAGGCCGCAGATCCGCATCGTCGACACCATCCTTAACCCAACCACCGGAGCAGCTTCACCTACGCCCTCGTCCACGGCCACAGATCCGCTTGGCCCACACCATAGTCCACCCTACCGAAGCCGCTCCACAAACACCCTACTCGACGGTTCTAGATCTCCTTACCGGACCCCGACAGCCAGCGCAGCGTCAACACCCTTGACGTTTCTAACCTGATTCCCACCGTCTGGCAAGATGCCAAGCACCCGCCACGGCCTAGGTACTTATCACCTTTAAACCCGTCCAGCATCACCTGCCCGATGTACTTCAAATATACTAACAGGTCGCAGTTACCTGTTATGCAGCTGGCAAAAACTACAAGGACGATGTTTCTTCTGGATCTAACAGCTTGGCCAACCAAGATCCTAGACCAAGGCATTGCTATGATTTTGTAAGCGTGTCTCTCTCTCTTGTGTATTGTTCTGTGCCTGCCAGCGTGCTTTGCTAGGATTTTCTACCAGTAATCCCTTTGTGCAGACAATGATTTCTACTACTGGCTGCTAAATTAGATATGTAGATGTCATACATGATACTACCTCGTACCTCCGTTTCTAAATATAAGTCTTTCTAGAGATTCCACTATAGGCTACATACGGAGCAAAATGAGTGAATCTACACTCGAAAATGCATCTATATACATCTGTATGTGGTCCATACTGGAATCTCTACATAGACATATATTTAGGAACATAGGCAGTACATTACACAAAATCGTAGGTGGCATGTAGGAATTCCAGTACACTACATTAGGCTCCCTTAGAGTGCCTGCTAGTCCAGCACACAGAGTCATGGCTAGTTTATGCTACGCACACAATAATTAATTGGTGGTTTAAATATGCGCAAGGGATATGCAATGTATTATCATGTAGAGATGTCTGAAATTAGCCGTGCCAACTTGCAGATTGGGTTACACAATGAAAAAGTACAAGATGTATGTGGCAATTTCATGGAACATCGCAAAAAAAGGAGAGCCGGCGGTGAGCCTATACAGTGTGCTATGGTACGTCACTCCTCCATTGCAATCATCGTGACATGTTATTTGTATGTCAATTCTATTGGCCAAGTTTCTTAGGGACAGTTATTACGAGTTATGCTAAGAAAATAAGCACCTGTGAATATAAGCTCCATGTAATAAGCCAACCAGTTCTTTTCATTGCGTTTTCAGCTTATCTTTGGTATGATAAGTGAAAAGTCTAGATTGCATTATATTTTTTCATTTTGCTGCCCATATGAAAATTAATTTGATTTGCAAACATCACAAATTGAACCCAGTGCAGTAATTAATATGATAGGAAAACAGACCATCACTATTTGCTCAAAATGCAAATACAAAGATACCATCTACTTGGCACAATCTCCTTTGGTCAATGTTTTCCATAGAGATCCCATTGCCTAATTTAAACGAAAAACGCATGACCCACATTTAAATGAAGAACAATTATTTATTGAAATTCGATGGTCCAAGTGGCTGGTTATTATCATATAGCAGCACCACCTGAAAGCATCATATAGCAGCAGCAGCTCATAGCAACTCATCATACAGCAGCAGCAGCAGTGTGCAATTCATCATATACCAGCAGCAACTCATAGCAATTCATCATATAGCAGCAGCAGGAGCAGCTCATAGCAATTCATCATATAGCAGCAATAGGAGCAGCTCATAGCAATTCATCATATAGCAGCAGCAGGAGCAGCTCATAGCAATTCATCATAGAGCATCAGCAGGAGCAGCTCATAGCAATTCATCATACAGCAGCAGCAGGAGCAGCTTATAGCAACTCATCATATAGCAGCAGCAGCAGCAGCTCATAGAAATTCATCATATAGCAACAGCTCATAGCAATTCATCATATAGCCGCAGCAGCTCATAACAATTTATCATATAGCAGCAGCAGGAGCAGCTCATAGCAATGCATCATATAGCAGCAGCAGAAGCAGCTCATAGCAATTCATCGTATAGTGTATCAGAATGAAAATTTAGCAAAAAATCAGAGGAGATCCTCACCTTGTTGGATGAGCTCATCCTTCAACAGCACCTCAAGGCCACGGCCTGGGAGGTGGGGAGGGGGAATAAGGTGCCTTCTGCCGCAGTGTGGCATCAGCCGTAGTTGTGCAGCGCCTACCGGAGTAGTGCGTTGGACGAACCATAGTGGAGCAGCTGCTAGAGACCATGAGCATGAGGGGCGGCACCAGAGGGAGGAGCAGCCAGGGAGATTTGCCCCTACCCGCTGGCCATGTAGCCTAGCTGGACAGAGCATCGTCGAGGACCAGGCCAGATGGGACTAGTGGCGATGGCTTGCTGGAGGAACCCTAGTGCTGCAGGCAGGGGATCAAGGTAGAGGGAAAGGGCAGAGGAGATGCAAGCAGGCCGGGCAATGAACGCTTGCGTGTTTGTTTTTACTTGAGGTGAGGTGTGACGCGGGCATCACCAGTTGCATTTTGAGTGTAATATAGGCAGACAACAGGGTCATTTCACTATTCCCCTTCCCTTCAATTTTTAGTGAGGTTCTACCCGAAACACCCCCCCCCCTCCAAAGCGAAATTAGTTAAGCCCAAGCCCATAACTCAAAAATGACTTCTTTACATCTTTTATGGCTTATTTTGACAATAAGCCCTGAAAAGGCGGAATAGAACTGGCCCTTAACCTGCAATTCAATTGTGCGTGCAATGATGAATCACTCCTGCCTGCTATAGTGTACATTTAGGCATCATCATACATGGCATAACCTAATACATGTGCATTCCATTGTAGAATCTGGAATATGCAATGTTTATGTTAGTTCATACGTTGCACATGATGTTTAAATGCCCCTTAAATCTGGTCAGTCAAGTGATGGTCTTTAGGCCTCCTACTTTGCTTCTTTTCTTGATATGTAAGATTTGCTCACACATCTGTTCAATTGCTTGATTGCATCAGCCAGCCATACTAGGACTGTTTGCTTTGATTACTTGCTGTTCTTGACCTAACACTCTAACAGAGCTTGTCAACGATTTAAACACTAAGGGCTGCTGTAGTGGGGCCTTTTCTAACTCACAGGTGACATAAAGGTTTGGCTGTACACTAAAGTAGGCTCTCCAAGAGTACCTGGAGATCCAGTTCGAAGGTATGCCTAGTTTTTACATAGTAAATGCTCATTTCATTGTGTGCAAGTGCAAGAGATGCGGCATGTTTCATTATGTGGTGTTGTTTTGTTATAATCTCATCCTTTTGTGTTCACAGACTGGAAAATGCATATTTATCTTCCAAGGAGACGAGTAACTAGTTTGTGTCACCTTGCAGAGGGGGTGCAATGAAGATAAGATTGAGGATTTTCAAGTACAAGATGTTAGGAAGGAGCCTTGCAAGAGAAGTAGGAGCTGCGCTGAGCCTCTTCAACCTGTTAAGGTAAGTCACTGTATCCAACTCAACAGTTCAATTCCTTGTTTGTTTTAGGCATAGTTAATTTGCTCTTTTCAATTGCTTTATTTGTCCTCAGTTAATGAGATGCCCAAAGAATGATGTCTGATGTTGGGTACTTGTATAACTATTAGTTGACATAATTAAAGGCCTTACCATTTAATTACTCTGCCGAAGTGTGCCTGAAGCTTTGAAGTCTCTTAACCAACTATTATTGAATGAGGCTCACAATCTAGTTTATACTAGGCTAATGATTGCATAGTTTTGCTTGTTGTAGTATGTTTGTATGAAATCCTCTGCTGTTCATTATGCTCCCTAAGACTTTAATTGAGCTACAGAATGGCCAACTGCTTGCTTACTTCTACGCAACGTGCTGCCTAAATTTGTAACTTGTATGTGTTTTGGATTGGGCCCCAACATCATGCTCCTCTGGTGAGCTAAGAGAGATTTCTGTATGCAGGCTGCACAGACTACCTTTTATAATTTTTAAATATCACCTGCTTATGCTTCATGACGTGTAACATTATTGTTAGTCCTGTTTTGCCATGTACAAAATAGTCTATCTTGCTCGCTTCACTGTTGTAACTATATTTTTGCCCTAATCATGTGTACTTATAGAAACATTTCAGGATGAAGTGACATCAACACAAAGATCTGCGAGCAGTGTGGCATGGCCGTTACCGAATGATTATGGATTGGAATTGGAATGTGCTGATGTTCTCGAGCATCAACTAGATGTGGCAAGACAACGTGTACATGATTCTAAACGTACAATCAACAAGTTGAGACTGGACATGCAGGTATTAGATGCAGGAGTCAAAAAAATGAAACAAGACACTGAGGTAACAACGAAGGAATTGGAGATTTTGCAGACTGAAATTTGTGCTATCTAAATCCGGCCAATCCTATTTTCTGAAGAGATTATAGTTCAAATGGTAAGTTATGTTGATGCGCGTCCATGATGTATGAGCTGTATTTGCCCAGTGTATGTAATTTGCTGTTTGTGTATGCTTTATTATCACTGGTGCCGAACCATAATGCCCAGTGGGTATAATCGGCTGTAATTTCTTTATTGTATAGTGTAGGATTATTCTACGTTTCTATGCCTTAGTCTCTTTATTGTATATAAGTGTATGTTTTTTAGAGGTGATAGTCTAGAGTAGGATAATTCTTTGAATATGCTATATCGTTCAAACGGGGGCCAACTCGCCCAAATGTTGTAGTGACCATGGCCCTCCACAGGCCGTATGTTCCATGGGCCATCTACGGGACGAACGATCCCTGGCCTTCTGTGGCCGTCGGATTCGTGGGCCTTCTATGGGCTGTCGGATCTGTGGGCCTTCTATCGGCTGGCGGATCCATGGGCCAGCGGATCCATGGGCCTTCTATGGGTCGTCGGATCAATGGGCCTTCTGTGGGTCGTCGGGTCAATGGGCCTTCTACGGGCCGTTTCATCTATGGGCCTTGTACGGGCCGTATAAGGGGCCGTAAACGGGCTAGAGTGGAAATCGTACGTTTTATGGGCTGACCATAACGGGCCATTAGTTGGCCGTATTTGATGATGCTATGAAAATGGCCCAACAGATTAACGGGCCACAAACGGGCCGACTGTATCCACGGGCTGAATTTGGCCCACAAGCAGAAAAGGCCTGTAACGGGCCGTAAGTAAACGAATGTTGGAAATGAGCCCAAGAATAAATGGGCCCTAAGAAGGCCGAAAGATAACATGGGCTGGAAACGGCCCAACGGTATAATGGGCCGTTAATGGGTATAAAGTGATACACTGTTCATTACGGGCCAGTTTTACCATGGGTCGTTAATGGGCCGAGGGTTACTAAGGGCCTCATATGGGCCGAAAGATGTCATGGGCCATACATGGGCCGGAAGTTAAAACGGGCTGGAATTATATTGGATGGCCAAGATGACGCTACTGGGCCTAATTCGGATAGGCCGTAAACGGGCCCTGGGTTAGCGGGCTGTAAATGGGCTATATGCGAACAGGCCGTTAATAGGCTTGTTGTGGGTCGGCCCGCCACCTTTTGACCAAGTCAAACGGGCCGGCCTTTTCACAGGAATGGGCCTCTGTTGGGCCGTGCCACGTGTCGACGTATCATAGGCACTTTGGGTCCAATGAGTGGATGACATCTGTCCCAACGGCGAGTCGACACGTGTTCCCTCTAGCCAATGATGATTTTACACGTGGAAAATCCCCATTGGTCGGGGCTGTTAACGGGTTATCGGATCCAAAACCGGACCCAATAGCTTAACGGCGTTCCGTTACGGTGGATGCCATGTGTCGGTCACCCTTGACGAAAGCACTTCTGTGACGCGCGATTTATCATCATGGAAGTGGACACTTCCGTGATGATAATTTTGGTAAAGTCATGGAACACTTCTACGACAGCACAGGTATGACTATCTTGATTATGTCATAAATTTGTCATGGATGTACATGCATGACAGAAAACGTGACCTACTGTGACAAACACGTATCATCACGGAAGTGTATTTTTTTTGTAGTGTGTAGTAGTAGTAATTAAAAGAAAACACAAAAAGATTTCTTGTTCTTCTTTTGCTTGTTGGGAGCTTTCCCGTGTAAATAGTTTTATTTCTTTTCTTTTCCTTGGGGGTCGAGAGGGGGAGACCATTATGAAAATGCTGAAGTGGCTCTTATATGCATTATTGTTGATTTAACCAAGAGCCCATATTGCCTTGTATTCTCCTGTTTATTGAATGCTTGCAGATTCCAGCTTAGTCCAAAGCACGTGCACTATTATTATTATCATCGTTCGGTCGTGCAAGTGAAAGGCAATTATGACGATATATGATGGACTGGTTGAGATGAGAGAAGCTGGTATGAACTCGACCTCTCTTGTTTTTGTAAATATGATTAGTTCATCGTTCCTGATTCAGCCTATTATGAATAAACATATTTGCAATGACAATTAGAGATTATACTTGCGTGTGCCATGCTTAATTAGCTAGGAGTTTATAATGGTTTACCTTGCGTGCCAACATGCTATTAAAATGGTTGTGATGTGGTATAGTAGGGTGGTATCCTCCTTTGAATGATTCGAGTGGCTTGACTTGGCACATGTTCACGCATGTAGTTGAAACAAAATCAACATAGCCTCTACGACATTTATGTTCATGGTGGATTATATCCTACTCATGCTTGCACTCAATGTTTATTAATTTTAATGCATGTTCATGACTGTTGTCGCTCTCTAGCTGGTCACTTCCCAGTCTTTTGCTAGCCTTCACTTGTACTAAGCGGGAATACTGCTTGTGCATCCAATCCCTTAAACCCCAAAGTTATTCCATATGAGTCCACCATACCTTCCTATATGCGGTATCTACCTGCTGTTCCAAGTAAATTTGTGCCAAACTCTAAACCTTCAAATGAAATTATGTTGTGTATGCTCGATAGCTCATGTATCAACTAGGGCTGTCTGTATCTTCCATGTTAGGCGGGTTATTCTCAAGAGGAGTGGACTCCGCTCCTCACTCACGAGAAAAT
This sequence comes from Triticum aestivum, assembly GCF_018294505.1. NCBI lineage: Eukaryota > Viridiplantae > Streptophyta > Magnoliopsida > Poales > Poaceae > Triticum > Triticum aestivum. The sequence goes on along the minus strand of NC_057802.1, from coordinate 475,791,302 downwards.
GGATGGTCACCGGGATGCCCAGTCCCATGCTTTAAGCAAATCAAATCGAAATAATTGCAAACAAAACTCCCCCAGGGCTGTTGCTAGTTGGAGGCACTCATTGTTTCGAGCAAGCCATGGATTGATGCTTGTTGGTGGAGGGGGAGTATAAATTTTACCATTCTGTTTGGGAACCGCCTATAATGTGTGTAGCATGGAAGATGTCGAGATCTCTCGGTTGTTATGTTGACAATGAAAGTATACCACTCAAAATATTATTTACCTCTGCTTTAAAATCGAGCTCTGGCACCTCTATAAATCCCTGCTTCCCTCTGCGAAGGGCCTATCTATTTACTTTTATGTTGAGTCATCACCCTCTTATTAAAAAGCACCAGTTGGAGAGCATCGTTGTCATTTGCATCCATTACTAATTTATATTGAGTATGATTGGATCTCTTTTACCATGAATTACAATGTTTAGTCAGTCCTGGATCTTCAGAGGAGCTCTACATTTATGTTTTGCGGTCTCAGAAAGGGATAGCGAGATACCATTTTGTTATATCATATTATGATTGTTTTGAGAAAGTGTTGTCATCTGAGATTTATTATTATTGCTCGCTAGTTGATTATGCCATTGTTATGAGTAAACATGAGACCTAAATGTTATTGTGAATATGGTTAGTTCATAATCTTTGCTGAAAACTTGAATGTTGGCTTTACATATTTACAACAACAAGAGCAAACAGAGTTTGTAAAAGTTTTTCTTTATCACTTTCAGTTTGTCAACTGAATTGCTTGAGGACAAGCAAAGGTTTAAGCTTGGGGGAGTTGATACGTCTTCGTCGTATCTACTTTTCCAAACACTTTTGCCCTTGTTTTGGACTCTAACTTGCATGATTTGAATGGAACTAACCCGGACTGCCGCTGTTTTCAGCAGAATTGCCCTGGTGTTATTTTTGTGCAGAAATAAAATTTCTGGGAATGACCTGAAACTTCACGAAGATTATTTTTGGAAATAATAAAAAATACTGGCGAAAGAATCAAGGCCATGGGGCCCACACCCTGTCCACGAGGGTGGGAGGCGCGCCTACCCCCCTGGGCGCGCCCCCTGCCTCGTGGGCCCCCTGGTGCTCCACCGACCTCAATTCCAACTCTATATATTCACGTTCGGGGAGAAAAAAAATCAGAGAGAAGGATTCATCGCGTTTTACGATACGGAGCCGCCGCCAAGCCCTAATCTCTCTTGGGAGGGCTGATCTGGAGACCGTTCGGGGCTCCGGAGAGGGGAATTCGTCGCCGTCGGCATCATCAACCTACCTCCATCACCAATTTCATGATGGTCACCGTCGTGCGTGAGTAATTCCATCGTAGGCTTGCTGGACGGTGATGGGTTGGATGAGATTTATCATGTAATCGAGTTAGTTTTGTTAGGGTTTGATCCCTAGTATCCACTATGTTCTGATATTGATGTTGTTATGCTCAATGCTTGTCACTAGGGCCCGAGTGCCATGATTCAAGATCTGAACCTATTATGTTTTCATGAATATATGTGATTTCTTGATCCTATCTTGCAAGTCTATAGTCACCTACTATGTGTTATGATCCGGCAACCCCGAAGTGACAATAATCGGGACCACTCTCGGTGATGACCGTAGTTTGAGGAGTTCATGTATTCACTATATGTTAATGCTTTGGTCTGGTACTCTATTAAAAGGAGGCCTTAATATCCCTTAGTTTCCAATAGGACCCCGCTACTACGGGAGGGTAGGACAGAAGATGTCATGCAAGTTCTTTCCCATAAGCACGTATGACTATATTTGGAATACATGCCTACATTACATTGATGAATTGGAGCTAGTTCTGTGTCACCCTATGTCATACCTGTTGCATGAATAATCGCATCCGGCATAATCATCCATCACCGATCCAATGCCTACGAGATTTTCACATATTGTTCTTTGCTTAGTTACTTTACTGTTGCCACTATTACAATTACTACAAAACTATCACTGTTACTTTTGCCACCATTACCGTTACTTCCATACTACTTTGCTACTAAATACTTTGCTGCAGATACTAAGTTATCCAGGTGTGGTTGAATTGACAACTCAACTGCTAATACTTGAGAATATTCTTTGGCTCCCCTTGTGTCGAACCAATAAATTTGGGTTGAATACTCTACCCTCGAAAATTGTTGCGATCCCCTATACTTGTGGTTATCACCTTCGAATCCAGCGAACCTCCCAACGAGGTCCGCAGGGAGCTGTCATGGGCTGGACTGCAATAGCATAACTAACCATGCTAATACAATGAGGAAAGGCCGGATTCATGGGCGAGCACGAGTTTGTCAGGACTTACGACGCAGCCAAGGGCTTGCTCCGCGAGGGTCGCTCCGGACTGCTATCGACGTCCCACGCGGTTTTGTCCGTGAGGGAGCCTTTCCCCTTCTTGGGCGCCTCCGCCTCCAGATTTGTGGAGGACACACTCTTCTTCCTCCCCCCATCAGGGGGAGGGTTGCTTTCCTCCTCCTCGTCATCTTCGGCGGCAGAGGAGTGAGTCTTGTCTTCGGACATCACGTCTGAAGTACCTTTGCGGCGGAGGCCACCCCGGCCCCCCTTGGCCTTCTTCTCTGGCGGCTGATAGGGCGACGGGACCAACATCTTCGTCAGGAGTGGGATGACTGGCTCTTTGGGCAGCGGAGCCGAACTGTGAATTCGCTCCGCTTTCTTCGACCATTCCTAAAACGATAAATTAGCAAAGTTCAGTTACCCTCCTTGGACAAACAGGTAGAGGGTACGCCTTGAGATTTAAGGGACTTACCCCGCTGGCGGGGTGGGCAAGATCGTGCCCACGATCCGATTCTATGGCCGGCGGCTTCTCATCGCCTTTGAAGAGCAGTTTCCAAGCGTCTTTGTGAGTGGTGCCAAAGAGCCTCAGCAAGGTCTGGTGCTTCTCCGGATTGAACTCCCATAAAGGGGAAGTTCGGCTTTGGCAGGGGAGGATCTGGAGAACCATCATAACCTGGATCACGTCGACGAGCTTGATGTTCTTGTTCACCATGCTTTGGATGCGCATTTGCAGCGCCATCAGCTCATTTGACGAAGACCAATTTGGGCCCTTCTCCATCCAGGAGGTCAGCCGTATTGGAGCCCCGGACTTAAATTCGGGGGCGGGGCCAAGTTTCACCGCGTGGCTCTGTGATATAAAACCACAGCTTCTGCCACTCCTTGACAGTCTCCACGAACGTGCCTTGGGGCCATGTGACGTTGGGCATCTTGCTCACCATGGCCCCCCCGCACTCCGCGTGTTGGCCATCCACCACCTTCGGCTTCACGTTGAAGATTTTGAGCCACAGTCCGAAGTGGGGCTGGAAGCCTCACACACGACAATGAATGCCGAGATGTTGTGGAAGGAGTTCGGGGCTAGATCATGGAAATCTAGCCCGTAATAGAACATCAGCCCGCGGACGAAAGGGTGGAGTGGAAACCCTAGCCCGCGGACGAAATGAGGGATGAAAACCACCCACTCGTTGGGTTTTGGTGTGGGAACGAATTGTCCCTTTGCCGGGAGCCGGTGGGTGATCTCTTTCGCCAGATACCCGGCCTCCCGAAGCCTGGCGATGTCCTTCTCCTAGACGGAGGAGGCCATCCACTTGCCCTGACCTCCGGATCCGGACATGGTTGGGTGTTTGCTCGGAATGGAAAAGACGAGAACTTGGGCGCTGGAGCTCGAGAATGGAAGGGCAGAGGAAGAAAGAGGGCGTGGGTGAAGAAGAGGAAAGCCTTATCCCCTTATAAAGGCAGTAAATATTGAACGCCTCCCCACTCGCCTTGAAACTCGCCTATTCCCAAGGGTTGTGTAAACGGCATGGTTGGATTACCCACGCCCGTATTGATGAGAATCCCGCAATAAGGGGACACGATCTCTGCTTTGATAAGACGTGCCAAGGGAAACCGCATCTCGAAACGCGGAACGGCAAACGAAAAACGGTTCGAAATTATGACCGGGCAGATGTGATGTCATGTTGCAAAAAGTTGTCAGCGGATTGGACTCGTGAAGTATTATACTCTCTGCGGCTGTGTGTGTGGTACTTTTGTTGCAGATCCGGACACACTCGTTGCATCCGAAGACTACCTTGGAGTATTTGGAAGGAGGAACCCGCCTTGCAATGCCGAAGACAATCTGCGCGCCGGACACCCCGTCATTGAAGCCTGGTTCAGGGGCTACTGAGGGAGTCCTGGACTAAGGGATCCTCGGACGTCCGGCCTGTTAATCATGGACCGAACTGATGGGATGTGAAGATACAATGACCGAAGACTCTACCCGTGTCCGGATGGGACTCTCCTTGGCGTGGAAGGCAAGCTTGGCGATCAAATATGTAGATTCCTTTCTCTGTAACCGACCTTGTGTAACCCTAGATCCTCCTGGTGTCTATATGAACCGGAGGACTTAGTCCGGAGGGGGAGACTCATTACCATAGTCATACAGGCTAGACTTCTAGGGTTTAGCCATTACGATCTCGTGGTAGATCAACTCTTGTAGTACTCATATTCATCAAGATCAATCAAGCAGGAAGTAGGGTATTACCTCCATAGAGAGGGCCCGAACCTGGGTAAACATTGTGTCCCCCGTCTCCTGTTACCATCATCCTTAGACGCACAGTTCGGGACCCCCTACCCGAGATCCGCCGGTTTTGACACTGACAGGGGGCTTCTAGGTGGCCCACGAGGCAGGGGGCGCGCCCAGGGGGTAGGGCGCGCCCTCCACCCTCGTGGACAGTGGGTGGCCCCCCTCTGGTGCTTTCTTTGCCCAATATTTTTAATATATTCTAAAACTGACTTTCGTGGAGTTTTAGGACTTTTGGAGTTGTGCAGAATAGGTCTATAATATTTGCTCCTTTTCCAGCCCAGAATTCCAGCTGCCGGCATTCTCCCTCTTCATGTAAACCTTGTAAAATAAGAGAGAAAAGGCATAAGTATTGTGACATAATGTGAAGTAATAGCCCATAATGCAATAAATATCGATATAAAAGCATGATGCGAAATGGACGTATCAGTAGGGTGTTGCTTGACTTGTCATAATTGCTAAAATCTGCCTACAATTAAAATTGGGAAAATGTTAGGTTTTATTTGGTCAAGTAGTCTAATCACCCCCCTCTAGACATACTTTCGATCCTACAGCAACATTTATGCAATGGAATCAATCACATGTCTAAAATCTCTCTCTTTATCATTAAAGAGCCATCTATTATTTAAATGAAGTAGTCCTCATTAGTAACCATATCACCCACAGATCGAAAGGATACCCCACCGGTTTTTATGGTTATTCTCCCATTGGTTTCACTGAAATTTTATTCCTGATTCAGCCCGCACCGTACGAGCCTCTCTCTCTCTCTCTCTCTAGCGGTTGATTCCCCTCTACATAGGGATCCTCTATAGAATGAGGTTGCACCTTTGCCGCTCGGCTCCTCCTCTCCCCTTGACTAGGGGGTCTATATCAAGCTGCCTGCACCATAATGCGCACCTACGTATGGAGGTCACCCTTCTTCCACCATGATGAGCGACTCAGACCCCCGACAACAACGTGTGCTCGCTCTGCGACAGCTCGAGGACCAGGTAGAAGAAGGAGGTGGAGGAGTTGTGGCGTCACGCTCTCCCTGACGATTTAAAGTTGTCTACCCTGCAAAACCGGCTCAATTCGGCTCCTCCACACTCGGTCCTTCTGTTGTTAATGTGTCTCAGGAGCCTCCATGAAGGTGGCCAATGAATATGAAAGTTGATGTATGATGGTAATCGAATTGTTGTCAGTTTTATTTGTGTTTCTTGAAATTAAATGCTATGCCATAGAATATGATATTTCTGTATGACACTTATTGAACCAAAAATAATCTGGCGAGAAATAATGAAATGAAGAATAGCTTCTCGGACATTCCTCGCGATGGTGGCGGCCATAGCAGCAGCGCGAAGCAACTGCTGGCGATATTGACGATCACAAAATCTCGGACAGGTAGGTGGCGGCAGCGACCATGGGCCAGTGTGTGGGCAGACATGCTCCTCACAGACGGCATCTAGATCCGCTCCATTCAGCCATGCCCGAGCTTCTCGATTGTTCCTCGTGACGGAGGTGGCGACGCGGCGTCGCGGAGCAAAGGGTGGTGGCATTCTAGGTCCTACGCGCGGGCGGACATCCTATTTAAGAGGGTATGTTTTTAAAAGAAAAAATATATTATTATTCTCTTTCTATACAAGATTTTGCATCTTCATAGAGTTTATGTTCCATTTACTTAGTTGTGAACGGTATTGCTTAAGTTTTCTTTCAACTAATTGAATCCCATCGAAGAAAGGCCATCATGACTCTCTTGCATTATTTACGAGATTACATTGAAGAAAGGGGTTCATCGACCTAATATGATGTTTCTTATAATTAAGACAAAACACATCTAACTCTTGAATCATATGATTTGCTTCTCTTTGGAAGTGCTTTAATTTGGCCTTCCTATTTGATCGTCAAAACTTAAGCACACTAGGGAATCATAGTGGTCAATGGAAAGGTGGGATATGGGAGAGAAACATTAGCGCTTGTTGTAACGTGCTCGCAGAACTTGTCACCTTCTGCCCGTAGTAACGCACGGGCATTTCTTTGTCACTATAGACCCATCACTACAGGAATCAGGCACTTTGTCGTCTACCATGGCTGACGGCAAAGGCATGCCTGGCGGACGGCAAATGCCTTTGCCGTCTACCAGCAGACGGCCCCATGTTCAGCTGAACGAACTACGGCAAAGGGTTTCTTTGTCGTCTACTTTTATAAAGCGGGCGGCAAAGAAGTTTGCCGTCAGCCATCCAGGGCAAGCATACGGCAAAGGGAATGGACGGCAGAGGGTAGAGTTAGGTCTGTTAAGGGGTTAATGGCGTGCTTTGCCGTCTGCTGGCAGACGACAAAGACCTTTGCATCTTTGTCGTCTGCC
>NC_057802.1:475750786-475784021 GCF_018294505.1 Triticum aestivum | reverse complement strand
AGGCCAGCCCCCAGGTGCCCCAGGTAGCTGCCACGTGGCTTGCTATGCCGTCAGCTGGCTGACGGCAAAGATGCAAAGGTCTTTGCCGTCTGCCAGCAGACGGCAAAGCAACCAAATAGGCCAGCCCAGTGCCCCCAGGTTGCACAGGTAGCTGCCACGTGGCAACTTTGCCGTCCGCTGGCGGACGGCAAAGGTCTTTGTCGTCTGGTGGCAGACGGCAAAGTTCCTATGTTACGCCTGTTTTTTCTGTTTTTTCTTAAATTCAATCAATTTCACAGATATATATATATATATACATTTGAAAATACTTTCAACAAGCATACATATCCCTGCCATATGGATATGATCATCCAACACATATACATACCAAATCGAAAGTCCATATCCAACATATATATAGCCAACATATCCAACAACAAGCATACAATGGTTTCATCCATACATACATATATAGGTAGCAAGTTTCACATTGTGCATCCTACAAAATCAAAACAAAAAGGAAGGACAAGGAGAAGAGTAGACTCCATCAACGCAAGCTTCCGTGATCTAAAGCAAATCTGCAAATTGGGAAAGAAGAAAGTTAGAAGAAGAAGACTAGCTTCTTCTTCTAGCTTCTTCTTCTTCTAACTAAGCATATTAAGTCATTTTGGAGGAAAAAATGCTAAGTGTAGGTCATTTTAGAGCTAACCTAGGTAAATAGGTCATTTTGGAGATAAGTAAGGTTATTATGTCATTTTTGAGGAAAATAAGCTAAGCATATGTCATTTTGGAGGTAGCCATTATTATTATGCCATTTTTGACCTAAGTATGCTAAGTATGTCATAAATGAACTAAATAAGCTAAGTATAGGTCATTTTCGAGCTAACATAGATAGTTATGACATTTTTGAGCTAACTAAGCATATTTATTCATTTTGGAGGAAAAAATGGTAAGTGTAGGTCATTTTAGAGCTATCCTAGTTAAAATCGGTCATTTTGGAGCTAGGTAAGGTTATTATGTCATTTTCAAGGAAAATAAGCGAAGTATATGACAGTTTGGAGCTAAACCAAGGTTGTTATACCATTTTTACCTAAGTAAGCCAATTATGTCATAAATGAACTAGCTAAGCTAAGTATAGGTCATTATTGAGCTATCCTAGGTAGTTATGCCATTTTTTAGCTAACTAAACATATTAAGTCATTTTGGAGGAAAAAATTCTAAGTACAGGTCATTTTATAGCTATCCTAGGTAAAATATGTCATTTTGGAGCTAAGTAAGGTTATTATGTCATTCTCGAGGAAAGTAAGCTAAGTATAGGTCATTTTGGAGCTAAGTAAGGTTATTATGTCAATTTCGAGGAAAATAAGCTAAGTATAGGTCATTTTGGAGCTAAATAGGTCATTTCTTAAGCTCAGTATGCATTTTTTTAAGCAAAATACTTGGGAAAACTTACCACCGTCATGGAGGTGAAGGACCGGTCAGGGTTGCGCTAGTGGCAGACCGAGAAGAGGATCGGTCGATGCTTGTCGGGAGGCATGCTGCACCAAAGATCATTTGCAATATCTCAATAGCATGATGCAACTCAAATGTGAATACTAGTAACTAATGACCATTCAAATGAAACTCACCGTGGGCGCTAAACCAATCTGGGGCATCGGCGGAGGGGTCTGACCGTTGTTCTGACACACGGACTGCACATTTGGTTTTCACGAGTCAGTCATATTAGTTAGTAATGAAATGAACATTATGTGCATGATTTGGCTAATATGCAGGAGAAACTTACCACGGGGAGCTCGTATAGGGCCCGGTGAGACGCGTCGTTCCGGTTCCTCTCCTCGTCCAACAGCCTAGCCGTCCTCTCCTCCATCCCTCTCCCTCTCCGCCGCCTGCCTGTTTGCCTCCGCCAGAAGCTCCTGAACCCTAGCCTCGATGGCGAGCTCCATTGGCCGTGGACGAGGCCTTATCTCAGGATCGGAGCTCGTCTGGCGCTTCTTGATCTTCGGGAGAGTTCTAGGACAACATATCAGTCCATCCCCAATGGCTACCTAGCCATGGGACCTCCCGTCACCAGATATCATCACCAGCTCTGGATCAAAAGGACTCTGGCTCGGGTTAAAGTCCTCCCTTTTCCTCGCCTTCCCCTCGTCTTTGTACCTCACGAGGTGAAGCTCTCTGGATGATCGAGGTCAGACTCAGAGAATGCCTTGGCCTTCTTGTACGGGGCAGTATGGGCCATGGCATAGAGGTCGAACACCCCTGGCACCTCCTTCTTGTTGTGTCGCGTCTAAAAGAGAGGAACAAAATATTAGTTAAGGGCTCAAGCTAGCATGAAGAATGAAATTGCATGAATCATGAAGCAAACCACATACCCAATTATCCCCGTACTCAAACAGGTTGGAGCTCCCTTGATGGTGTGGCACACTTTGCATTTGTGCACGCTTATCCTTGGCCTTGTTGTGGACGGCCAGCCATTGGAGAGAGCACCACTCATCCACCAACGCCTCCCAACAGTCCATCCTATCCGCACATCTCGTAGTCGGATCCAGTGGCCTCCATGAAAGAGTACGCCGGACCTCGCTGGAGAGGACCTTGGCACTATGGGAGGGGGTGGAGTGGAGCAAATGCGGCTAGGTTTCATCTAGAGCGCGGACAAGGACCAATTTATATGGGGTCGGATGGGCCAAAATGGGCTGAATCCAACGTGGCGGGCCCATTCGAGCGTCTCATATTCGCCCCACATATAGGCTGGATATGGGATTGCCGGTCAGTTCGAACGTTTGAGCCGAACATGAGACGACTGGTTGGGTGATATTTTTTCTTTGGCACAGTGATCGGACAGCCCGCCCAGCCGTTTTGGGCTGATATGTGTCCGATTGCCACCGCGGCTCTTACCGGCCGCTTGTCTGTTTCGTGCGTGACTAACTAGTGACTGAGCGGTACAAATTCGTCACGCGTGATCAAATACTTGGGGAGAAGGCAAGAACGAGAACCTCCGTTCACGTGCCATTGCCTCCGGCGGCTGGTCGCCCTGCAAATGTGAAGCCTCGAGGCTTTGCTTCCCTCCGGCCGCCGTCTCACACGTGTCCGCCGTCGAGCCGCGGTGGCAATCGATCGCCAGGCTGCGCCGGACAGGGTCACCCACGCTCACATGGACGCATCTGCACAGTAGTGATATGGGTGGGACTCGCGTTTAGTGCTTCGAAGCGTACAGTAGGCAGGCACCAGAATACGATCACGTGCTGTTTTGTTTTCTTCGTTGGCTTTTTTAATTCAGAGTTTCAGCTTCCTGGCCTTTGTGATAAGAACGAAACTATACAGCTGTATAAACAAACATATATTATAAGGAAAAAAGTTGCTGTGATTAAAAGGCGCCCCTTTTGCCGTTTATCAACGACCAGCAAAGCATGCCCGTTAAATACCACTGATCAAGTTTTGCATTTCCAGTTTTTTTTTTGTAAAGCCTGTATTTTTCTTTGGGGAGAAATAAAAGTGTGTGCTATCTTTCTTCTTTTTGGTTTTGACACTTTACTTTACAATAGACATCTAGTCTGTTAGGCCAACTCCACCGCGCGACCCCAAACGGACGTCTGTTTTGTCCGATTTCTGTCCGTTTGGGTAGGGCAATGGGGTCGTGTCCGGGCGTGTCCTGGGATGCGGTGGCCGTGCGCCCAGCGCGCGGCCGCATCCCTTTGCCCCATCCTGTCCGTCAGGGCCAAAAATGCCCATATTTTCATCAAAACTAGTTTTACAACCCAAATATTTGTCTGAAAATTAAAATAGTTTTACAATCCAATTGAAATTGTCTTTAATAAAATAGTTTTACAACCAAATCGAAATTGTCTTGACTGAACATAAAATGGACCAATACATGTATTGGTTGCCAATGTGATTCCACACGTGCTCAACCAAGTCATTTTGAAGATTCAAATGAGTGTGCCAATCACGCATCTCACGGTGGAATTGGACAAACTGTTCAAATGTGGCCGGGTCTTGGTGCAGGGGCTCAATATTTTCACCTTGATAATCAAATCCTTGGTCGAAGATACTCTCATCACGCTCGTCCTCGACGATCATGTTGTGCATGATCACACAAGCAGTCATCACCTCCCAAAGCTTCCTTTCATCCCATGACAGTGCAGGGTTTCGAACGATACCCCACCGGGATTGAAGCACGCCAAAAGCACGTTCCACATCCTTTCTAACACTCTCTTGCATTTGGGCAAATCTCTTTCTCTTCTCACCTTGGGGTTTCGAGATTGTCTTCACAAAAGTTGACCACTGAGGATATATACCATCTGCTAGATAGTATCCCTTGTTGTACTGGTGGCCGTTGATCTCAAAGTTGACATGTGGGGAGTGGCCTTTTGCAAGCCTCGCGAAGACTGGAGAACGCTGCAGCACGTTGATATCATTGTGAGAACCTGCCATGCCGAAGAAAGAATGCCATATCCAAACATCCTGCGATGCCACCGCTTCTAATATGACAGTGCACCCGTTGACATGCCCCTTGTACTGGCCCTGCCAAGCAAATGGACAATTCTTCCACTCCCAGTGCATACAATCTATGCTGCCAAGCATGCCTGGAAAGCCTCTAGCTGCGTTGGTCGCCAACAATCTCTCTGTATCAGCGGCAGTTGGCTGCCTCAAGTACTCTGGGCCAAACACCTCGATCACAGCCTGGCAAAACTTGTACATTGACATCAGACATGTTGTCTCACTCATACGCACATACTCATCCACCAGATCGCCTGGAATTCCATATGCAAGCATGCGGATGGCCGCGGTGCATTTCGGTAAGAGGAGAATCCAAGCTTGCCAAGGGCATCTGTCTTGCACTCGAAGTATGGGTCATGAGCAACCACTCCCTCTCGGATACAATTGAACACATGCCTTGCCATTCAAAAACGGCGACGAAATTTATCCGGCTTGAAGAGCGGGGTGTTGGCAAAGTAATCGGCATAGAGCAGGGCGTGGCATCTCTCCCTGTTGCGGTTCAGGTTGGGAGCACGGCCAGGGACTGACCCCCTGTACCGAGGAAGCTGCCGTTGAATGTGATCGTGAACGACCAGTGCAGCCACCATAAGATCTTCATCATCCGACGACGAATCATCCGATGAACAAAGGAAGTGATGGAAGAAAAACTCGTCTCCACTGTCCATACCTTTGTGGGAAAAATGCCGAACACCTTGCGGTCGTGGTGGCGAAGAGGCCGCGATGATCACCTCCACGCAGCAGGGGTGGTTGCCAGCCGGCTACTGGCCGCTCTGGAGCTCTCGTCGGAAGCTGCCAAGGCCGCCGTGGTACGTCGCCGGCGGTCGTGTCCCCTCTGCAACCGGCAAAGATGGCGACGGCCAAACCTCCGATCGACGGCGATAACTAGGGCCAAAGCGCCGGCGTGGTGGCGGCCATGTCGAGACGTGGCTTGGTAGGGACGGCCAGGGGTTGCGCGGTGAGGAGGCGGCCGGAGAATAGCGGCGGCGCCGGCGGCGGGGCGGGGCGGGAGAGAGAGGGTGGAAGCGTTGGGAGCGGAGGGACTGCTAGTGTCCCCGACAGGCGGGCCACAGGGGGAGGGGGACAAGGGCGTGCGTCCAGGCCGTCCGCGCGCGTCCGTTTCACCCCAAACCGAGCGCAAGTTTGGGCCGGGGATGGGTCGAAAACGGTGGAATTTGGACATTTGTCCATTTGAGGCCGCGCGCTGGGTAGCGCTATTCGTCCATTTTACCCCAAATGGACGCGCGCGGACAGGATGGGGTCGCGCGGTGGAGTTGGCCTTAGGGCATTTCTAACCCATCCCCTATATATAACGGAGGATTCGATGGAGCAAAACCTTAATGGAGTATTTATACTCCACTAAAATTTGGCCGGACCTAGACGATTCCCTATACATAATAGGGTAAAAAATTTAAATTTACATAATAGTTCAACTTACTTCCGATTTAAACAACCGAAATTGGCCACACTCTCTTTACAACCGAAATTTAACTCATTATCTTAACAATCAAAATTTAAACTAAACTTCAACTTAGAATTAGAATTAAACATAAACTAAAACTAATATTCATCCTCATCCTTGCCATAGTAGCGATCGAGCCAATCTTGCCTCGACATGCCACCACCCATTAGGTCCGGGCCGGTGCCGTCATCGTCGGAGTCAGGGAAGATGCGCTGCCACTCCTTCTCTGTGCTGCCGTCGCCGCCGCCTTGCTCCTCGTCGTCGAAGATGACGATGACCTCGTCGTTGACCGCCCGCTCTGCGAAGATGGCCCGCTCCGCCTTCACGAGCTCGGGGTGCTGGCGGCGGAGGTCTGCCATGTATTCCTCGTCGGTGGCCTCCGCCGCGAGGTGCTCCCTCGCCTCTAGGACCCCCTGAGTCGTCCCCACATCCACCACACCCGGCGCCACCAGGACGAGGTAGAACGGCGTCGTGGAACCGGACCTGCCACCGGTCATATTCCAGGGCGGTGAGCTCCGCCATGTAGAACGACCCGATCCACTTCTTCGTGTGGGTCTCTCGGTCGGTCATCTCCGCAACCTAAGTCCCCCACGCGCGCTGGCGGACGCCGAGGTATTTCCTCTGCACCTCCCGCGGCGGAGGGAGGTCCGGGAAGTTAGAGATGCGGGCGGGGGGCGCGGCGGCGGCGACTCAAGTATGCTGCGCGACGGGTGTGGCGGCGCGGATCCGAATTGCGGACCGGCAGCGGGAGCGCCGGCCACGCGGTCGGGCCATCGGGAGGAGGGGGCGGTCGGGGAGCGGGGGCGCGGGCCGACAGCGGGGATGGGGGAGGAGGGAGGCGGCTAGAGAGGCGTGGAATTTTACTTGGCAGCCGAGCGGTGACGAATAAATAGTAAGATGGGGCGTGGCGGATGGTAAATTTTCCTCCACTAACGCCGATTAGGAATCAGGTAGGTGCCGGTTAGAAGAGTAAAACTGAATTTTTACTCCTCTAGCCGGCTGGGATCGATTAGAGTTGTTCTTAGGTGCTCACAATATAGACCGGAGGCAGCCATACCCAACAGCCAGAAGCTTAGTGGGTCCATCTTTTTGGTCTTTCACCGTGCCAATCTAGGTACGAAGTTCAAAAGAAAACCGTGCCAATCTAGGTACGAATGTACGATCCTACTTAGCCATTGCACAGCTAATTATAATTACCAAAAGGTTCCGCCACCTCTTGAAGTATCGAGGAGGTTCCTTGTTAGCTATCTGGAGTCTCTAATTGCTATCAAAATGAACTCACATATGGATCCAGCCAAGGGGAAATCAATCATCTCTTATGACCGCGCATTGCTTCAGGCTGATATAGCACCTTCACTGCCCGTCCCCAAGTGGGCTGCACCACCGGAGGGGTGGGTAAAGCTAAACACGGACGGATCTTTTGATGCTGGCAGGGCTGGAGCAGGAATGGTATTACGGGACCCTTTGGGAGGCATAATCTTTCCAGCATGCAGAAAACTTGGAGGCAGAGATGTGTGCTTGCATGGAAGGGTTATCTCTAGCGATCCAGCGAAGTGATCGTCCAGTGGCCATTGAGATGGATTCACTTGTTGCTATAAAGTTGATCCAAGGGCAAGAGAAAGATAGGTCTATTTATGCTTCATTAGTCAAAGAATTAGATATCTCTTATCTCTCCATGAAAGTTGTATTACTCATGTAAACCGTAATCAAAATCAGGTTAGCGATAGTCTAGCAAACTTTGCTCGTACCGAGGAAAGAACCGTGACTTGGATTGACTCTGGACCCCCGAGAGTGCTTGAGCTAGCCACAGCTGATTGTAACTCTTTGTTGGCTTGAGTAATACAATTTTTCCACCCGTAAAAAAAAATAGTAAGTACTTACTCTAGAATAAAATGGAGAATGAAATTCAGCCGTGCAACACCGCGGGACTGACGGTGGATCGCTGCTGATAGCACCGAACGAAACGAGCTGGTACGTCATCGCATGACACTACGGCCAGGCCACTGCAATTGCACGGCCCAGGAGCGCACCCCGTTCCTGAAAAATCTTTCCCGGAAGCCATCCCACCCGCTCGTTCGTCCCCCAGGCTCCCGTCCTTCTCCAAGTTTTTTTTTTAGCTTGTCCTTCTCCAAGTTGGCGGGTCGTCATCCGCCTCGCACGGTACAAAAAATATCTCGACCAGCGGACAGCGGTTACCAACGAACGGCTACGAGGGCGCGCGAGGGGGCCCCGATGGGCGCCACGTTCCCATCGGCCGTTGTACGCATCGTCCCCGTCCGTAGATCGCACCGCGGAATCGGTTGGTCCTCTCGTCTCCTCCGAAGGGAACTGGACGGTCGAAAATGGGCACGCCTTCACGGGCACCACCGGTTCCTCCGATCGCGGCCCGGCCACCCCCGGCCGGCGAGCGACAGAGACCGACGGCGGAAAATATGCGCCGCCGGCTAGCTGCCGAACCAGGGCGTGCAAGTTGGATCGCCGTCGCCAGTGCACTCGGGAGTGACAAGTTGGATTTGCCCTCGTTGTTGATGGAGATGCGTGGCTGTTTTCCTCCTCTACGCTGTTTGTACCGGTGCGCAGACAGACAGGCAGATACACTGTCTCTGTACTCTACAGGAAGCTGCCTGCCAGTTTCTGCGGCGCATGTAGGTTGTAGAAGGCAGGGGTGAATTTAAGGACAAATGGCTCAGTTCTAATTCAGTGATGAAAACGAAAGAAAGGAACAGAAGAAGCATATGTCCCTCGGAAATCGCTGCAAGTTGGCTAGCGTCGGTACTGTATGAGGTTACTCTCCTTTTCGTTCTCGTGTGATTCCAGGTGCATCATTTTCATCTATTTTCAAGTGATTTTCAACTGTTTTCCTCCTTTCTCTCTTTTGTGCGGTGAACAACAATTTCACCAAGGCGAAAGAAACTTTTGCTGCTGGTCCTGGGATGGACAAGCCTGAGGTTAGTAAATGTATGTTGTGCTAACTGTCTGCACTTTGCAGACCAACAGAACTCGAACAACTGTGACTACAAATACAGTCACATCTCTAGCAGTAAGTTGTGCTAAATGTCTGCTTCCCTATGGTTTACGGTACACTGACCAGATCTACCAGACTACCAAGTCTGCCAAGTGCCAAAGAAACCAATAGGCAACTACTTTCTCCGTGAAGAAGTACCATTCGATCCTACAAGGTACGTAGTGGAATTTGCTTCCAACTTTTTGGGACAATGGGGGTGAATCTACTCGAGGAAATTTAGGGACAAGCCCCATCCTGTGTGGTCACTGGGACTATTGGCCCGTTCCTATATTCAACCTACAGATCACACCTTGTGGTAATGCGTGGCGTGAGAGGCTTCTGCAGATTTCGATTCTTGCCATCATGCCCCACTCTTTTTGGCAGTTACACTAGACAGTGAAATAGCATCAACCTGGTAGATATCAAGGAAATCTCCAAGGATCCACTTGCCCTCCTGCCGAATCAAAATCTGTCAATTCCAGGCTTCTTGCAGCTCAAATGTCCTTCAGTTAAGAAATACAGTACTGATTTGAATGCTCATCACACCTAATGCATCTTTTACTGAACACGGATACTGCTTTGCTTTGCACTTCATTCCCTTTTAGTAACTTATAAGTTTTAGTAACCCTCGACAGCTATGAGCCTTTTTCATGCAACCCAGGAGGCAGATGAGCAAAATGAGAACGATTGAACGAACCTCGATCAACTGGCATAGTATAAAGTTGGGTTATCTATTTTGGACCGGGGAAGTAGATATCAGCACATGTATCTCACGACATGGACTGTAGTACCCGCGTTTCTCCTCCGTTCGGCCCAAGATTTTCCTCTCCCGCGATGGCGACGTCCGGCGTGGTGAGTCCATGGCCGGTTCACGTTAGGTAGCCGTGCTTCGTTAAACGACAGCAGTGTCGCTCTAAGGCATGACTAACAGTATAGTAGTTTACTTGTCGCTTCTCACGTGTACGTAGACTAGTATTGAATTTCCAGTTGCATCGTTGGCGTTATTTCGACCAGAAACATGCGAAGCCTCCAGTACATAGGATTTAGGGTTTAGCGCATCTTCAACGGCAATCCGCAAATTTTCTCCTGCATTCATCCGTGGATAGGGGTCGATCCACGGACATGGATGCGGGAGGCCACCATCCAACCGTAGCTGCATACATTTAAACATTTTTTCAACAAATCGGATTAAATTCATGCAAACACGGCCGGATTTCATATAAATACTGGATTTCATACAAACCGGACAAACACGTTTACATTTTGGACACATTTTAGCTAAAAAGATAAAACTATGAGCATGTACGGTCGCATGGAGCTCCACTCCCACGACACAAATGCATTACACTAGTCTATGGCCCGTCGCGGCGGATCCCTTTGTCTTCCCCATGTCCGGCAGCCCGCTCACGGGTCTGTCGGGAGCCCCGGAGGTAGTATCTTCCCTATGCCCGGTTGCGCCGCTCATCGGAGGGGCAAAGAGGGTGCTTCAGCCGGAGGGAAGGGGAGGGGGGGCGCCTCCGCTTCCGTGGAGCCCAGACAGGGTCGACGATGGTCTGCGCTGAAGAATGGGGCAAGTCACCGGATGTGCAAGTCGGCGACACGCCGGCGGTGGCCTTCGTAGGACCCAAGCGGGCAGCGGCCTCCCGTGTTCTACTTTTTCTTGATGTTGGCGGCGGACCCGGACACGCTGGCCACCGACTCGTCGATCTCCTCACGGTCGGGTTCTTTCTCTGTCGGCAGGGCGTGGTTATGTGCGCGTTGACGGTAGATGGCGCGGTCGCAGGCACAGGAGGTGCGGCACGACGCGGCGTCGTCCACGACAGCGACAATGCTCGTGCCGGCCTGGAGCAACTCGCCACTCCTCCGCGAGCTGGCTTGGGTGATGAGTTGCTGAACCACACGTTGGCTTGGGGCGGCAAGTTGCTCCGTCGGGCTAGGAGAGGGAGGTGGAGCAGCGAGTAGCCTCGCTCGTATCTGGCGGGCTCGGTGGGCGACAGAGCCCGCTTTTATGCCGGAGAACTGCTCTTCCTGCTCGTCGGATGCCATCGAAAGGGTGAAGAAAATGATGGAAGAAGGTGATGGGGGAGCGGCGGAGTGGTGCGATTCTTGCCCGGCGTCTGGCCTCCTTTAAATAGAGGGCGGACAGAAGGAGCTTCCCCGGCGTTGCGTTTAATGTCGGCCCGCTCGTGAACGGACGTGTGGCCGGAGTAGGTTTCTCGGTTTCCATGCAGATTTAATGGAGGCGTTTGAATGCGGCGAGGAGGCGTGTTCAGCCGTGCGTGTAGCGGGCGACGCCCTAGGCTGGCATGCCACTTCAATGGCGGAGGCAGTGAGAGGTCGCGTCCGCCCTGAGCCGCCTTCAATGTGGAGCAACACGCTCTACAGCAGCATGAATGCGGGCAGCTGGCTCTGGGTGGGAACGCGCACGGGGAGGGAGAAGGGGGTTTGGCTGGGCCAGGACGGTCAGAAGCGAGCGTGGCAGCGGTCCGGACTCCCGCAAAGCTACATGTTAGTCCGGTTTACGCGAGAAAACACGTCCGGGCTGCCCTGCGGACCAATACAGGTCCGCGTTGGATGGCTTCAGCTATCCAAACAGCGCGGTCTGGATTATGCGAGCGGTTCGAGGTAGGCGTTGGAGATGCCCTTAGGGTGAACTTCGATGTGATTCGATCGAGTAGACGGGTAGCTGTTTTACATGGACCTCCTCAGTTTATTTTCATGGAAACATACATGAGGTAGAGGATTAGGAACCTGCTTGATGATTAATTTGACACTGATTGAAGGTAGAGGGTTCCCTCGCAAAAACAAAAGGTAGAGGGTTACTGCTACTTTTATAGTTTCTTCGGTCGTGCTCACTGACCATATTTTTGCAAAGACGGTGGAGCTGCATAACAGCATAAGCACGTTATTCCCAACACTGTTTTCCTTGGCAGACATGGAGCTGCATTCAGCAGCTAGCACGTCTGCACGTACGGGAAGCCTCGGTACACCCCAGATATTTTCCGTGGGGCATCTCGAGAGGCAATGGTCACCAACTCACCAACCAATCACGCATCCTTTGTCTTGTCCAAATGGCAAATTTCCAGCAGTGTCCCCACAAGTCATCCTTCTTTCCTGTATAACCACTGTTTAGAAGCAGCGGCTACTAATCATAGTTCTGAATTTAACACCCGTGGGCAAAAATACGTACCGCAACTTGAGCATGCCAACAAATTCATCAGAATGCCCCGTACCCCAGGGCTGCGAAGATCAGGGAGTGCACTTGATAACCTGACCGTGTACGTATATTTACTAACGCGAGAAGAGTCAAGATCTTTTTGATGGCGCTATCAGTTGGCTTTTCAAGTGGCACAGGTCCGCGTAGTATAGTCTACACTCTCCACTGCCGTCCGGCCGGACAGGGACGCCGTCGGTGAGAAATCGCCAGCGACGCAGCGCCACCGCTGGTCTCCTTCCATCTCGTGACCGTATCCCTGCACTTATCCTCCCCGCGGTTAAACGCCACCCGTGAGGTGAGGCCCACACTGGTCTGCAGCGCACCAATCACCTTAGCGCTTACATCTCGCGTTCTATCCTCGTTGGATGTCCAAGTTCGATGTGCAAGTGTGCAACTCGTGTGTATTCTGAAGCGTCTCCCCTGTTCACACTCTTGTGATATCTGCTGGTACTAGCGTCAGTGAGGCATCGTTTCTAGAACCTTCCATACTTCAGAAGCTCGGAATTTCTTGCAGGTCAGATAGCAAACGAGTGGCATTGGTAAGGTTGCATAGTAAGGCCGAAGACCAATTCCAAATTCTGACAAGGTAGCTTCATGTAAAATATCTGACAAACCGACGAGAAAATGGGAGATGAAAAGTCCAAAAATGTATTTATCTTATTTCTATTTTTTTAACACAGTACAACCGCGGATGCTCACATACAGTCACCGGTGCTCCTCGTGTCGTCTCCTCCAGGGCGACCGGGGGCGCTAACCCTAGCCGCTATCGCTACCTCCTCTATCTTCCCCTCTCCCTTGTCGTCCCTAAAGGTGGCCGCTGGGAAAGCCCGTGCGTCACCGGTGAATGGGAAGGCAGGGATCTCACGTCCCGTTGCCGTGGTGTGGCTGCCTGGAGGGGCTATACACGGCAGCACAGATCTTCCTCCGATGGTTCATCCTTCCAGCGGCGCGGCGTCATTCCGGTGACAACATGGTTGGCTGGGGTGTGATACGACGTAAGGCCCCTGGTGCGGCAGTTCTAGTCACGGCGACAGCGGCATCCCCTCCGCTGGGGATGATGGGCCAGGAGACGGCGGTGTGCTCCTCCGTACAAATCTAGGTTGTGAGACTTGCCGGTCTTCGATGCGGTTGGAGCCGGAGATGGGGATTCAGATCGGGAGAAATCTCTAGCTAGTACTGGTCGGCCAAGACAACGGCAACGCCCGTGGCCGCCGTCCATGGAGATGTTCGTCAGATCTGCTTCTACCTCCACCATGCCATTTGTCTTCCGGGTGAAACCCTAACTGCGGTGGGCGGCGACTGCTTCGGCGTCGTTCCCTTCTTGAAGGCAACGTCTTGAGAGATTGTTGGCTAGTGAAAACCGTGGGTTGGCATTGGCGACGATCTGGATTAAGAGGTGGTTTGGTGTGGCATTTACCGCGTCGGCAACGATGGGTCTTTGTGGCGTGGCACGACGTGGTCTCGGTGTTGGGCGTGTGTTAACGGACATGTGCAAGGTGGTGGCACTGTCTATCATTATGGTGGCATCGATGACAGTCGGGCCTGGCAAGGTCAATGCATTGATCTCTCCTGAAGTTGGTGAAGGAAATATGCCCTAGAGGTAATAATAAAGTTGTTATTTTACATTTCCTTATTCATGATAAATGTTTATCATTCATGCTAGAATTGTATTGATCGGAAACCTAAATACATGTGTAAATACATAGACAAACACTATGTCCCTAGTGAGCCTCTACTTGACTAGCTCGTTGATCAAATATGGTTAAGGTCTCCTGACCATGGACATGAGTTGTCATTTGATAACGGGATCACATCATTAGGAGAATGACGTGATGGACAAGACCCATTCGTTAGCTTAGCATTATGATCGTTCAGTTTTATTGCTATTGCTTTCTTATGTCAAATACATATTCCTTCGACTATGAGATTATGCAACTCTCGGATACCGGAAGAATGCCTTGTGTGCTATCAAACGTCACAACGTAACTGGGTGATTATAAAGATGCTCTACATGTATCTGCGAAGGTGTTTGTTGAGTTGGCATAGATCGAGATTAGGATTTGTCACTCCGAGTATCCGAGAGGTATCTCTGGGCCCTCTCGGTAATACACATCATAAGAAGCCTTGCAAGCAAAGTGACTAATGAGTTAGTTGCAGGATGATGTATTGCAGAACGAGTAAAGAGACTTGCCGGTAACGAGATTGAACTAGGTATGAAGATACCGACGATCGAATCTCGGGCAAGTAACATACCGATGGACAAAGGGAATAATGTATGTTGTCATAACGGCTCGACCGATAAAGATCTTCGTAGAATATGTAGTAGCCAATATGAGCATCCAGGTTCCGCTATTGGTTCTTGACCGGAGAGGTGTCTCGGTCATGTCTACATAGTTCTCAAACCCGTAGGGTCCGCACGCTTAACGTTCGATGACGAATTAGTATTATATGAGTTATGTGATTTGGTGACCGAATGTTGTTCGGAGTCCCGGATGAGATCACGGACATGACGAGGAGTCTCGAAATGGTCGAGAGGTAAAGGTTGATATACAGAACGATGGTATTCGGACACCGGAAGTGTTCCGGAGGGTACCGGGTACATATCTGGTCACCAGAAGGGGTTCCGGGCAACCCCGGCAAAAGATATGCACCTTATGGGCCAAGAGGGGAAACACAGCAGCCACCAGGGGCTGCTGCGCCCCCCATATGGGCCGCACCAGAGGAGAAGGAAAGAGGGGAAGGGAGAAGGAAAGGGGGGATTCAGCCTCTCCTTCCCTCCTCCCTCCTCTTTCCTTCTCCTCTTGGCCCATAAGGCGCCGAATCCTACTTGGGGCCTTCCTATGGCCGGTGCCCCCCTTCCTTATTTACCGGAGGGAGAAGGAAAGAGGAGGGAGGAGGGAAGGAGAGGCTGAATCCCCCCTTTCCTTCTCCCTTCCCCTCTTTCCTTCTCCTCTGGTGCGGCCCATATGGGGGGCGCAGCAGCCCCTGGTGGCTGCTGTGTTTCCCCTCTTGGCCCATAAGGCGCATATCTTTTGCCGGGGTTGCCCGGAACCCCTTCCGGTGACCCGATATGTACCCGGTACCCTCCGGAACACTTCCGGTGTCCGAATACCATTGTTCTATATATCAACCATTACCTCTCGACCATTTCGAGACTCCTCGTCATGTCCGTGATCTCATCCGGGACTCCGAACAACATTCGGTCACCAAATCACATAACTCATATAATACTAATTCGTCATCGAACGTTAAGCGTGCGGACCCTACGGGTTCGAGAACTATGTAAACATGACCGAGACTCATCTCCAGTCCATAACCAATAGCGGAACCTGGATGCTCATATTGGTTCCTACATATTCTATGAAGATCTTTATCGGTCAAACCGCATAACAACATACTTTGTTCCCTTTGTCATTGGTATGTTACTTGCCCGAGATTCGATCGTCGGTATCTCAATACCTAGTTCAATCTCGTTACCGGCAAGTCTCTTTACTCGTTCCGTAATGCATCATACCATGACTAACTCATTAGTCACATTGCTTGCAAGGCTTATAGTGATGTGCATTACCGAGAGGGCCCAGAGATACCTCTCCGAAACACGGAGTGACAAATCCTAATCTCGATCTATGCCAACCCAACAAACACCATCGGAGACACCTGTAGAGCATCTTTATAATCACCCAGTTATGTTGTGATGTTTGATAGCACACTAAGTGTTCCTCCGGTATTCGGGAGTTGCATAATCTCATAGTCATAGGAACATGTATAAGTCATGAAGAAAGCAAACAAACTAAACGATCATCGTGCTAAGCTAACGGATGGGTCAAGTCAATCACATCATTCTCTAATGATGTGATCCCGTTAATCAAGTGACAACTCATGTCTATGGCTAGGAAACTTAACCATCTTTGATTCAACGAGCTAGTCAAGTAGAGGCATACCAGTGACACTCTGTTTGTCTATGTATTCACACATGTACTAAGTTTCCGGTTAATACAATTCTAGCATGAATAATAAACATTTATCATGATATAAGAAAATATAAATAACAACTTTATTATTGCCTCTAGGGCATATTTCCTTCAGTCTCCCACTTGCACTAGAGTCAATAATCTAGATTACACAGTAATGATTCTAACACCCATGGAGTCTTGGGGCTGATCATGTTTTGCTCGTGAGAGAGGCATAGTCAACGGGTCTGCAACATTCAGATCTGTATGTATCTTGCAAATCTCTATGTCTCCCTCCTTGACTTGATCGCGGATGGAATTGAAGCGTCTCTTGATGTGCTTGGTTCTCCTATGAAATCTGGATTTGCCAAGGCAATTGCACTAGTATTGTCACAAAAGATTTTCATTGGACCCGATGCACTAGGTATGACACCCAGAACGGATATGAACTCCTTCATCCAGACTCCTTCATTTGCTGCTTCCAAAGCAGCTATGTACTCGCTTCACACGTAGATCCTGCCACGATGCTTTGCTTAGAACTGCACCAACTGACAGCTCCACCGTTCAATATAAATACGTATCTGGTTTGTGACTTAGAGTCATCCGGATCAATGTCAAAGCTTGCATCGACGTAACCATTTACGATGAGCTCTTTGTCACCTCCATAAACGAGAAACATATCCTTAGTCCTTTTCAGGTATTTCAGGATGTTCTTGACCGCTGTCCAGTGATCCACTTCTGGATTACTTTGGTACCTCCCTGCTAAACTCATAGCAAGGCACACATCAGGTCTGGTAAACAACATTGCATACATGATAGAACCTATGGCTGAAGCATAGGGAATGACTTTCATTTTCTCTCTATCTTCTGTAGTGGTCGGGCATTGAGTCTGACTCAACTTCACATGTAACACAGGCAAGAACCCTTTCTTTGCTTGATCCATTTTGAACTTCTTCAAAACTTTATCAAGGTATGTGCTCTGTGAAAGTCCAATTAAGCGTCTTGATCTATCTCTATAGATCTTGATGCCCAATATATAAGCAGCTTCACCGAGGTCTTTCATTGAAAAACTCTTGTTCAAGTATCCTTTTATGCTATCCAGAAATTCTATATCATTTCCAATCAACAATATGTCATCCACATATAATATTAGAAATGCTACAGAGCTCCCACTCACTTTTTTGTAAATACAGGCTTCTCCAAAAGTCTTTATAAAACCATATGCTTTGATCAGACTATCAAAACGTTTATTCCAACTCCGAGATGCTTGCACCAGTCCATAAAATGGATCGCTGGAGCTTGCATACTTTGTTAGCATCCTTTGGATTGATAAAACCTTCGGGTTGCATCATATACAACTCGTCTTCCAAAAATCCATTCAGGAATGCAGTCTTTACATCCATTTGCCAAATTTCATAATCATAAAATACAACAATTGCTAACATGATTCGGACGGACTTAAGCATCGCTACGGGTGAGAAAGTCTCATCGTAGTCAACTCCTTGAACTTGTCGAAAACCTTTCGCAACAAGTCGAGCTTTGTAGACAGTAACATTACCTTCAGCGTCAGTCTTCTTCTTGAAGATCCATTTATTCTCTATGGCTTGCCGATCATCGGGCAAGTCAACCAAAGTCCACACTTTGTTCTCATACATGGATCCCATCTTAGATTTCATGGCCTCAATCCATTTCGCAGAATCTGGGCTCATCATCGCTTCCTCATAGTTCGTAGGTTCGTCATGGTCAAGTAACATGACCTCCAGAACCGGATTACTGTACCACTCTGGTGCGGATCTTACTCTGGTTGACCTACGAGGTTCTGTAGTAACTTGATCTGAACTTACATGATCATCATCATTAGCTTCCTCACTAATTGGTGTAGTAGTCACAAGAACTGATTTCTGTGATGAACTACTTTCCAATAAGGGAGCAGGTACATTTACCTCATCAAGTTCTACTTTCCTCCCACTCACTTCTTTTGAGAGAAACTCCCTCTCTAGAAAGGATCCATTCTTAGCAATGAATGTCTTGCCTTCGGATCTGTGATAGAAGGTGTACCCAACAGTCTCCTTTCGGTATCCTATGAAGACACATTTCTTCGATTTGGGTTCGAGCTTATCAGGTTGAAGCTTTTTCACATAAGCATTGCAACCCCAAACTTTAAGAAACGACAATTTGGGTTTCTTGCCAAACCACAATTCCTAAGGTGTCGTCTCAACAGATTTAGATGGTGCCCTATTTAACGTGAATGATGCCGTCTCTAAAGCATAACCCCAAAACGATAGCGGTAAATCAGTAAGAGACATCATAGATCGCACCATATCTAATAAAGTGCGGTTACGACGTTCGGACACACCATTACGCTGTGGTGTTCTAGGTGGCGTGAGTTGCGAAACTATTCCGCATTGTTCAAATGAAGACCAAACTCATAACTCAAATATTCTCCTCCACGATCAGATCACGGAAACTTTATTTTCTTGTTACGATGATTTTCCACTTCACTCTGAAATTCTTTGAACTTTTTAAATGTTTCAGACTTGTGTTTCATCAAGAAGATATACCCATATCTGCTCAAATCATCTGTGAAGGTCAGAAAATAACGATACCCACCGCAAGCCTCAGTATTCATCGGACCACATACATCAGTATGTATGATTTCCAATAAATCTGTTGCTCGCTCCATTGTTCCGGAGAACAGAGTTTTAGTCATCTTGCCCATGGGGCATGGTCCGCAAGTACCAAGTGATTCCAAAAGTCCATCAGAATGGAGTTTCTTCATGCGCTTTACACCAATATGACCCAAACGGCAGTGCCACAAATAAGTTGCACTATAATTATCAACTCTGCATCTTTTGGTTTCAATATTATGAATATGTGTGTCACTACTATTGAGATTCAAGAAAAATAGACCACTCTTCAAGGGTGCATGACCATAAAAGATATTACTCATATAAATAGAACAACCATTATTCTCGGATTTAAATGAATAACCATCTCGCATCAAACAAGATCCAGATATAATGTTCATGCTTAACGCTGGCACCAAATAACAATTATTCAGGTCTAAAACTAATCCCGAAAGTAGATATAGAGGTAGCGTGCCGACGGCGATCACATCGACTTTGGAACCATTTCCCACGCGCATCATCACCTCGTCCTTAGCCAATCTTCACTTAATCCGTAGTCCCTGTTTCGAGTTGCAAATATTAGCAACAGAACCAGTATCAAATACCCAGGTACTACTTCGAGTATTAGTAAGGTACACATCAATAACATGTATATCACATATACCTTTTTTCACCTTGCCATCCTTCTTATCCGCCAAATACTTGGGTCAGTCCCGCTTCCAGTGACCAGTCCCTTTGCAGTAGAAGCACTTAGTCTCAGGCTTAGGTCCAGACTTGGGCTTCTTCACTTGAGCAGCAACTCGCTTGATGTTCTTCTTGAAGTTCCCCTTCTTCCCTTTACCATTTTTCTTGAAACTGGTGGTCTTGTTGACCATCAACACTTGATGCTCCTTCTTGATTTCTACCTCCGCAGCCTTTAGCATTGCGAAGAGCTCGGGAATCGTCTTATCCATCCCTTGCATGTTATAGTTCATCACGAAGCTTTTGTAGCTTGGTGGCAGTGATTGAAGAACTCTGTTAATGACACTATCAACCGGAAGATTAACTCCCAGCTGAGTCAAGTGATTATGATACCCAGACATTTTGAGTATATGCTCACTGACAGAACTATTCTCCTCCATTTTGCAGCTATAGAACTTATTGGAGACTTCATATCTCTCAATCCGGGCATTTGCTTGAAATATTAACTTCAACTCCTGGAACATCTCATATGCTCCATGACGTTCAAAACGTCTTTGAAGTCTCGGTTCTAAGCCGTAAAGCATGGCACACTGAACTATCGTGTAGTCATCAGCTTTGTTCTGCCAGGCGTTCACAACGTCCGGCGTTGCTCCTGCAGCGGGTCTTGCACCTAGCGGTGCTTCCAGGACGTAGTTTTCAATGGTGAACATCACTATGTTGATCGTATCTACTATATGATTCACGCTCGACCTTTCAGTCTCCAGTGTTCCGAGGCCATATCTGCATATTCTAGGCTCGTCAAGTTTAACCCGAGTATTCTGCGTGTGCAAAACTGGCTTGCACCCATTGTGTGTGAACTTAGAGCTTATCACACCCGATCATCACGTGGTGTCTCGGCACGAAGAACTGTCGCAACGGTGCATACTCAGGGAGAACACTTATACCTTGAAATTTTAGTAAGGGATCATCTTATAAAGCTACCGCCGAACTAAGCAAAATAAGATGTATAAATGATAAACATCACATGCAATCAAAATATGTGACATGATATGGCCATCATCATCTTGTGCTTTTGATCTCCATCTCCAAAGTACTGTCATGATCTCCATTGTTACCGGCATGACACCATGATCTCCATCATCTTGATCTTTTCTCAACGTGTCGTCACATGGTCGTCTCACCAGCTATTGCTTTTGCAACTATTGCTATCGCATAGCGATAAAGTAAAGCAATTACATGGCACTTGCATCTTATGGAATAAAGAGACAACCATAAGGCTCCTGCCAGATGCCGATAACTTTAACAAAACATGATCATCTCATACAACAATTTATATCTCATCACGTCTCGACCATATCACATCACAACATGCCCTGCAAAAACAAGTTGGACGTCCTCTACTTTGTTGTTGCAAGTTTTACGTGGCTGCTACGGGTTGAGCAAGAACCGTTCTTACCTACGCATCAAAACCACAACGATTTTTGTCAAGTATGTGTTGATTTAACCTTCAACAAGGACCGGGCGTAGCCACACTCGATTCAACTAAAGTTGGAGAAACTGACACCCGCCAGCCACCTGTGTGTGAAGCATGTTGGTAGAACCAGTCTCGCGTAAGCATACGCCTAATGTCGGTCCGGGCCGCTTCATCCAACAATACCGCTGAATCAAAGTATGACATGCTGGTAAGCAGTATGACTATTATCTCCCACAACTCACTTGTGTTCTACTCGTGCATATAATATCTACGCATAAACCTGGCTCGGATGCCACTGTTGGGGAACGTAGTAATTTCAAAAAATTTCCTACGCACACGCAAGATCATGGTGATGCATAGCAACGAGAGGGGAGAGTGTTGTCCACGTACCCTCGTAGACCGTAAGTGAAATCGTTATGACAACGCGGTTGATGTAGTCGTACGTCTTCACGATCGACCGATCCTAGTACCGAAAGTACGGCACCTCCGCGATCTGCACACGTTCAGCTCGGTGACGTCCCACAAACTCACGATCCAGCAGAGTGTCGAGGGAGAGTTTCGTCAGCACGACGGCGTAATGACGGTGATGATGGAGTTACCAGCGCAGGGCTTCGCCTAAGCACTACGACAATATAACCTAAGTGGATTATGGTGGAGGGGGCACCGCACACGGCTAAGAGATCAATGATCAACTTGTGTGTCTATGGGGTGCCCCCTGGCCACGTATATAAAGGATGGAGGGAGGAGGAGGCCAGCCCTCATAGGGCGCGCCCAAAGTGTGGAGTCCTACTAGGACTCCCTAGTCCTAGTAGGATTCCACCTCCCACATGGAATGGGAAAAAGGGAAGGGAGAAGGAGAAGGAAGGAAGGGGGTGCCCCCTTTCCCTAGTCCAATTCGGACCAGTCCATGGGGAAGGGGCTCGGCCACCCTTGAGGCCTTTCTCTCCTTTCCCGTATGGCCCATTAAGGCCCAATACGAATTCCTGTAACTCTCCGGTACTCCGAAAAATACCGAAATCACTCAGAACCTTTCTGATGTCCGAATATAGCCTTCCAATACATCGATCTTTATGTCTCGACCATTTCGAGACTCCTCGTCATGTCCCCGATCTCATCCGGGACTCCAAACAAACTTCGGTCATCAAATCACATAACTCATAATACAAATCGTCACAGAACGTTAAGCGTGCGGACCCTACGGGTTCGAGAACTATGTAAACATGACCGAGACTCATCTCCGCTCAATAACCAATAGCGGAACCTGGATGCTCATATTGGTTCCCACATATTCTACGAAGATCTTTATCGGTCAACCGCATAACAACATACGTTGTTCCCTTTGTCATCGGTATGTTACTTGCCCGAGATTCGATCGTCGGTATCCTCATACCTAGTTCAATCTCGTTACCGGCAAGTCTCTTTACTCGTTCTGTAATGCATCATCCCGCAACTAACTCATTAGTCACAATGCTTGCAAGGCTTATAGTGATGTGCATTACCGAGAGGGCCTAGAGATACCTCTCCGATACACGGAGTGACAAATCCAAATCTCGATCTATGCCAACCCAACAAACACCATCGGAGACACCTGTAGAGCATCTTTATAATCACCCAGTTACGTTGTGACATTTGATAGCACACAAGGTGTTCCTCCGGTATTCGGGAGTTGCATAATCTCATAGTCTGAGGAACATGTATAAGTCATGAAGAAAGCAGTAGCAATGAAACTGTAATGATCATAATGCTAAGCTAACGAATGGGTCTTGTCCATCACATCATTCTCCTAATGATGTGATCCCGTTCATCAAATGACAACACATGTCTATGGTTAGGAAACATAACCATCTTTGATAAACGAGCTAGTCAAGTAGAGGCATACTAGGGACACTTTGTTTTGTCTATGTATTCACACATGTACTAAGTTTCCGGTTAATACAATTCTAGCATGAATAATAAACATTTATCATGAAATAAGGAAATAAATAATAACTTTATTATTCCCTCCAGGGCATATTTCCTTCAGTCTCCCACTTGCACTAGAGTCAATAATCTAGTTCACATCGCCATGTGATTTAACACCAATAGTTCACATCACCATGTGATTAACACCCATAGTTCACATCGCCATGTGACCAACACTCAAAGGGTTTACTAGAGTCAGTAATCTTAGTTCACATCGCCATGTGATTAACACCCAAAGAGTATGGTGTGATCATGTTTTGCTTGTGAGAGAAGTTTAGTCAACGGGTCTGCCATATTCAGATCCGTATGTATTTTGCAAATTTCTATGTCAACAATGCTCTGCACAGAGCTACTCTAGCTAATTTCTCCCACTTTCAATATGTATCCAGATTGAGACTTAGAGTCATCTGGATCAGTGTCAAAACTTGCATCAACGTAACCCTTTACGACAAACCTTTTATCACCTCCATAATCGAGAAACATGTCCTTAATCCACTAAGGATAATTTTGACCGCTGTCCAGTGATCTACTCCTAGATCACTATTGTACTCAGTGTAGGGTATACAATAGATCTGGTACACAACATGGCATACTTTATAGAACCTATGGCTGAGGCATAGGGAATGACTTTCATTCTCTTTCTATCTTCTACCGTGGTTGGGCTTTGAGTCTTACTCAATTTCACACCTTGCAATACAGGCAAGAACTCCTTCTTTGTCTATTCCATTTTGAACTACTTCAAAATTTGTCAAGGTATGTACTCATTGAAAAAACTTATCAAGCGTCTTGATCTATCTCTATAGATCTTGATGCTCAATACGTAAGCAGCTTCATCGAGGTCTTTCTTTGAAAAACTCCTTTCAAACACTCCTTTTATGCTTTCCAGAAAATTCTACATCATTTCCGATCAACAGTATGTCATTCACATATACTTATCAGAAAGGTTGTAGTGCTGCCACTCACTTTCTTGTAAATACGGGCTTCATCGCAAGTCTGTATAAAACTATATGCTTTAATCAACTCATCAAAGCGTATATTCCAACTCTGAGATGCTTTGCACCAGTCCATGGATGGATCGCTGGAGCTTGCACATTTTGTTAGCACTTTTAGGATCGACAAAACCTTCTGGTTGCATCATATACAACTTTTCTTTAAGAAATCCATTAAGGAATGTAGTTTTGACATCCATTTGCCAGATTTCATAAAATGTGGCAATTTGCTAACATGATTCAGACAGACTTAAGCATTGCTACGGGTGAGAAGATCTCATCGTAGTCAACTCCTTGAACTTGTCGAAAACCTTTTGCAACAAGTTGAGCCTTGTAGACAGTAACATTACCATCAACGCCAGTCTTCTTCTTGAAGATCCATTTATTTTCTATGGTTTGCCGATCATCGGGCAAGTCAACCAAAGTCCACACTTTGTTCTCATACATGGTTCCCATCTCAGATTTCATGGCCTCAAGCCATTTCGCGGAATCTGGGCTAGTCATCGCTTCCTCATAGTTCATAGGTTCGTCATGGTCAAGTAACATGACCTCCAGAACAGGATTACCGTACCACTCTGGTGCGGATCTCACTCTGGTTGACCTACGAGGTTTGCTAGTAACTTGATCTGAAGTTACATGATCATCATCATTAGCTTCCTCACTAATTGGTGTAGGAGTCACAGGAACAGATTTCTGTGATGAACTACTTTCCAATAAGGGAGCAGGTACAGTTACCTCATCAGTTCCTCCCACTCACTTCTTTCGAGAGAAACTCCTTCTCTAGAAAGGATCCATTCTTAGCAACGAATGTCTTGCCTTCAGATCTGTGATAGAAGGTGTACCCAACTGTCTCCTTTGGGTATCCTATGAAGACACATTTCTCCGATTTGGATTTGAGCTTATCAGGATGAAACTTTTTCACATAAGCATCGCAACCCCAAACTTTAAGAAACGACAACTTTGGTTTCTTGCCAAAGCACAGTTCATATGGTGTCGTCTCAACAGATTTAGATAGTGCCCTATTTAACGTGAATGCAGTTGTCTCTAATGCATAACCCCAAAATGATAGTAGTAAACCGGTAAGAGACATCAAAGATTGCGCCATATCTAATAAAGTACGGTTACGATGTTTGGACACACCATTACGCTGTTGTGTTCCAGGTGGCGTGAGTTGCGAAACTATTCCGCATTGTTTTAAATGAAGACCAAACTCGTAACTCAAATATTCTCCTCCACGATCAGATTGTAGAAACTTTATTTTCTTGTTACGATGATTTTCCACTTCACTCTGAAATTATGTGAACTTTTCAAATGTTTCAGATTTATGTTTCATCAAGTAGATATACCCATATCTTCTCAAATCATCTGTGAAAGTCAGAAAATAATGATACCTGCCGCGAGCCTCAACACTCATCGGACTGCATACATCAGTATGTATTATTTCCAACAAGTCTGTTGCTTGCTCCATTGTTCCGGAGAACGGAGTCTTAGTCATCTTGCCCATGAGGCATGGTTCGCAAGCATCAAGTGATTCCAAAAGCCCATCAGCATGGAGTTTCTTCATGCGCTTTACACCAATATGACCTAAACGGCAGTGCCACAAATAAGTTGCACTATCATTATTAACTTTGCATCTTTTGGCTTCAATATTATGAATATGTGTATCACTACGATCGAGATTTAATAAACCATTCACCTTGGGTGTATAACCATTGAAGGTTTTATTCATGTAAACAGAACAACAATTATTCTCTGACTTTAAATGAATAACCGTATTGCAATAAACATGATCAAATCATATTCATGCTTAACGCAAACACCAAATAACATTTATTTAGGTTCAACACTAATCCTGAAAGTATAGGGAGTGTGCGATGATGATCATATCAATCTTGGAACCAATTCCCAACACACATCGTCACTTCACCCTTAACTAGTCTTTGTTCATTCTGCAACTCCCGTTTCGAGTTACTAATCTTAGCAACTGAACTAGTATCAAATACTAAGGGGTTGCTATAAACACTAGTAAATTACACATCAATAACATGTATATCAAATATACCTTTGTTCACTTTGCCATCCTTCTTATCCGCCAAATACTTGGGGCAGTTCTGCTTCCAGTGACCAGTCCCCTTGCAGTAGAAGCACATAGTCTCAGGCTTAGGTCCAGACTTCGGCTTCTTCACTTGAGCAGCAACTTGCTTGCCGTTCTTCTTGAAGTTCCCCTTCTTCCCTTTGCCCTTTTCTTGAAACTAGTGGTCTTGTCAACCATAAACACTTGATGCTTTTCTTGATTTCTACCTTCGTCGATTTCAGCATCACGAAGAGCTTGGGAATCGTTTCCGTTATCCCTTGCATATTATAGTTCATCACAAAGTTCTAGTAACTTGGTGATAGTGACTAGAGAACTCTGTCAATCACTATCTTATCTGGAAAATTAACTCCCACTTGATTCAAGTGATTGTAGTACTCAGACATTCCGAGCACATGCTCACTAGCTTAGCAATTCTCCTCCATCTTGTAGGCAACGTGCTTGTCAAAGGTCTGATACCTTTCGACATGGGCATGAGTCTGAAATACTAATTTCAACTCTTGGAACATCTCATATGCTCCGTGGCGTTCAAAACATCTTTGAAGCCCCGATTCTAAGCCGTAAAGCATGGTGCACTAAACTATCAAGTAGTCATCATATCGAGCTTGCCAAACGTTCATAACGTCTGCATCTGCTCCTGCAATCGATCTGTCACCTAGCGGTGCATCAAGGACATAATTCTTATGTGCAGCAATGAGGATAATCCTCAGATCACAGATCCAATCCGCATCATTGCTACTAACATCTTTCAACTTAGTTTTCTCTAGGAACATATCAAAAATAAAACAGGGGAGCTAAACGCAAGCTATTGATCTACAACATAGATATGCTAATACTACCAGGACAAAGTTCATGATAAATTTGAAGTTCAATTAATCATATTACTTAAGAACTCCCACTTAGACATCCCTCTAGTCATCTAAATGATCACGTGAGATGAAGTAGTTTTCAATGGTGAACATCACTATGTTGATCATATCTACAATATGATTCACGCTCGACCTTTTGGTCTCCAGTGTTCCGAGGCCATATCTGCATATGCTAGGCTCGTCAAGTTTAACCCGAGTATTCTGCGTGTGCAAAACTGGCTTGCAACCGTTGTATGTGAGCGTAGAGCTTATCACACCCGATCATCACATGGTGTCTCGGCACGAAGAACTGTCGCAACGGTGTATACTTAGGGAGAACACTTACACCTTGAAATTTTAGTAAGGGATCATCTTATAAAGCTACCGCCGAACTAAGCAAAATAAGATGTATAAAAGATAAACATCACATGCAATCAAAATATGTGACATGATATGGCCATCATCATATTGTGCTTTTGATCTCCATCTCCAAAGTACTGTCATGATCTCCATTGTTACCGGCATGACACCATGATCTCCATCATCTTGATCTTTTATCAACGTGTCGTCACATGGTCGTCTCACCAGCTATTACTTTTGCAACTATTGCTATCGCAAAGCGATAAAGTAAAGCAATTACATGGCACTTGCATCTTATGCAATGAAGAGACAACCATAAGGCTTCTGCCAGTTGCCGATAACTTTAACAAAACATGATCATCTCATACAACAATTTATATCTCATCACGTCTTGACCATATCACATCACAGCATGCCCTGCAAAAACAAGTTAGACGTCCTCTACTTTGTTGTTGCAAGTTTTACGTGGCTGCTACGGGCTGAGCAAGAACTGTTCTTACCTACGCATCAAAACCACAACGATTTTTTGTCAAGTATGTGCGGTTTTAACCTTCAACAAGGACCGGGCGTAGCCACACTCGATTCAACTAAAGTTGGAGAAACTGACACCCGCCAGCCACCTGTGTGTGAAGCACATCGGTAGAACCAGTCTCGTGTAAGCATACCCGTAATGTCGGTCCGGGCCGCTTCATCCAACAATACCGCCGAATCAAAGTATGACATGCTGGTAAGCAGTATGACTATTATCGCCCACAACTCACTTGTGTTCTACTCGTGCATATAATATCTATGCATAAACCTGGCTCGGAAGCCACTGTTGGGGAACGTAGTAATTTCAAAAAAATTCCTACGCACACGCAAGATCAATGTGATGCATAGCAGCGAGAGGGGAGAGTGTTGTCCACGTACCCTCGTAGACCGTAAGCGGAAGCGTTATGACAACGCGGTTGATGTAGTCGTACGTCTTCACGATCGACCAATCCTAGTACCGAAAGTATGGCACCTCCGCGATCTGCACACGTTCAGGTCGGTGACGTCCCACGAACTCACGATCCAGAAGAGTGTCAAGGGAGAGTTTCGTCAGCACGACGGCGTGATGACGGTGATGATGGAGTTACCAGCGCAGGGCTTCGCCTAAGCACTATGATGATATAACCGAGGTGGATTATGGTGGAAGGGGGCACCGCACACGGCTAAGAGATCAATGAACAACTTGTGTGTCTATGGGGTGCCCCCCTGGTCATGTATATAAAGGATGGAGGGAGGAGGAGGCCAGCCCTCATAGGGCGCGCCCAAAGTGTGGAGTCCTACTAGGACTCCCTAGTCCTAGTAGGATTCCACCTCCCACATGGAATAGGAAAAGGGGAAGGGAGAAGGAGAAGGAAGGAAGGGGGCGCCCCCTTTCCCTAGTCCAATTCGGACCAGTCCATGGGGAAGGGGCGCGGCCACCCTTGAGGCCTTTCTCCTTTCCCGTATGGCCCATTAAAGCCCAATACGTATTCCCGTAACTATCCGGTACTCCGAAAAATACCCGAATCACTCGGAACCTTTCCGATGTATGAATATAGCCTTCCGATATATCGATCTTTATGTCTCGACCATTTTGAGACTCCTCGCATGTCCCCGATCTCATCCGGGACTCCGAACAAACTTCGGTCATCAAATCACATAACTCATAATACAAATCGTCACAGAATGTTAAGCGTGCGGACCCTACGGGTTCAAGAACTATGTAAACATGACCGAGACTCATCTCCGGTCAATAACCAATAGTGGAACCTGGATGCTCATATTGGTTCCTACATATTCTACGAAGATCTTTATCGGTCAAACCGCATAACAACATACGTTGTTCCCTTTGTCATCGGTATGTTACTTGTCCGAGATTCGATCGTCGTTATCCTCATACCTAGTTCAATCTTGTTACCGACAAGTCTCTTTACTCGTTCCGTAATGCATCATCCCGCAACTAACTCATTAGTCACAATGCTTGCAAGGCTTATAGTGATGTGCATTACCGAGAGGGCCTAGAGATACCTCTCCGATACACGGAGTGACAAATCCTAATCTCGATCTATGCCAACTCAACAAACACCATCGGAGACACCTGTAGAGCATCTTTATAATCACCCAGTTATGTTGTGACGTTTGATAGCACACAAGGTGTTCCTCCGGTATTCGGGAGTTGCATAATCTCATAGTCTGAGGAACATGTATAAGTAATGAAGAAAGCTGTAGCAATGAAACTGTAACGATCATAATACTAAGCTAACGAATGGGTCTTGTCCATCACATCATTCTCATAATGATGTGATCCCGTTCATCAAATGACAACACATGTCTATGGTTAGGAAACATAACCATCTTTGATAAACGAGCTAGTCAAGTAGAGGCATACTAGAGACACTTTGTTTTGTCTATGTATTCACACATGTACTAAGTTTGCAGTTAATACAATTCTAGCATGAATAATAAACATTTATCATGAAACAAGGAAATAAATAATAACTTTATTATTGCCTCTAGGGCATATTTCCTTCAATCACATCACAACATGCCCTGCAAAAACAAGTTAGACGTCCTCTACTTTTTTGTTGCAAGTTTTACGTGCCTGCTACGGGCTGAGCAAGAACCGTTCTTACCTTGCATTAAAACCACAACGATTTTTTGTCAAGTGTGTTGTTTTAATCTTCAACAAGGACCGGGCGTAGTCACACTCGATTCAACTAAAGTTGGAGAAACTGACACCCGCCAGCCACCTGTGTGCAAAGAACGTCGGTAGAACCAGTCTCGTGTAAGCGTACCCGTAATGTCGGTCCGGGCCGCTTCATCCAACAATACCGCCGAATCAAAGTATGACATGCTGGTAAGCAGTATGACTATTATCGCCCACAACTCTTTGTGTTCTACTCGTGCATATAACATCTACGCATAGACCTGGCTCGGATGCCACTGTTGGGGAACGCAGTAATTTGAAAAAATTTCCTACGCACACACAAGATCCATCTAGGTGATGCATATCAACGAGAGGGGAGAGTGTTGTCCACGTACCCACGTAGACTGAAAGCGGAAGCGTTATGACAACGCGGTTGATGTAGTCGTACGTCTTCACGATCCGACCGATCCTAGCAGAGCCGAGCGGGCAAAATCCGGGGCCTTGTGCGAAACAAAAAATTGGGCCCTATCTCGCTAAAAAATTGAACTAACAAGCAAAAAAAAATTGTGGGGAAAATTAACGAGCAACTATAATTTATATATATCTCACAGAATTTTTTTATAATGTAAATAATATAATGTCAATGTTTTGCAATTAGACGAATTGTCTAACTCACCTAGTTTTGTGTCCTGTCCAGTTGAACCGCTACACTATGATCTTTAATCGAGGAGGTAAGAACCAATCACTACCAAACTAACGATCCCCGCCAAAAGTTAAGTTAAGAATTAGAATTTAGGAGTAGGAACTGAAGGATTCGCTAAGCACCTGGAGGCTGGAGTCGGTCAGTCGGTTACGGATTGATCCGACGAGACGATGAGTCTAAAAATTAGGAGAGGAAGCCACGAAGCCAGCGACAGCGACCTAAATCCGATCGCCCTGATGAGGCAAAGACGATGACCGACGAGACGATCTCATCTCTTTTTTTCATCTCCTGACTCTAGTAACGGTGCCGACGGGACTGTCGTTGGCCTGTTAGTTTCCAGATCGAGGCGATCCCGATTGACTGGTATAGCGATCCCTTTTTTAGAACCACGATTCCGTTTCCATCGCTAGAGAGCAGTTTATTTTTTTCTTTGGAAAAGATCGATCGATTCAATCGACGAGCCGACGAGCTCCAGCGCTCGATGGCCTTGACTCAGGCCCAGCTCCAGCGCCTAGCGGCCTAGTGCTGCAGCTGCTACGCTTTTTTTTTCCAGAAATACTAGGCCTATATGAAAAAAACAGGGCCCCTCAAAATTATGGGCCCTGTGTGGGCCGCACATTTGGCACCACTATGGGCCCGACCCAAGATCCTAGTACCTAAAGTACGGCACCTCCGTGATCTGCACACGTTCAGCTCGATGACGTCCCACGAACTCTAGATCCAGCTAAGTGTCGAGGGAGAGCTTCGTCAGCACGACGGTGTGATGACGGTGATGATAAAGTTACCGACGCAGGGCTTCGCCTAAGCACTACAGCGATATGACCGAGGTGGAAATCTGTGGAGGGGGCACCGCACACGGCTAAGACAACTGTCAACTTGTGTGTTCTAGGGTGCCCCCTGCCCCCGTATATAAAGGAGCAAGGGGGAGGCCGGCCTGCCCTATAGGCGCGCCAAGGAGGGGAGGAATCCTCCTCCTAGTAGGAGTAGGATTCCTCCTTTCCTAGTCCTACTAGGAGGGGGAAGGAAGGAGATGGAGAGAGGGAGGGAAAGAGGGGGCGCCGCCCCCCTCCTTGTCCAATTCGGACTCCTCAGGGGGGGGGGCAGCCCTAAGGCCCCCTCCTCTCTCTTTCACAAGGCCCATGTTGGCCCATTAGTTCCCCCGGGGGTTTCGATAACCCCTGGCACTCCGATAATTATCCGGTGACCCCCGGAACTCATCCGGTGTCCGAATATAGTCATCCAATGTATCAATCTTTATGTCTCGACCATTTCGAGACTCCTTGTCATGTCCGTGATCACATCTGGGACTCCGAACTACCTTCGGTACATCAAAACATATAAACTCATAATACCGAACGTTAAGCGTGCGGACCCTACGGGTTCGAGAACTATGTAGACATGACCGAGACTCATCTTCGGTCAATAACCAATAGTGGAACCTGGATGCTCATATTGGTTCCTATATATTCTACGAAGATCTTTATCGGTCAAACCGCATAACAACATACGTTGTTCCCTTTGTCATCGGTATGTTACTTGCCCGAGATTTGATTGTTGGTATCTCAATACCTAGTTCAATCACGTTACCGGCAAGTCTCTTTACTCATTCCGTAATGCATCATCCCGTGACTAACTCATTAGTCCCATTGCTTGCAAGGCTTATAGTGATGTGCATTACCGAGAGGGCCTAGAGATACCTCTCCGAAACACGGAGTGACAAATCCTAATCTCGATCTATGCCAACCCAACAAACACCATTGGAGACACCTGTAGAGCATCTTTATAATCACCCAGTTACGTTGTGACGTTTGATAGCACACTAAGTGTTCCTCCGGTATTCGGGAGTTGCATAATCTCATAGTCATAGGAACATGCATAAGTCATGAAGAAAGCAATAGCAACAAACTAAACGATCATCGTGCTAAGCTAACGGATGGGTCAAGTCAATCACATCATTCTCTAATGATGTGATCCCGTTAATCAAATGACAACTCAAGTCTATGGCTAGGAAACTTAACCATCTTTGATTCAACGAGCTAGTCAAGTAGAGGCATACTAGTGACACTCTGTTTGTCTATGTATTCACACATGTACTAAGTTTCCGGTTAATACAATTATAGCATGAATAATAAACATTTATCATGATATAAGGAAATATAAATAACAACTTTATTATTGCCTCTAGGGCATATTTCCTTCACTAAGAAGGTGCGAGTGACATTTACAAGGGTACCCTTTCACTAATGATGTCGAAAGTAGATCGACCTACATGAACGTGGTGTTCTGAGCTCGAGCTCAAATGAACTCGGGTGAACAGTAAAATTCAATTATTAAAAAAAATGAATTTTTGGGGGGAAAATTGACAAATGTTTTGAGTGCTCACAAACTTTAATGAACAAATGACATTTCCAGAAGTTGTGGGCAAAAAAAGTGGATGCTCCAAAAGTGTTATTTTTGGAAGCATTTTGGAGCGATGATTTTTTCTTTTTGCATGACTTCCATGAATAGAATTTCATGATAAAAAAATTTAGGCACGCAAAACATTTGTCAAGGTTTCATAAAAAAGAATTAGGCCCTCTTTGGTTTACATGAATTTTGTAGGAATTCTAAAGGATATCAATTTTGTAGGAAAAGTTGGAGCCTATTGATTTGTAGAATGTATTCATATTCCTATCTAGGATAGGAACCAATCCTTCGCATTTCTAGGAAAAAACAGTAGCCTAAAGTCAATGAAAAAATT